>NW_019154169.1:4392605-4434045 GCF_002288905.1 Enhydra lutris kenyoni
TCCTACACGATCTTCCTGAAGCAGTTCTTGCAGTCCGCCGAGACGTACTTCCTGGTGGGACACAGGGTGAACTACTGTATCTTCACTGACAAGCCAGAGTATGTTCCTCATCTCAGCTGACAGAAAGGGAAGCAGATCATCATCCTCGAGACCCCAAGCTGTGCCTGTTGGCAGGACGTCTCCACGCACCTCACGGAGACCATCAGCAATTTCTCCCAGCGGCGCTTCTGGCGGGAGATGGCTTACCTCGTGTGCGCGGATGTGGACGTGAGCTTCAGCGACCACATGGGCGTGGAGATCCTCGCCTCCCTGTTCGGGACTCTCCATCTCGCCTACCTTGGGCTCAATCAGACTGACTTCCCCTATGAATGCCGGCCTCAGTCACATGCCCATATTCCTGAAGATGAGGGGACTTTTATTCCATAGGGGTCTTATCTGGGGGGGTCAGTGTCAGAAGTTTACAGGCTCACCAGGGCCTGCCACGAAGCCATGACGGTGGACCAAGCCAACCACATCGAGGCCGTGTGGCATGATGAGAGCCGTCTGAATAAATACCTCCTTTCCCACAAGCCCTCCAAGGTCCTCTCCCCCTAGTACGGGTGGCAGAATCCTCGAATGGGTTATTCGAAAGCCCGACAATTCATCTTCTCCAAATTCATAAAGCGGAAAAGACTGAAAGCCTTGAAGACGAATTACAGTCTGAGAGCATGGTGAGCAAAACTTCCAGGAAGGGCTCAGAGACAAGCGAGGCTCAGCTCCCCGAGTCTTCCCCCTAAAACCCCCTGAAGGGTAGACTCTGCTGCCCTTTTCCTGCCTGTCTGAGGCCTAGAAGCACCGCTCTGAGCTTAGGCCTAACGCCATCCCCTCCCCTGTCCTCCTGAGACCACCAAACACACACATTTAAGCTGGGCTGATTCTTGGATTCAGGTACAAAGTCCCAGAGTGGCCGCCACCCTTAGCTTCTCACTGTGGGCTCCCACCGCCCTTTCAGATTGACCAGGGGGTGGTCCCAGCCTGTCCTGACAAAGGATCAGAGATGAGACCTTTCCCAGCTCTGCCACGCGACAGGGGACGAGGGGTGCAGACCCAGGAGCCTGCAAGCATGCCAAGTGAGGGGCAGGACAGGGGTGACCCAGGCCTGATGGGGGAACACTGGAGGGCACCCGCTGGCTGCAGAAGCTTTGGGGAGGAGCCGACTGTGTGCGAGGAATCCCTGGACTCAGTAGAAAAGTCAGCGAGGTGTCCTAGCACCAGAGCCCTCGGTGGCCAGCGCACCCTTCCCCAAGGCTCTGAAGGGCCGCCTGCCAGGGGGACAGAGAACCCGCGCACAAAGGGCTGGAGGGAAAGGCAGCGAGGGCAACTGTCCCGGTCCGTGGGACTCGCTCGTCTGGAGCCTCGCGCACTGGGCTGCAGTTGGTGGCAGCCGGTGAAGCGCGCGCTCCGTGGGGACTGTCCGGGACAGCGGGGATGGCTCCCGGGAAGCGGGCCGGCCTCCTGGGCGTCTGGCTCCGGACAGCCGCCTGGCGTCTGGGTCCTGGGTCTTCCGTTCTCTCCCTCGGGTCCCCGAGGGCAGTACCGGTCGCCTGGAGTACCGCGGCCGCGACCATCTGAGCTAGGAGCTGACTCAGCGGCAGTGCCGGATACAGCCTGATGCCGGGGAAGGTGGGGGACGCAGTCCCGGGGACTGGGGGACCCAGCGCTCCAGGAAGGCGGAGGCAGGGGCAGTGCCCGGGGTGCTTGGCGGGTGCTGGGGGCGGGGCGGTGAGGGACCCCGGACAGAGCAGCATCCGGCGCGAGGGCCGCCAGCCGCGTCCTTCCAACCGCCACGAACCGAGCCGTTATGCCAGGCCCCCGCCGCCGCCCGCGGGGAGCGCAGGGCGCCGGGCCCGACCTCTGGGAGTCTCTCTGGGGCCGCCCCTCAGCTGCTGCCCTGGGAAGGCCCGAGCCCGCAGTAGGAGCGGCGCCCCTGGGCTGGCTTCCCAGGCAGCGCCCCGGGGCTCTGACGCGCCCCGAGGCTGCGCCCCACATCACCCTTTCCTGGAGGCCAGAGCCTCTTCTCTTAGCTTTATAGGTTTGGCCAAACCATATGGGAGGCCTAGAACTTTCCTCAGCTCACACAGGCAGTAGTGGCCCTGCCAGGGCTTGACCCAAGCTGTCTGATTCTACAGATCAGCCTGGACCCACCAGACCCTGGTGACTCCCCATCACTTACACACCAGGTGGTCCTTTTTTTTTTTTTTTTTTTCCCTTAAGACCTTAAGGTACTTAGCTAGGGGCACAACTCCTCTAAGTGGGCCTTGACCAACGGGGGCCTCAGGCTATGTGAGGATGTGGGCAGGGACCACAGCTGTCAACACATCTCCATGGCAGAGCTCTCTCGTGATTGCGTCTTGCAGCAAACCACAGGGCTGGCTGGGAGCTGTCTTCTTCCAGGGCCGGGATGGGGGAGGCCCATCAGGTGGGCACAGGATCCCCTCTCCTGAAAACTCTTATGCCCCAAGGGCACCAACATTTCACAGAATAACCCCATAGATGAGGTTTCAGAGTCCTAGTCAATGGACAATTGACCAGTATTAACTTCTCTAGGCCACAAACACGGTATGCATCTCCATATATGAGGTCTTTCTAAATTTCTCTAGGCAATATATTGCACTAGTGGCCAACACTGAGGCCTCTGGGTCAGATTCAACCCATAGCCTGTTTTTGTAAGATGAGAGAGTGAAGAACCATGCCTTGAATTTCTCATTCTTTTCCGTCTGCAGAGAGTAACAGCGGTCAGCATAGCACTGTCAGTCATTTCTTGTCTTGGGAAGACTTGGCAGACGACTACACAGCTGTCTGTGAATGATCTCCCAGGTCCAAGGTCAGGAGACACACACCAGGTGGATGCAGGATCTAGCCTGGCTTAAGATCTTTACCCAAGGGCACCCACATCCCTTATAATAATTCCATGGCCCATCATTCAGGATCCTGACTGAAATGGACAACGTAGCAGTGTGACCTTTTCCCGTGCACAAGTAGGATATATGGATCTGTACGTATATTGTATGTATACATTACACGCGTGCTGGTGTTTGGTAGCACACAGACAAAGCAGTTGCCTTTTGTATGTCGACCTTGACACGGGAAACTGGCTCACTTCATTTCTTCCTTCCTGTAGTTTCTTTGTAAACGTGTAGATTGGGTTTTCTACATGCACAATCACGTTCTCTATGAGAACGGCACTTTTGCTTCTTTTTAAACGTGTACGTCTATGAGTAGTTCCCTTACCTTTGACATAAGCTCCAAAATCCAGGAAAATATTGAGCGGAGACAAGTGGAGACAAAGGTCATCCTTTCCCAGTTTCTGATCAGAGGTAAACACATTCGTTGTGCCGTTAATTGGAGTTTTTTGGTAGATGGGCTTTATCACACAACTGAAACTCTCCCAGTCCTATCTTGCTGAGCCTCTGAAAGGGGAGTCAATTTTGTCAATTGCTTTTCCCACAGCCATTCAGAGGATCCTATGACTTTCCCCCCTTGGTCTCTTAATCTGGTGATCATACATTAATGCATTACTAATCACTCAGAGCAACCTTACATTCTTGAGAAAAAGCCCACTTAATCATGCTAGATCATGCTTGTATATTTGGGAGGATCTGACTTCTGAGAAGGTTATCAAAGATTTCTAGGGCCATCAGAGGCATTCTCCTGTCCTTTTGTTTCTGGTGAGTTTGGGGCTGAGGGTAACTAACCCTGGGTTCCTAGAGTGGGTTAGCAAGAGTTGCGTCATTGTCTATTTTCTGAAAGAATTTGTGTAGCACTGTTAATAATGTCATTAGAGGTTTTCTAGAGTTCATCAGGGAAAAACACAAAACATTTGGAGGCAGAAATGTCATCCTTGCGAGGGGCTTGTGGTCCTTTGTTACCATTTTCCTGTCTTCCAGTTGGGTTGTCATAACTCCTCTGATGTTCATAAAATTTGAATTCTCTTTTAATTTCTCCTTCAGTCACAGTAGGGGTTTGTGAGTTTTATCAATCTTTTAAAAATACCTCTCTTGGGTGCCTGGGTGACTCAGTGAGTTAAAGCCTCTGCCTCAGGTGATGATCCCAGGGTCCTGGGATCGAGCCCCGAATGGGGCTCTCTGCTCAGCAGGGAGCCTGCTTCCCTCTCTCTCTGCCTGCTTCTCTGCCTACTTGTGATCTCTCTCTCTGTCAAGTAAATAAATAAATAAAATCTTTAAAAAAAAAATCCTCTCTCAGCTTAGTTTTCAGTGCTGTGTAATTTCAGTTTCTTATTTTGGATATTATTTAAGCCAATGGCTCTTGTCTAAGGATGGAAACTTGAATCATTATTTTTAATTCTTTCTTATTTTTTCATATAAACACATGAAACTACAAAGTTTCCTGACACACTTCGCCTTAGCTGTATCTCACACATTTTTACTTTCTCATTTTAATTATCATTTACTTTATTGTCCCATTTTTTTCTTATTTCCCTTTGACTCATTGGTTCTGAAAGAGCATGTTTTGCTTTATGTCTGGGTATTTGAGGATGCTCTACTCATCTTATTATTGATGCTACTTTACTCCTATTGTGGTCAGAGAGAATATTCTTCGTGGTGGGCAGTGGGTCGTGACTGCTCTTCCTTCCCTGCCTTTTCACATGGTATTTCCCTGACCTGAAAGTAGTCCTTCTCTACCAGCCCACTTGATTCTTCTCGAATGTAAAGTTCCATCCCTCCCACTCTTGGTTTTATGTCCTTCCTACCAGCTTCGAAATCCCCACCAGTCTCCCCTCCTCTGTAATATTTGGTTTATTCGTCAGACTCTCTCGATATCGTAAATTCATGGGCAGCAAGAGACGCCTTTAAACTCTGCGTCACGAGGGTGTGCCACAGTGTCAAGCATAGGGTCAGCCCCAAATAAATGTTCGATGAAAGAACAGGTAAGAAGCTGAGGGAAAGGCCGGCCTTTTTGCTTCCCCCCAGCTTCAGGTGGTTTTATGGGCTGCAAAATGAGTTAGAAAAGATTCTGTTTTCAGCAGTAAAGTCCAGTGGAGACACGGCCTGACTCCAAGGCCAGCCAAGCTTGAGTGACGTTCTAACTCTTGCATTTGACATATCAGAGGGTTCGACAGGAGGAAGACTTGCTTTCAAAATAGAACCTACCCAGCTGTTGACTGCATTAATGTGCAATCACCATATTAAGAGACTAAGGGGGAAAGCCATAGGATCCTCTCTTGGTTGCGGGAAAAGCAATTGACAAAATTGACTCCCCTTTCAGAGGAAAATGCTCAGTCAGATGCTTTAAGGCAGCACGAGAACAATATCTATATATTGATCCTTGACTGAAATTTTTCAAAAGTTATAAAACAGACTTGAGTTTTTCCTTATCCCCACCAAGCCAGTCCTCCCTGGGTGGCGTGTGAATGTGTGTGGATGCTTGGCGTAGTCCCAGTGAACGAGGACACTGAGCTACTTTCCACAGACTACAGTGGCACAGCGCGGTTGGCTTACACGGCAAGGCTGGTGTGTCCTCCGCGGAAGCCGGGCAGCCGGGGAGAAACGCAGAAGGAAGAGGCGAGGGAGAGCCATGCCCTGTGTCCGCCCCCGCACCTCGCTTCCCCCGGGGCTGCTGCCCCTGACACAGCAGACTGCAGAAGTCAGCTCCTGCTGCCTTAGCGGCACTGCCTCCCCAGCCTACTTCCCGGGCCACCGAAGCTTTGCACAGTGACGTTGGGCTCAACACATTGCCGCTTGTACAGGTCAATTCTGCTTCCCTCATCGAGCTGAAGAAGCCAAACACATGAGCAGAGGCCCGATTAACAAGAACAACGTATGTCCGTGTATGTTCTGTCTGGGAACGGAAGGTCAGGGCCCACAGAAGCCAACAGTGGGGAGGCCCGGGGCAGCTGCAGGCAGCAGTGGGTGTCCTGCCAGTTCTAAGACTAGAGGAAAACCGGCCTAGAGCTCGCGTCTTCCAGGCCAAGAGTGGAAAGCAGACCTGTTGCACGCTTGGTATTTACGGATCTCTCCCTTCTCTCCACAGTGCACCTTTCCAAGCCAGTGTGACCTCCGACCAGTGCCATCGGACCCACAGGCACGGAAACATGCACAAACACCCCGAGCTGTTGGGCCTCCGGCTTGCTCTAGGAAAACAGAAAACAGCTGGAGTTTGTTTGATGGAACTAGATGCACCTGAGCCTGTGTCCGGGAGAGCAAACCCGGGAGTGAGGGCCCGTGGCTGCTGCCATGTGCAGAGAAGGCTTTTGCTTCCTAGTTGCCGAGATCCTGGTTCTTGCAGAAGATGACCCACGGGTTGGTGGTCCCACCTTCATGTCCACAAGGAGTCCTGGGACAGATGACAAGGCTGCCGCAAGGCGAGGCTGCTCCTTGCTGGACCCGCTGAAGAGGCACCTGTGATCTGGTCGACGGGAGGCGAACGAGGCCCCGAAGCTCAGGTATTTTCTCAGTCGTGTGGGCTCCTACAAAGTCAAGGGGGACATCCCGGCCGGGAAGGCCCCAGTGGACTGAATGAAGGCCAGGCCCCAGATTTCTTCCTAAAAGTGACGTTGTCCCATCTGACTGCAGCCACGTGCTCTGGCCATGAGCCTCCCCAGCTGCTGCGAATGCTGGCGGAATGGGAAGTGCGCCCAAACACAGCTCGCGTGCTGTCGCTCCCACGGCGCTCCCCGTCCCCTGTCCGCACGGACGCCAGGTGCCCAGAATGTGTTCAGGGACAGTCTTTTCTCCAGCAACACCCATGGTGCCAGCCCCTCTGACGGCAACAGAGGTGCCCTGGCCCGGTGGCCCTGTCGTGTCTGTTGTCAGCGATGGTTTCTCTGCTGGAGGGACCAGTGTACTTGGCCTGGGGATTCCGGCTGGTGTGACTTTGGGCAGGAAGGACTGTGTCTCCCAGGGGAGGTTCTCTGTCTCCAGGTGGGACGGAGGCTCTGCAGGCTGGCAGGACTCTGGGGTTCAGGTCTCAGCCTCCCCCGGCATGAGGTTAGGTCCAGAGTGTCCCCCTCGGCCCTGCACTAAGGCAGAGTGCTTCAGTCCTGGAGGAGGGGCCTGGGGGGACACCCGGGCCCTAGAACAGTCTTTAGCCAAAGGACCCCCAGATGCCTTGAAAGGAAATGGTCCGGAGTCATGTTAGCAAAGCTGAGCCTTGCTGAGTGCCGGGCATCCCGATGATGGCCCCACTTCAGCAGATGAGGCTGGCTGCCGAGATGGCAAAGGTGGGACGTGGCAGTGTCCCGTGTGCCGAAACTGACCGAGCTCTGCTCCCACTGGGTGCCTGGGTTTCCGCAGAGGTTCAGACTGCCGCTTGTGCTGCGAGGCCAGGTTTCCCAAAGGGTGAGATGTAGCAAAGCAGCCGGGTGCGGGGGGCCGTCAGGAGGAGCCTGGGAAGAGGCCTGGTAGCCATATCAATTTCATCAGAGTCAAAGGCAGGCCTGGATGCCCAGTTGGCTGCCGTTCTGCCGGCTGGAAAGCAGGCTACTGCAACAGCAGGGATGGACCGGCTAGTAAAGTCGGGGCACTGGGGAGGGTGACTCTGCTCCTGCCCATCAGGGACCCATCATGGGACAGAAGTGTGGCTCCCGGGCTCAGGCAGAGGTTGAGAGTTGGGGCCGGGCTCCTGATTATAGGGCAGGTGGACTGGTGGAGACTGGACAGGTTCTGCCCTGGCGGGTCCCGGTTAATGAGGATCAACACAACAGTGGATCCTTAGGGAAAGCAGAAGGCAAAAGCCTGGGAATGGGGAGCTGAGCCCATGTGGTGACACCCAGTTCCAGAACACGTGGGGAGGTCACCAGTACGGAGGTGCTGACTGCCCCGGGGGAAGAGATGGGGAAGCAGGGATGGTTGGGCCAGTGAAAACTGAGGCACTGGTGGAAGTGGAGGAGGGACACGAATCTGGATGAACGGGTGGATGACCCCGGCTTGGGGAAAGGAGCTGGGTCAGGAAGTGAAGCTTGCTTTAGACTGCCCATGAAGAGCTGTGTTTGCCCTCTGATCCCAGGAACCCGGTATGTTGTTTGGATGTGCCCGACTGCCTACTCCTCCACGGAAAACTGCGCTGTGGAGCCCGATGCTTGTGACTCATCACTGGAATGTGTGACAGGAAAGGACTGTCCAGTAAAGAGGCGGAAGCAAGGGCACCAGAGGGCAAAGCGTGGGGCTCTTGGCCCTTCTCCAGTCCCTTTGGGATTTCTGCCCCTGGTTGTAGGGCTTGGGGACTGGCCTTCCTCCTCCTCCCCACCCCACCCCACCCTCCACCCCCCACCCCCGCATGTGGGCACACTCAGGACTGCTGATGCTTGTTGCCAGCAGCTGGGGGACCGCTGGGGCTCTGGGTCTGCGGTCTCCTCTGCACCTGGCCTGGGGCTGTAGGTGACGCACTCTGTGCCTCTTAGGTCCACTAGCCATTGCTCCCAGGATCAGAGGAAGCAGAACCTGCTCAGAGCGAGGCCCTGGAGCACCCCACATCTGGATGGTCTGGGGGCCTGGCTCACTCTAGGTCAGTGGGCGAGGAACGCCACCGGACCAGTTGAGGTTGGGCTCTTTCTGATGGGGACAGGTGCACCCAGAATCTGGGGATCGTTTCACTGGATGTGAGCCAAGGGATACAAGGAGTGACCCAGCAACACAGGGAGTGATTTTTCCTGGCCTCTTCCCTTCAGGCGGCCACCACGGGCAACACCCATTTCCCCTCACATCCTGCTTTTCCTCCGTGATGGTGGGTCTGGTTTCTGGAACATCTGCTTACAAGGGAGCTGTCTGTGGTCTGTTCTAGTCCTGGAGCAAGACAAGGACAGCCTTGTTGCAGTCCTGGAAAAGTGTGAGTCCTAAGCTTTGCCACCTGAGCTGTACTGTTTTCTGCAGTGGGGGCCATGAGGGTGCCCTAGCTTGCCCGGGTGCTGTACCCCACCACATCCCTCCAGGCAGCTGGCTTCTCTTCACTTCCTTTCACACATTTGACAAGTGACAAACAGCACGAACCCTCGGGGTCTCCAGGAGGTCCCACGTGGGAGTGAAGGCGGGGACTAAAGCTGGTATGTCTGATTCCAGAGCTCATGCATGCACCCCCCGACTGGAGCCCCCTCATCATGCAGGCATCATGGATGACCATTTCTCCAGTCCCGATGCCCAGCTCCCCGGCTCCCTGTGAGGATCCCCCACCGCCCACTAGGTCTGAGTTGGTTGCTCTCCTAAGGCCCACACAGGCCACCCTGGGCTCCAGGCTGCTCAGAAGGTGGAGGACAGAGGCAGTAGTCGCCCCGCATCATCCCGTGATGCATGTGTTGTAGCCCGTGGCCAGCCACACAGCTGGTCGTGGGAACTCTTCTCCCAGATGCAAGGACGTGAGAGGCGCTGCACCTAGGGGCAGAATTTGCTCAGCTCTCACGGCCTCAGGTCCCAAGGCACAACCTCTCCTGGTCACTTAACCCTGCTTTGCCTTTGGGAGAAGGAAATTCCCTCCAATTCCTGCTTTACCAGAGACCTTTTGGAAAGCTATGGTAAACTTCATCAATTACTTCCCCTACAGCTTTGAGAATGCAGATGGCTTTTCTCCTTCAGTCTCTTACTATGGTATATTGCACTGACTGCTTTTACATAGGAAACCAACCTTGTAGTTTCTGCTGCAAATTCCACTTGGTCATTCTAGAGGATCTTTTAAAATTTGGTTAGGATTGATTTTCTAGTATGTTCAAGATTGCCATATCTGTGTTTGTAAGGTATAGTAATCCGTACATTTATTATTATATTTTGGTAGGAAGGTCATGTTAACCTCATAGAATGGATTCGGAGAATGTGCCTCTATTTTCTGAGACTTTGTATAACACTGGTGAAATATCTGCTATGTGTGATGAAATTCACCAGGAGAAATCTTTGAACCTGCAATTTTCTTCCTAAAAAGGTGTTTATTATCACCTTATCCTTTGAATGTCTTCTAATCTGTAGCAGTGTCCCCCCTTTTCCCGGATATTGATAATTTGAAATTTCACTTTTTATTTCGTGATTAGTCTTAGTAGACACTTATCAATTGTATCAGTCTTCTACAAATCTAACTTTTGCTTTGTTAATTTTCTGTGCTATTTTCATTTCCATACCTGTATTTGTTATCTATTTCTATTTTGTAATTAATGTGCTTTCACTTCTCTGTTTTTAGGATGGAAACTTAAATTCCTGTTTTTAGATCTTTCTTATTTTTTAATATAAACACTTAAAGATGCAACATTCTTTTACGCACTGCTTTAGCCACATTCTATAAATTTTGATTTATAACCACTGGGTGGCTCAGTCTGTTAAGCATCTGCCTTCAGCTCAGGTCATGATCCTGGGGTCCTGGGATCAAGCCCAGAGTCAGATTTGGACTCCCTACTCAGTGAGGAGTGTGCTTCTCCCTCTGCCTGCCACTCCCCCTGCTTGTGTTCTCTCTCTCAGTCAAGTAAATGAGTAAAATCTTTTAAAAATTTTTATTTGCGGGATGCCTGGGTGGCTCAGTGGGTTAAGCCGCTGCCTTCGGCTCAGGTCATGATCCCAGGGTTCTGGAATCGAGTCCCACATCGGGCTCCTTGCTCAGCAGGGAGCCTGCCTCTCTCTCTGCCTCTGCCTGCCTCTCCGCCTGCTTGTGTGCTTTCTCTCTCTCTCTTTCTGACAAATAAATAAATAAAATCTTTAAAAAAAATAAAAATTTTTATTTGCTTTGTTTAAGTTATCATTCAGTTTAAATTATTTCTAACTTTTTATTGTTCCTTCTTTGACCCATTGGTTATGTGAACATATGTTTTCCTTTATTTCTAAATATTTGCAGATTTTCTAGATATTTTAGTTATTGGTTTCTGCTTTAATCCTGTCGTGTTCAGAGAAAAGGCTATGTATGATGCTCAACTTTGGAAATTTGTCGAGACATTGTTTTTGACCCAATAAATGCCTAACTCATGAACATTCCAGATTTTCACTTGAAAAAGAAGTATGTTCGACCCAGCAGTTGCACTACAAGGTATTTATCCAGAGGATGTAAACATAGTGATCTGAAGGGGCACATGCAACCCAATGTTTATAGCAGCAATGCCCACAGTAGCCCTACTATGGATACTATGTCCATACTATGGACATACAGATGTCTATCAACAGAGGAATGGATAAAGAAGAGGTGGTATATATACACAATGGAATAATATCCAGCCATCAAAAAGAATGAAATCTTGCTATTTGCAATGACATGGATGGACCTAGAGGGTATTATGCTAAGGGAAATAAGTCAGAGAAAGTCAAGTACTATATGATTTCACCCCTATGGGAAATTAAAGAACTAAAACACATGAACATAGAGAGAAGGGAAGGAAAACCAAAATAAGATAAAAACAAAGAGGGGGTTCCTGGGTGGCTCAGTGGGTTAAGCCTCTGCCTTCGGCTCAGGTCATGATCTCAGGGTCCTAGGATCGAGCCCCACATCGGGCTCTCTGCTCAGCAGGGAGCCTTCTTCCCCCTCTCTCTCTCTGCCTCCTCTCTGCCTACTTGTGATCTATCAAATAAATAAATAAAAATATTTAAAAAGAAAAAAAAAAGAAAAATCTGCTCCAGAACCCATACATAGGCATAGATACTTGGATATAAATAAACTGACTGGTAAAAGAGAACATGGTGGACTGAAATTTGGAACCCATTACTGGGTGTGACTCCCATGAATATGTGGTTTAGGAGACTTTGTGTATGTAAGCAAAGTTACTAACCAGTTGATCTTCAAATAGGATAATCCTGGACTGTCTGGGTGGATCTAGTCTAATCTCAGGAGCCCTTAGATGCAGATTAGTTTCTTTGGCTGGTTTGTAAAAAGGAAGGGGAAGCACTCAACCCACTGTCACTGGGTCAAAAGTCAAGGAGGACGCATGGAAATCGTAAGCAGGAAATGAATTCTGAAAAAACACAAAACCAAAAACAAACTGTTTATGAAAGAGGGCCCAGGGCCCCAGATGAAAACTGTAACCCGGGCCTATACCTTGAGTTTGTCCCTGCGGATTTTTTATTCAGAACACCCAGCAGAGCCCTCGAACTTCTGATCTGAAGTTCAAGTGTTAACAGAACCTGGCAGCACTCGGAGACTTTAGAGGATTGGAGGTTTATTTAACACCAGCGGGATCAGAGGAGAGTAATCTCCAAAGGTCCGAGCCCTGAGCACAATCAGGGAGGGTAACTTATACCCTTCTAATTCCGTATACTTGGTACTTTTGGCGCATGTGGGGAAACGAGATAGGGAAGAAGAACCTGGAAGGGCTTTGAGAAGGGGACGGGAATTCCCTTGCTGGTTTGGCCTGCCATCTTAGAATACAGTTTTCCCCTTATCACAAGGGCTCAGGGACTTCAAGATGATAAATCAGTTATGGTTTTCAACCAGTGATATTGTTTTCAACCAGTGATTTTTTTATTTAGAGCACTGATAGAAAACAAATACAGGGACAGACATGCAAGAAGAGGAAAGAATTAAGACAGAAAAATGATACGGGGTGGGATCAACATAGATAAGGAAACTGCTTCACTTTCTGTGGCTTCTTTAACTATACATTAGGTGGAATCAGGTTAAGTAAGATATCATTTATACATGATGCCTCATTATAATATCACTCAGTTGTGAACTGGGCCAGCTACAACATCGACACATAGCCAATAATCTATACCATAGCCAGCATCCTGGCATTAAAACGTTTTTCTTTCAGCCCATATATTTTTGGTTAGTGTATGGGTTTGCTGCAGACTTCCGTACCTATCACTGAACAGTGAGACTCTGGGTGTTTCTAGTACACGGGACTTTCAGGGCTAAAACCAAGACAGTCTGGTCAAACTGACGAGGGAGGCTTCTGCAGGATGTCGGCTTGTGCTTTGTCTTCAGCTGGACTTCTGCTCCCTCATCAGATGGGACCGAGAACTTGCATTTTTAACAAATTCTCAGGTGATCCTAAAGTTCTATATGAGTACTTAGATGACGGTGATGATGACATGAAAAAGTTTCATACCGTTCTGGCCATGGAGTTATTAGATTTTCACAGATATACAACAGATGAGTTTATTACCTATAAAGTATGACCATTCTTAACTCTTAACTAACTATTCACTAAGTGGAATTGGATCAGCATAAAGGTCTTCAACCTCATCATCTTCATATTGAGTGGGATGAGGAGAGGAGAAGGAAGAGGAGGGGGAAGGTCTTGCTGGACCAGGGGTGGCAGACATGGAAGAGGTGGAAGGGGAGGCAGGAGAGGCAGGCACACTTGATATAACTTTGTGGAACTACATCATAATTTTTGTGTGACTTTTTTGGTTTCTCATTTCTCTGAAAACATTTCTATACTGCACCAATCTTTCTTCCCATTTGCTTTGGTTTCAGTGTCCATATCATAGAAGAGGCCCTGTCATAAAGGAAGTCAAAAGCAGTCTTGAATAACGCTTCTGCCTGATTTGAGTGTATTATGTAAAAATTTTAAATACTATTACGGAGGCTCCTTGTTGAGTCAAAGCATTATATATTTTGACAAATGTCCCCAATGTCTCTGCAAACAAGTATCAAACTTCCTGTATCAGAGCAGTGTATGCCAGATCCTTGGATGACATTGCCAATGATACTAACATAAAATAGTAATCATAATCATAATGACGGCCCTAGCTCTTCTGTACTTACCATTATGTTCCAGGTCTGCTACTAAGCTCTTTTTAGTCATCTCCCACAAAAGAGGTGGATTTTAAAGAGGCTGGGACTCACCTGTTTTGGAGCATTAAAATCCTCTGGAGCGCTTATTAAAGCAAAGACGTGGGGCCCTAGCCCAGAGTTCCTGATTCAGTAGGAGTGAAGTGAGGCCTGTACATGTAACAAATTCCCAGGCAATGCTGTACTGGTCTGCAGATTGGAATCTGCTGAATAGGGAACTTTAAAAATCACTACATTCAAGAATTATCTTCATTTTTCATTGTGAATACTGACTCGGAAAGGAGAAGTGAGTTATCCCAATCCCCTACACAGGGAGGAAGGTCAAGGTATGCGTCACCTGTTTGAGGTGAAGGAGGTGATTGAAAGGCCACTGAAATCTGTGAGCTTCTCCTTGGAACTCTTTAGAGCCACACTCCTGTCTTTGGAGCTTCAACACCAGGTGTCTCAGAGAACAGAACGCATGCTGCCTAGATGCAGTCAGAAACTACATTACCCAGAAAGCATCCGACGTGGGTGGACGCTCAGCCAATGACAGAGAGCGGAGAGGGGTATTTCCGCCGCACGGCGGATCGGCCTTCTAGCGTCTTCCTTGCGGCGACTTTTGGTTGTAACGGGGCTGTGTCAAATTGCGCTTCTGCTTCCAGCGCTGAGGAGAGGGCGCTCTCGGAAGAGTTTTCCAGAATGAGCAGAGGACAGTGAGGAGGGTAGGACCTAAATCCACGGTTTTGTATGAGCCCGACAGCACCTGTAACGGAGCTGTCCCCCTCGCCTGTCCGGCGCCTCGACACTAGCCCTTCGTTTCCGAGGCACCCGCTGGGGACCTTGTTGTCACCCGGCCCAGGGCTGGGGTGAGGGGTCGGCTGAGCCCGCTGGACGCGCTTTAGTCCCTGCTTCTCGCGGTCTCGCTCCGCCCGTGGGCGTCATGGCGGCGCGGGCGCTGGTGAGTGGAGCGTCGCGCAGGCTCACGCGCTGGGATCCTCGCTCTTCAGCCGGCAGTGATACTGACCCTGGGACTCTCTGATGAAGTTTTAGAATATAAATTAGGTTCAGTGGGGGTGGGGTCCAGAGCCAACCACGAAGAAAGAATTCTTGAGACATCTTTGGTGCAAAATGGGGGTTTTATTAAAGCACAGAGACAGGACCTGTGGGCAGAAAGAGCTGTTGCCCTGGGGTTGTGAGCGGTGACAGGTTTTATTTGATGGGGTTGTGGGAGGTAAGGAAAAAAGGAGGTTTCAGTAAAACTTTCATATGCTAAAAGGACTTAACAATATACCTGAGGCCTTGAGGCCTTCCCATTGTCTGGTTAAGGTGGTTTTTCCTCTCTAGCAAGGTATTTATAGAAGGTTGGGAGATTCCTGGAAGAATGTCACACATGTCCCACCCAGTAGTGCAGAGTGGGAGGGAGGTTGCAGGGTGTCAGCTTCTGCTTTGTCCTCAGCTTGCTTTCTCTTCCCTCATCATCTTCACCATTCCTTCTTCGTGCTCTTGGATCTGGTTCTGGAGGAATACAGTGGCGGCGGGAGGGGGTAGATTTAATCACTCCTAACCCAGGGTTCTGAACCCCGACCAGAGGTTAGAAGGGGAGGCCTGCATTTCTGCCTCTGACCTCAACTTGCCTTTTCCCGGCCATTGGCCTCCATTCCTTCGGGTCTAAAATTGGAATACTGTGTGTATTGACGATTATTCTCTCTCAGTTGAGGGAACCAGAGAGGATATGTGTGTGACATGTGTCCTTCATTGCTCAGAGATCAATCACACTGGGTGCGATTCTGAGAGGGACCAAGCTGGTCCTGCTCTGCTCTTAGGCTCACACCAGGGAGAGTCTGGCCTTTGGGCCTCCTGGCCACAGACCTCTACCCAGCTGGAAGCTGGGAGAAGGGATGGGAGCTGCGTTTTTTGAATTGCTGCTTCTCTGATTGGTGTGGAAGGTCCCTGGACAGGTGGGAACACAAGACAGTCACCAGATTGAAGTTTGCAGTTGCCATCTCTGTATTACAAGTGAAGCTGGTTTGCAGCTTGCAGCACTGAATCCATTTTCCCGTAGAACACATTTTCTTACTCAGGTTCCCCCACTTTTCAAAGGTTTGGATTTTGCCACTGACTTTTAGGAGAGACTACATTAGTAAGGCAAAAACAAAAATCCTCTTGGAGTTTCTTTTGGTTGGTGAGAACAGGTGCTAATATAAGTTTTTCCTAAAAGCAAAGTTAGCAGTAAGGGGGACCTTGAGAAAGTTGGGGGATACTTTTCACTTTACTGCATTTTGGCTTAGGGATCTTTTCCTAGGAACACTGTGCTTTCAGCTAGTGGGGGAGACCTGTCTTGAAGAGTGACTCCAATATTCATTAGTGACAATGTACAGGAATGCTGTGTCTCTTGGGTTGTAAACACAACAGGCCTGGAGTTACTCTCTAGCAAGTCCTCCCGTTCACTCGTCCTAGCTCTGACCACCTTTGGGACTTATGTTGGTTATTGATCTTTCCTCACCTGGCCTGCTCCCCAACTTCACTCCAGCCTCATTCCAGTGTCCCCTGAGAGAGGCCTTCTCTGGTTACCCCACCTAAGTCCCCTAATGTTTGCAATCAGTTCATTCTCTTTTGTTTTTTGTTTTTTTTTTGAGCTCTTAGGGCCATATGACTTGATCTTGGTCATTTCTTTAATTTCTTGACGGGGACCCTTCCCCAGCCCCAGAGTGTGAGCTGCTGTTCTCTGCTCCATCTCCAGGCCTCGAACAGTGCTGGACCTGACCAGTGCCCAATAAGGGATTGAAGAATGAAAGATTTTTCCCTCTGGGACTATGTCATACTTAGATTAAATCTAAATCTCCCACCATGGCTGGACCCGAGGGACTGGGTGCAAATCTTGCCCCTTCTCATTAGACATACAACTCTATTCCAGTTAGCTTTGAGCCTCCATTTGCTACTTGTGAATGGAGGGGATGGCGCTTACCTCATGGGTTTACTCTCTGCTCCTTACTGCCTGCATGAGATGATCATGGTTTTGTGTCTTTCTCCAATGGCTTCCTGCACAGGAGCCTTTGCTCTCCCACATCTTTTGTTCTGTCACAGGCACCATGTGCCTCCCTCCTGAGCTCAGCACAGAGCTAGGTTCTCAGGAGATACTTGGGGGTTCAGGCCTCATCTTTCTGGACTTCTGCCAGAGGCAACCAACAGGCTCGCATCTCATCTAATAATGTATGGCCACCCACCATCTCTGTTTGATGTTCCAGGCTTTGGTGTCCTTTCAAGACGTGGCCATGACCTTCACTGGGGAGGAATGGAGACATCTGGACCTGGCCCAGGGGACCTTATACCGGGAGGTGATGTTGGAGACTTGTGGGCTCCTGGTCTCACTGAGTAAGGATTCAGTGCTCTCTTGAGTGCTACCCACAGGTTTTCATTCCACTCTTTCTCTCTTAGCATGGTTGATGAAGGTCTCTGGGACCCACCTTCCTGTCTCCCCACAGCCTAGGCATATTCTGTTCTAACCTCTTATTGGCCTCCCTGTGTGTGCAACAGGGATTACTGTATAAGAAACATAATTCTCAACATTTTTACCCAAGTGTCCAGCGTAAGCTGGCCTCATTCTGACGTCCTTATTTCAGATCTCCATAAGAGCTAAAGTGATTAGTTCAGTTTGGTTGGGTCAAATGTCCTCACAGCCCATTTAGCAGGACCTGTGGGTAATGGGAGGTTCTCCAAGAAGTGGGTGAATCAGATGAACAGGAAGATATTTGACATCAGTGCTCATGGTATTTTTCTAAGTGGCACAATCTCAGCTAAATGGCTTTGGCCCCTGGTACCTGCACACTTGTCCCTTATTTCCTAAGGCCTGTGCCTTGCTTCTCTGCAGCTGAGGGAGATCATTTTAGAGGGTGTACAGACATGTCATCAAATGGTGTTGATGGGCATCTAAGAAAGCTTTTTTCTTCCTCTTTCCTGCCTTCTGATTGTTGTTGGAAAAGTCTGGGCTTGGTGCTGCTTCTTTAGCTGTCCTGTGTCTGTTGGCCAATTTCCCCTTCAGAAAGAAGAGCTATAGGACACGGAGCCTTGAGGAGGCAGCGTGAGCTTCCTGGGCTCTAATACAGTTATTTTATTTCATTGTCTTTTTGTTTGTTTGTTTGTTTGTTTAAGGTTTCTGTTGTTGTTTAAAATATTTATTTATTTGACAGAGAGAAAGAGGAAACACAAGTAGGCAGAGAGGCAGGCGTGGGTGGCGGGGGAAGCAGGCTTCCTGCTGAGCAGAGAGGTCGATGTGGGGCTTGCTTGATCCCAGGACCCTGAGACCATGACCTGAGCCAAAGGTGGAGGTTTAACCCACTGAGCCACCCAGGTGCCCCAATTTTATTGTCTATTTATAGTAACCTTTGACTTAGCCCAAGTGACCTAGTATCTGTGAAGTGCTTAGAATAGAACTGGGAACATAGCAAGTGTGACACATGTATTTATTATACGTACTAACAGTAAATCCCAAATATTTTCCCACTAAAACTTGAAATGGCAAGTTTTCCCAGAAATCGGTTTGAATGCAAGCCGATGGAGGCCCGAGGTCTCCCTTTTCCCAGACGTCCAGATGGTCACCATGACGGCGCTCTCCCAGCCTCGTCTGACTGACCCAGGAGGTCAGTCGTCAGTGCAGTAAATGGTGGTAGTGACCACTGTGACTAGTTGTTGAAAGGAGATGCACGGGGAATAGTATTCTAGGTGGAGGGACCAACAGGAGCCAAGTCCCAGTGGGGACAGGGATTCAGTTCCATGACAGATGAAGGAAGGTCTGATTTAACTTTGACACTCCCTGGTCCCTGAGCTCAGGGCCAGGCATCTGGCAGACACCAGTGACCATTCGCTGGATGCATTCTGGCCTGTAGTACAGGATCTTCCAGTCCGAGTTTCTGAGGGTCCCGGTGCCTTAGTCACTGGTTTCTCTAGAATCCTCCTGTCTTTAAGCCTTCACATTTGGCAAAAGCATTTGGAGTGTGTCCCAGAAAACCTCTTCATGCTGATTTCACCCCTAAAAGACGTAATGACTTTGCCTGATGAGAAGCCCTGAGGTGACGCTGGCTGCTGGCCTGGCAGATGCCAACCCAGGCGTGTCTGTTTGCGTTCTCTCCTTGGTCCGGGCCATCAGGCCGGTTTCCTCGAAGTACCCATGGGATGCTACAGCAGCAGGTGGGGCAGCAGGCCCCCACCTTCAGCTCTGTCTTCCCAACTTGGAGTAAAGGCTTGTTCTTCAGAGTGGGTAGCAGATTTAGGTCACGGCCAACTTGGGACATCTGACAGCAGTAGATGCCATTCAGCAGGTGATTTAGTCCAGTGTTTTTAGCCATCTTCCGGCCCTGGAATCACCTGGGGGGCTTTTCAGACTTCCTGTGTTCTGTCCTTACGCCCAGAGATTCAGTTTAATTCGTTCTGTGTTCAAACCAGACCTCTCCAGATAGTTCTGATCCACGGGGAGGTTGAATTCTACCGGCTTCATTAGGGAACACCTTCTGGAAAGAGTCGTTTCCTTTCTGGGGTTTCATGGTGGTGTGTGAAAGGTGTATACTCCTGTGTGCTCGAGACCTCCTTTTGTCCTTCCCTGCGTACCCATGCCCCATTTATCTCTCCATGCACAGGGCGTCCTGTTCCCAAAGCAGAGCTGATCTCCCTTGTGGAGCAGGGGCAGGAACTGTGGGCAGTGAAGAGAGGCCTCTCTAAAAGCGCCTACACAGGTAGGTGGCTGAGAGCCTGGCAGGTGGGTGTCCTGGCAACTGACAGACTCCCAGGAGATTACTGCATCTGAAATTCCATGGGCAGGTTCTTTTCGTGTCCTTCCTGGTGTCTTGTTAGGTGACGTAGTAGTCCAGCCCTGTTGGCCCTTTCTTTCCATCCCGTCACACTGTTCTTTATTAGGGTTAGGACATAGTATACTGATTAAGAGACAAGCTCTAAATGCTTGGCCACTCACCAGGCTCTTGACCCTGGGAAGTTGCATGATCTTGCTGTACGTTTGACATACATGTTACACTATGTTAATTCTCTCCTGTAAAAGATGAACTCCAAAATCTGGGTGGGTCATCAGATAAGGAGTTTTTTCCTCATTCCTGCCATGGTTATGGTGGGTTAGCGGGGGAACTCCTTACCACATATTTAGCCAGAGATCCAGTGCATTCTGTTGCTTTAAGGTCGCCCTGGTGTCATCCCATTGGCCAAGAGGACTAGGAGAGAAGGGGAGTACAGGCAGTCCCCACCTTAGAGTCATTCAGCTTTGGATTCTTCCACTTTACAGTGGTGTGAAAGCAGTGTGCGTTCAGTAGAAACTGGACTTTGAATTTTGAGTTTGGATCTTTTCCTGGGCTGGTGACATTGCAGCGTGACCGTCTCTCCTGATGATGGGCAGCGGCAGCGAGTCACAGCTCCCAGTCCGCCATGGGGTCGTGCAGGTGAACAGCCAGTGCCCTTATACCATTGTGTTTTTCACTTTCAGTGCAGTAGTCAATACATGCATGAGATATCCAACACTTTATTATGAAATAGTCTGTGTTTGATGATTTTGCCCAGCTGTAGGCTAGTGTGAGTGTACAGAGACGTTTCAGGTGGTCCAGGCTAAGCTCTGTCGTGGGGTGGCTGAGGTGTACTAAATGCATTTGATGGATTTATCAGGATGGGACCCCCCCCCCATCATAAGTCGAGGAAGATCTGTAGTCCTATCCACTCGCACATATACGTCGCTTCCATTCACGTTCCATTGATAAGAACTGGGCATTAGCCTGCGTGTTGGGTCAAACTGGGAAATGAATCCGTTTTAGCAGTTTTTTAAGTGGAGTCTCTCAGGTTTTCTGTAGTATCATGGTATCTGCAAATAGTGAAAGTTTTCCTTCTTCCTTACTGATTTGGATTCCTTTCATTTCTTTTGTTGTCTGATTGCTGTGGCTAGGACTTCCAGTCTATGTTGAATGAAAGTGGTGAGAGTGGACATCCCTGCCGTGTTCCTGACTTTAGGGGAAAAGTTCTCAGTTTTTCCCCCATAAAGGATGATATTAGCTCTGGGTTTCTTATAGATGACCTTTATTGTGTTGAGGTATGTTCCCTCTAAATATGTTTTGTTGAGGGTTTTTATCATGAATAGGTCATGTACTTTGTCAAAGGCTTTTTCTGTCTCTATTGAAATGATCATATGCTTCTCATCCTTTTGCTTATTGATGTGCTGTGTCAGTGTGATCAATGAACCAAGGAAGAGAAAAGCTCTAAATGCTTGGTCACTTCCTATCCCATTGAATGATTTACAAATGTTGAATGACTCTTGCAACTTAAGAATAAATCCCACTTAATCATGGTGTTTTTTTTAAATGAGAAATTGAATTAGTAATTTATTTTTTAATCTTTTTTTCTTCCACGTTTTTATTTAAATTCCACTTGCCTACAGTGTAATATTAGTTTCAGGTGTAGAATTTAGTGATTCATCACTTTACATACAACACCCAGTGCTTGTCACAAGTGGCCTTTGTCATACCCATCACCTATTTAACCCATTCTCGCGGCCCACCTCCCTTCCAGTAACCATCAGTTTGTTCTCTATAGCTGAGAGTCTGTTTCTTGGTGTTCCTTCTTGTCGCCCCTATGTTCATTTGTCTTGTTTCTTAAATTCCACATGAGTGAAGTCATATGGTATTTGTCTTTCTCTGACTAGTTCACTTACCATTATGCTCTCTAGCTCCATCCATGTCGTTACAAATGGCAAGATTTCATTCTTTTTTATGATCGAGTAAAATTCCAGTGCGTATATATACCGCATCTTCTTTTTCCTTTTTTATTCTTCTTCTTTTTTTTTTATACCAAATCTTCTTTATCTATTCCTCAGTTGGTGGACATAATTCTTTCCATAATTTGGCTGTTGTTGTCGTCCTCTACCAGTGTTGTATTATTATTGATTAGTTCCTTTATGATTGTTACAAACTGTTTCATGTGTTTGACTCCTATGTTGATTGCATAAGCATTTACAATTGTTATATTTTCTTCTTGGACTGTCCTCCTTGCTATTATATAGTGTCCTTCTTTGTCATTTGTTAGTCTTTGTTTTAACGTGTCCAAAATAAGTATTCTTGCTCTGGCTTTCTTTGGCATCCATTTGTATGATAGATGTTTCTCTGTCCTCTCATTTTCTCTTCTTCCTCCCTCTCTCCTTCCCTTTCTTTCTTTCTTTCTCTCCTTTCTTTTTCTCCTTCCTTCCTTCTTTCCTTCTCCCTTCCTTCCTCTCTCTTTCTCTCTCTTTCTTTAATGTAGGCTCAACACCAAGGGCAGAGCCCACTATGGGACTTGACCTCAGACCCTGAGATCAAGAACTGAGCTGAGATCAAGAGTTGGAGGCTTCTACGGGTACCTGGGGGCTCATTGGGTTAAGTCTCTGCCTTCAGCTCAGGTCATGATTTCAGGGCCCTGGGATTGAGCCCTGCATCGGGTTCTCTGCTCATTCGGGAGCCTGCTTCCCCCTCTCTCTCTGCCTGCCTCTCTGCCTACTTGTGATCTCTCACTCTCTGTCAAATAAATAAATAAAATCTTTAAAAAAAATTGTTGGAGGTTTCTAACAGACATATGAAAAAATGCTCAACATCACTCTACATCAGGGAAATACAAATTAAAACCACAATGAGATATCACCTCACACCAGTCAGAATGGCTAAAATTAACTCAGGAAACAACAGATGTTGGCAAGGATGCAGAGATAGGGGAACGCTCTTACACTGTTAGTGGGAATGCATGCTGGTGGCCGTTCTGGAAAACAGTATGGCGGTTCCTCAAAAAGTTAAAAATAGAGCTACTCTATGACCCAGCAATTGCACTGCTAGGTTTTTATCCAAAGGATGCAAACATAGTGATTTGAAGGGGCACATGTACCCCACTGTTTATAGAAGCACTGTCTACAATAGCCGAACTATGGAAAGAGCCCAGATGTCCACTGACAGGTGAGTAGATAAAGAATATGTGGTATAAACACACACACACACACACACACACACACACACACACACACAGGAATATTACTCGGCCATCAAAAAGAATGAAATCTTGCCTTTTGCAACAATGTGGATGGAACTAAAGGGTATTATGCTAAGCAAAAGGCAAATACCATATGATTTCATTCATATGTGAAGTTTAAGAAACAAAACAGATAAACATAGGGGAAGGGAAGGAATAAAGTAAGATAAAAACAGGGAGGCAAACCATAAGAGACTCTTAACTATAGGAAACAACCTGAGGGTTCCTGGAGGGAAGATTGGGGGGCGATGGGGTAATTGGGTGATGGGCATTAAGGAGGGCATGTGATGTAATGTGCACTGGGTATTGTATGCAACTGATGAATCACTACACTCTACTCCTGAAACTAATAATACACTGTACGTTAACTAAATTGAATTTAAGTAAAAAATTTTAAGTGTTGGAGGCTTAACCAACTGAGCCACGCAGGCATCCCTCTATCCTATCACTTTCAATCTGCAGGTATCTTTCGGTCTAAAATGGGTCTCTTGTAGGCAGCATATAGATGGGTCTTGTTTTTAATATCCATTCTTTCACCCTATAACTTTTGATTGGAGCATTTAGCCCATTTACATTCAGAGTAATTATTGATGGATATATATTGGCTGCCATTTTATTGCTTGTTTTGTGGTTGTTTCTGTAGATTTTCTCTGATCCTTTTTGTCTTTTGCTCTTTCATGTTTTGCTGATTTTCTTGAGTGATATATTTGGATTTCTTTCTCTTTATTCTTTGCATATTTATTAGTGCTTTTTGATACATGGTTACCACCAGATAAATTTTTCTGTCTCCTCACTTTGCTTGTCTATGTCTGTTTCTGTGTGTTAAGAAAGTCAGCTTAAAAGAAAAAAAGTCAATTGTATCTTCCGCTCTTGAAAGTAGTGACTCTATGAAGAGGTCCTGGAGTGCCCAGTTGTGTGATGTCCCCTTGTTCAGAACCTTGGCCCTTCTGACGAGTATCCGACGTGTGTTGCTTACATCCTGCTGCTGTGTCGGAGTCACTTTTCCTTTCAGTGCTCTTGTCCACACTGACTCTACCTATTGTAGGCTATACTTGTTCTCTGTGGTGTTAGTGGGACCCAGGCAGGCCAGCCCCTGGGAGTGTGCCCACCTGGGAACTCGGGAGCAGGGTGGCCATATTAGCTAGATTGGCCATAGGCCACTAGTCCTCTGAGGATCTCCTGAGGTCCTGCGGTGGCTGGGGGCACAAGGCTGAGCACAGCACACAACGTTGGCTGGAGCAGGCTGCCGTGTGCAGTGCAGTGGTTGGGGTGTCTTGGTGGCTAGGAGTAGCGCATGGCAGCAGCTGGGCACTCAGTTGCTGGGCATAGTGCCCACTGGTGATGGAGAGCATGTGGCTGGTTGTGGCCCATGAAGGTCGAGTGACCGGGCAGGGTGTGCAATGGCACCTGTGGGTGTCTGGCTAGGCAGAGCTTGCAGTGCTGGCTTGGGGGGGGCATTCCTGGGTAAAACACAAGCATGGCTAGGGGCACACAACTGGGTGTGGCACGGCAGATGTGTGTGGCGTACACATCCCTGCATGTATCCATCCTTCCATTTGCGAAGCAGATATTCGGATGCAGTCCCTAGCCTTGTTCTCTTCTTGCCCTCCTGTCTTATGAAACCTCAAGGGGATATTTGCCTTTGTCAGCCTCACAGTTGAACTAAGAGCCGCTGAAGCCATGGAAAGGATGGAAGGATGGAGAGGCATCACTGCAGATTCGTGATCTCTCCCCACTCCTGTTCCTTCCAGCTGCTCGGCCAACAAGTGTCCTGCCCTCCCCTCCTCACCCCTTAGAGGCCGTCTCATACCTTCACCCCGCTCTGCCGTTCCATGTCTTCACTTGAATGTTCCAGGAATCCAGTCTCCCACTGTCATCCTAAAAAGAACCTCATGTGGGGCACCTGGGTGGCTCAGTGGGTTAAGCCGCTGCCTTCGGCCCTCTCTCTCTCTCTCTGCCTGCCTCTCTGTCTACTTGTGATCTATCTCTGTCAAATAAATAAATAAAATCTTTAAAAAAAAAAACAACAACTCATGATTTGGCCCTCTTCTCCCATCTCCCCATTTTCAACTACTGGTCGTATCATTCTGTAAGTCAAGGAAGCCAGGAACAAAAGGAAGACCCCACACCACTTGCATCGTCTTCATACCCTCTATGCCGCCATTCCTGAATCTCGATCACGTGTCATCTTCCATCTCTCCAGAATCTGTCACCTTCACCAGCTCTGTCATTTGCCCATGAGCATCCTCGTCCAAGCCGTACTCATCTCTTGCCTGCATGATGCTAGCAGACTCCCAGCCACTCTCCCTGTGTCTGCTGCCTGCCTCTGGTCCCCTCTCTGTCTTCCACCCGCTTCCCTGTCCGCTCACCGTCCTTCCAGATACCACCACCCCCCTTGCTGCTGGTAACTCAGCATGTGACCTACTTCACATTCAGAAGAAAGACTACGCACTCAGCCTTCTTTCCCTTTACCCCTGACAGACTCCTCCTGCGCCTTCCTTCTCACTTCTGTGGGAGAGTTCTCATGCCCGGCGTGGCGAGTTCCCCCAGCAGAGTCTAGATCACACCGTCGCCCGACTTCTCAGGTGTATTAGTTATCTGTTGCTGCCTGGCAGTATTCCCACAAATGTAGCTTGAAATATCCCTTATTTCCTGTTACCCATCTGTGGCTTAGAGGTCCAGACACAACTTGGAGGGGTCCGCCTCACGCCGCAGTCAGGGACCCCTCCCACCTGTCACCTTCCTTCTTCAGATCAGGTGATGGTGGGAGAGACTCCAGCAAGAGGGGTGCAGCACATAGCCCCATCTTTTACATTCCGCCGCCTGGGCCTGGCCACAGTCTGTTCTTTAGAAGCCAATCAAGCCAATCTGGCATTCTGCCTGAGAGCATCATAGCAGGGTGTAAGCACCACGAGGTAGGAATTAGGAGATTCCGTACAGGAGGCTGCTGCCTCCGGGACCATGATTTTCACTTATTTCCTGCCCCTTCTGTATCTTCACCTTCTCTCAACTCAACACGGAAAACACAGTGAAGTTTCGGACACATTGGGGAAGCATGAAACCAAAATGTTCTTGACTCTCCAACACATGTAACTGTTGACAACTCTATTTCACGGGAACAAGCAAGCTTCTGGGAGGACTTTTCTCATTCTCTGAAGAGACAGCTACCCAGGACTCCTAGGCTTCCCCGTTACTGTTTTACTATCTTCTTTAATTGCTGTTTGAAGGTGTAACTTACAGTGAATATATAGATTTTAAAGGTTCATCTTCATGAAATATTACATGTGTAAACCCAACTTTCCACCACACAGGTCAAGAAGTATTTCCAGCACCTCCCAGGTTTCTTCTGCTCCCTCTTTATTAATATCCCCTTTTACCGAAGTAGCCGGCATTCAACTCAATCACTAGATTAGTTTTAAAGACTTATAAATGGACCCCCACAGTGCATAATACTGTTACGTCTGTCTTCTTTTGATAATCGTGGCTCTGAGGTTCCCTCATCTGGGTTGCAAAATTCAGAGTTATTTCTTAACTGGGCAATGTCTCAGTGAATGAATAGGTTTTATATATCCATTTTCTTGTTATCTGGCTTGTTCTCCAGTTTCAGAATATTGTGAAGAATGCAGCTGTGAATATTCTTGATCATATTTTTTGTTGGATCTAAGCACACATTTCTGTTGGAAATATGCAAATGAGTGGCCTGGCTGGATCATGGTGTAGGTATATGATTAGCTTCAGTAGAAACCACCAAACAGTTTCAAAGCGACCGCAGCATTTCACATTCCCGGTAGACATGTGCAAGAGTCGTCAGCTACTATGCACACTGGGGAGCAGGTATTTATTTTTTGAGACCGAGTAGTGTTTTTCAGCACCACACTACTGAGAATGTTCTTACTCATGTTACTGCTGACATTCTGACTGGCAAGTGCAGCACCTCTAATAATGATCATAGGGGTGTACACCTTACTGAACATTTGCTGTGTCCTGAGCTGGTTGATTGACATACCTTTTCTCTGTTATTGTGAACATTGTTATGTGTCCTCTCCAAATTCATAATTGGAGCTGGGGGTTAGGGCCTCCAGTGGGATGCTGTCAGGTTGGGATTTGGGGAGATGATTGGGTTTAGATGAGCTCATGAGGGTGGATCCCCCATGATGGGATTGGTGTCCTCATAAGAAGACAAAGGGAGACCATCCTCTTTCCTAGGTTTCGTATGAGTGCTGGTGACGGTTAGGAGAAGAGGGAGAACACTCTGGTGTCTCTTCTTAGAAGGACACTAATCCTACCAGATCGGGGACCTACCCTGATCACCTCATTTCACCTCAGTTGCTTCCATAAAGGCCCTATCTCCAAATTCACATTGGAGGTTAGGGCTTCAACACATGAATTGTGGGGGAACACAAACGTGGAGTCCGTAACAAAATTTGCTTTTAGGGTAAATATAAGGGCTATTCATATATTGTTTTTCTTGTGTCAGGTTTGGTAATTTGAGTCTTTCAAGGAGTTTTTCCACTTCATCTAATTATTCTATCCACTACATTTTAAGATTGTTTTATCATGTTAAATTTTATGTTACGTATTTATTTTACCACAGTAAATAAGGCTTAAAAAATGAAGATACGCACAACAAAGGCAGTCCTGAGAGGAAAATATATAGCGGTACAAGCCTTTCTCAAGAAACAAGAAAGGTCTCAGGTACACAACCTAACCCTACACCTAAAAGAGCTGGAGAAAGAACAAGAAAGAAACCCTAAACCCAGCAGGAGAAGAGAAATCATAAAGATCAGAGCAGAAATCAATGAAATAGAAACCAAAAAAACAATAGAACAAATCAACGAAACTAGGAGCTAGTTCTTTGAGAGAATTAACGAGATCGATAAACCCCTGGCCAGACTTATCAAAAAGAAAAGAGAAAGGACCCAAATAAAATCATGAATGAAAGAGGAGAGATTAATATTTTATTTATTTGAGAGAGAGAGAGAGAGAGACAGTGAGAGAGAGCATGAGCGAGGAGAAGGTCAGAGGGAGAAGCAGACTCCCCGTGGAGCTGGGAGCCTGATGCGGGACTCAATCCCGGGACTCCAGGATCATGACCTGAGCTGAAGGCAGTTGCTCAACCAACTGAGCCACTCAGGCGCCCCCCAAGACTCCCTTCTTTATACTTCTGTGGAGATATCCTGGTCTGTTTGTTCGATTTTTAAAATTCCACAAAGTGAGAAATCATTTTGTTAACATCCTTGAAAAATTCTATCAGGATTTTATCTGAAGTTGTATTGAATTTATAGATGAATTTAAGGATAATGTAATCTCCCTTTTCATATAGATTTTCATTAATGTGGTAAATTTATAATTCTCTTCATCTAGAATCTAGATGAATCTAGAATAAGTATCTATTTGGTGTCTGTTTACCTGGTCTTTACTCAGATGAAGCAGACTCAGTACGCCCACCCAGCAGTTTCTTACCATCTCCCACTATCCCACAGCCCAGAATCCTGAGATTGTTTTTTCTCCTCTGTCCCTGCTGCCACTCCATCCTCATCTCCACCATCCTCCCATCCACTTCACTTTGCCTGGCATCCAGAATTCTCTCAACACACCACATGTTGTACTTCCGTCGTCTGCTGCAGTTTCCCTCCTAATTTCTCTCTCAGGGAAGCCCTGCTCTCCTTTATAAATAAGCTACCACAGCACCTTTTCCACATAGCCTCCACTGACCTCTTTTGTCTCCCCCGTGGGTCAGATTAGGTGCCCCTTCCCTGTGCTGTCATACCATGGGCTGTTAGGGCACAGTCATTACATGTAGTGTAGTCATTACTCTGCCCACCCTCCCCTATTCTGGAGAGTGAGGAGTCGTCTCCACTCCAGATTCTCCATGCCCTGCCCCAGCTTTTCTTCCTGAGATGCCTTTTAGAGATGTCAAGAGCCCAAGGATTAGTGAAGAAAGAAATTGTAAACCTGGGCTTAGTAGGTGTATAAATGCCGCAGGCATTAGAGGAATTATTTTCATCTTCATTCTATCCCTAATGGTAATTTTGTTTGTTCTGTGTTGACGTGACTAATAAACACCTTTCTGTATTGGATTCCCTTCAGGTGAAAAAGCAAAACCTGAGATCACAAAGCTTACTGCTTCTCAGCTCGCCTTCACTGAGGAAGCCCCCTTTGAGGAACAAGTGACCCAGGGATTCTCCAGGGATTCCAGGTTGGGGCAAGCAAGGGATCAGGAGAAGCGATCAGAAGTGCGGGAAGCGAACTGGAGGCCAGGGGCGGACCCCCACAAGGAGACATGCCCTAGGAAGCTGACCCATAAACATGATGATTTGGAGACCGGTGATCGTTTGTGTTTCACGGTTTTGCAGGAGCGAGTCACTACACAAGGTGATCTACGTGAACACAAGCAAGGACCAGGAAAAGACCCTGTGATAGAGGCAAGGAATAGCCTGTATAAATGCAAAGAATGTGGGAAAAGGTTTAGCAAGAATTGGGCCCTTGTTCGGCATCAGCAGATTCATGCCGGAGTGAAGCCCTTTAAATGCAGTGAATGTGGGAAAGCCTGTCGCTATATGGCAGACTTCATTCGACACATGAGGTTTCATACTGGGGAAAAACCATACAAGTGCGCTGAGTGTGGGAAGGCGTTCAAACGCAGGTCTCACCTCACAGAGCACCAGCGCATTCACACAGGAGATAAGCCCTATGAGTGCAAAGAATGTGGTAAAACTTTCACCCACCGCTCTTCTTTTAACCAACATAATATGACCCACACTAGGGAAAAGCCCTTTTTGTGCAAAGAATGTGGAAAAGCTTTTTACTACAGCTCTTCCTTTGCTCAACACATGAGGATTCACACCGGAAAGAAACTCTATGAGTGCAGTGAATGTGGAAAGGCCTTCACTCACCGCTCCACTTTTATCCAACACAATATGACCCACACAGGAGAAAAACCTTTCTTGTGCAAAGAATGTGGGAAAGCGTTTTGTCTCAGCTCATCCTTCACTCAGCACATGAGGATTCACACTGGAGAGAAACCCTACGAGTGCAATGACTGTGGAAAGGCCTTCACTCACCGCTCTACTTTTATCCGGCACAAGAGGACTCATACTGGAGAGAAGCCCTTTGAATGCAAGGAATGTGGGAAAACCTTCTGTGACAGCTCTTCCTTAATCCAACACATGAGGATTCACACTGGCGAGAGGCCCTATAAGTGCAGTGATTGTGGAAAAGCCTTTACACACCACTCTGTTTTTATCCGACATCATAGGACCCACAGTGGGGAAAAACCCTTGGAGTGTAAAGAATGTGCAAAAGCCTTTTACTACAGCTCTTCCTTTACTCGACACATGAGGATTCACACTGGTGAGAAGCCCTATGTATGCAGAGAATGCGGGAAGGCCTTTACCCAACCTGCAAATTTTGTTCGTCATAATAGGATCCACACTGGAGAAAAACCGTATGAGTGCAAACACTGTAAGAAGGCTTTTTGTGACAACTTTGCTTTAACTCAGCACATGAGAACTCACACTGGAGAGAAACCCTTTGAATGTGGTGAATGTGGAAAAACCTTCAGCCACAGTTCATCCTTCACTCACCATCGAAAAATTCATACCAGAGTTTAAAGGCCTGTGCAGGTTGTTTACATCAGTCAATTTTAGTGAACACCTACTGGTGAAATACCTTTTCTTTTGAATATAACCATTCAGGAAAACCTTTTGGCCAGTGAAATATCTTGCTCATTATCTGAGAATTCATACTGCAGAGAAACATAATTACCATCCGTGTGAAAGCTTTTTGTGGCAGGTCATCTCAAGGGTCATATTAGAAATTGACCCAGCCTAGACCCTTACACTACCCTCGAGAATCATCCACAAGTGAGACCCAGTGGTTATGCATTTAGGAAATATGTCTATAAGAATTATTCCTATATTTATACTATAAAACCACCTCAAGGGTGTTTTAAAAGTACAATGAGAGGTGGAGGAGGAGATGTAGAAGAGAAAGGGAAAAGAAAAGAGTGTACGGCTTCTTTCCAATTTCCCTGCCAAGCTTGTGATAATTTGTCATTGGGGTTGGGGTGGGGAATGGCGTAGGTATGAGAGATAGAAAGACCTCATTCCCTCTATGTGTGTGTGTGTGTTTTAAGATTTATTTATTTGAGAGAGAGCGAGAGAGAACACGGATGGGGGAGAGGGAGAAGCAGGCTCCCCGCTGAGCAAGGAGTCTGATGTGGGTGTCAATCCCAGGACCCTAGGATCATGACCTGAGCTGAAGGCAGATGCGTAACTGAGCCACACAGGCATCCCCTGTGTACTTTTTATATATCTATTGTCGGGAGAATTGGAACATTGAAGGCAGCTCTACTGCCAACATTTCTTGAAAATATTCCTTATTCTAAAACATTGTCATTTTTACCCTTGAGGACCGTAAATGTTGGTGAGAGATTTAGAGGCCCGAGTCATGAAATACTTAACACACATACACACGCTCGTATATTTAGTCAATTCTTGTTATTCATTGTAGTTGTGTTCTATACATCCATCACAAACACTGAATTAATACTGAACCATTGCTCCTAAGGGAGCAATTTTCATCAACCAAACAATGCATAACTTGTCATGGATTTTTTTTTCTATTTAAAGGCACCTGAATTGAATATATGTTTCTCAGAAGTAAATTATTTGCAGTATTATAATAAAAATATTTCAATTACATCATTTTGTATAGTGTATTCTATTATTACTGTACTTCTTTAAGTCATTCATACAATACACACAATTTAATACTTGTACATAAACACAGTAAACAGTACAGTAATGTGAACACCTACACTATGCTATACTGTGCAGTCATTCAGAGAAAGTGCAGAAAAAGTTAAAATTAATCGAAGATTAATATTAAATAGTTTTGCTAGAGCTGTGGGATGTGGGGGGGGAGCAGTGCACTTTGGATAAACTTCTTACCTTGGCTTACTCCAAGAAAATCAAAGGAGTAGTTGATGGTACTTATTTCAAGCCACTGAAGTGCCTTGAAAAATTGCACAAGGCTGTATTTGCTAATAGGGTCACATTGTTTCACGTCACTGAAAATTCTCCCAAGGCAGAATTTCATTCTGATATTATGGCTGCTGTGAGAGGGACAGTTCATTCAGCGGTAGATGGATTTTCATCCCTGTCTTCATCATTACTGACTTCAGTGCCTTGTTTTGCCATCCTTCTAGGTCTTAGTGGGCTCTACTACCTTTTCTGCCAAAATTTCTTCCACATCCTCCCTCATGTCCCTGAAGATTTTTCCACTTATTTGCCATCCGATACGCATTATGTGTTTGACACTGACCTTTATATTTTCCATAACACTGCCAAAGCCTTTGAAAATTTTCAGGCAGTCTGGCCATTCTTCCAGATATTACTAATAGTGATCTGCCTGATACTGTACCAGGCTGTGCACCACGATCACCAACAGTGCATAGAGCAACCAACTTCCAGTAGTCCATCATGTGATTTCCTTGTTGGTGTTGTATTGGTTTACCATAAAGTTCCCTCATGTTGTGCACCACGAAAGCTTTATTATGTCCTGATTGAGAGGTTAGGTGACAGACCTAGTGTTTAGGAGCATGAGAAGAACATCTAGGTTGGGGTGGGCATTTGCAAGTTCTTCATGGCAATGGACTGGGGCATTATTCAAAATCAATGCAACCTTGGAGGCAAGGTTTCTGCCCTGGAGATAGCAGTCAGCTTCTTGGATGAGCAGTTGTGGAAGCGATCCCAGAATGTTTCTGATGTCTCATATGTCATTATTTCAAACTCCTGAACTGGAGTTTCCTTTTACGTTCTTGTGGATTCGGGGCTCTGTACACCTTTAGGGGTTTGCACTTAAAGTCGGTTGCTGTGGGTATTGACACACAATAGCAAGATGGCATGATATTTGAATAATTTGAAGATGGGATTTGGAGGCCTTTTGCATTGTATGGGATCATTTGTCAAGAGCCAATGAAAACAAGCCAGTCTCACTGGCATTGAAACCTGCTCTTCCACATAACACTTTCTCTGTATTAATATTTAGCAGGTATTTAAACTATTATTCCACAGCCTCCTGATCTGCAGGACCTGCCTTATCTACACACTGTTCATACCGTATTGTCTCTTGAAATGTGCAAGCCAGCCAACTAGCTGATCAGGTTTCACATTGTCCCTATCTGGGTAAGGACTAAAATTTGACTTTCAGCCTCAGAACAATGCCTTCCTATACCTTTTTATGGGTCTTTATCTCGCAAATCCACAATTTGAGCTGCTTTTTTATCTTTTTCATAGCTTCATCACCCACTATGAAAGATACTTTTAACACTTTCTGGAATGGCTTCATGTACAGATCAGTGCATTTCTTCTTCCTACTTGAGGATGTGCCATATTGTTGATTCATTGACATTGAACTCTGAGCCAACAGCAGTACAACTGCCCGAAGGTAGTCCATCTAACACATGTGTGTACTTTAAGGTCCATCACAGCCTTCTTGCACTTACATACACTGGACAGCACTGGATGCCTCAGTGGCATAGTTGGTCAAGTGCCTGACTCTTGATTTTGGCTCAGGTCATGATCTCAGAGTCATGGGATTGAGCCCTGTGTTGGGCTCCATGCTCCGTGGAGTCTGCTTGATATTCCCCCTCTCCCCACCCCCTGCTGCACTCTCTTTCTAATAAGTAAATTTTTAAAAAAAGAAATTAAGTCCAAATTAGGTAGAAATAAATGATAAAGCTAATAGCAGAAATAGAAAATATACAGAAAAATTAACACACTAGAAATGGATTTTTAAAAGGCTAATGAAATTGACAAACCCCTAGAAAAACTGGGAAGTAAAAAAAGAAAAATGAAATTTCCAATATCGGGAATGATGGGCAGGCATCACTGTAGATTTGATAGACACTAAAGAGATAACAAGCGACTGTAAACACCATTCTGTGATGAAAACTGCAAATGCATATGGTTTTCCTGTAAATTGTATAAAAATTATTAGGAAGATATTTTACTAAGGTTACACAAACTCTTTCTGAAAACAAGGAAACGTTTCCTAACTCATTCTATGAAGAAGCCAGCATTACCCTAATACAAAAACATAATAAAGAAATTTAAAGATTAATATCCCTCAGGTACATAGACATAAAAGTGTTTAATGACCATTTCAGGAAATCAATCCAATCAAATACAAAAGGATAGTCTCACATGACCACCTCTTGGGTGGGGTGGGGGGGTGTTGTCCCACGAATCAAGGTTGATTTAACATTGAAAAAAACCAGTCAATGTAATTCATATTTACAGGATAAAGGAGAGAAGCCATGTTATCTGAAATCTGTATGTGAAGTAATTGACAAAATTCGGTAATTCTTTCAAAGTAATCTCCAGCAAAATAGAAATTGGAGGGGATTTCCTTGATATGAAGCACATAAACAAAAAAACCTTCAGCTAACAGCATACTGAACACTTTTAAGATTGGAACCTGGAATGCATGTTCATTATCTTTACTCATACTCAGCATTTTACAGGCTGTCAGGTCAAATGTAAAAGTAAAAAGAAGAGTAAAAGGCAGATTGAAAAGGATTATGTAAAACTCTTTATTTATAGAAAACATGAATGTGTATTACAAAATCATAAGAAATCCACAAAGAAATACCAGGAGCATGGAAATTTAGCACACTTCCAGCATACAAGACCAATATATAGAAACCGATTGTATATTCTATATGCTACCACTAGCATATAATTGAAAACTAAAATTTAAAAGGTACCATTTACAATAGCATTTTTAAAATCTCACAAAATGGTAAGGAGTAAATCAGCAGATACTGTATAAGACCTACAGACCAAAAAAAGGACACATCGGGGATTGGCAAACTTTCACTATAAAGCACCAGCTAGGAAATATTTATAGGCTTTGCATGTATGGTCCCTATCACATGTGATGGTTTTGTTTGATTTTACAACATTTAAAAAATGTTAACATCATTTCAAGCTAATTGGCATTACAAAAACAGACTGTGGGCCAAATTTGACCCATGCTCTCTATGATGTATAATTTCTGGAACTCTGCTACAAAATACCGAGAGAAATAAAATTTAAAGACCTCAACAAAAGTTGTACCAACTGGTGAGCTGGAAAAGTTAATATTGGTAAGTTATGACCTTGAAAGCTGGCTTATGGAATTATTACAAGAGATACGGGTGCCCTTGGGGCAGAAGGCTTGTAAGCCAGGGTAGCTCCAGCGCACACCTGATACGCACCTGCTACTCACGCACCTGGGAGAAGAGCTCTTGTAGTTTCATGGTTTGCTGCAAGGCTCATATTGAGGAAAAATGTCTGATAGGGATGTGTTACCAACTCATGGACCCTGCCCTCTTCTGAGACTGGAGCCTGGTGTAGCCACTGGTTGATTCATGAGCTGAGCCGAGGAAGACCTCCTCATAGGCACATACCCTGCTGTGGCCATCCCATGCTGTCTGAACGCACCATGACAGCACCAACCCCCCGTCTCCCTAGCTTTCGTGTGTCTACCCCAACCTCCCACAAGCCATGCCCCATTTGGGCAGGATCTACATTTTGCTCTCCTGCTCTGGCCTTGAGCAGGCTCTGCCCTCTGGTGACCATAGGGAAAAGGGCTGGCAGACCTCCCCCACCCAAACTCAGGTTGCCTCTGCCACTGCCTTCCAGTTAGGCACTGGGGTGACGGTCATGCAGGCTCTTGGAATGTCTAGTCTTTAACGGTCTCACCAAACCACCAGGCCCATCTGGTGTCACACCCCAGCAACCAGCAGCAGGAAGTCAGGAAGTGCTAGAAAGTTCCGCTGGGATTTGGCCTCTGGGCCTTGCCCTTTGCCTTTGGCACTTTGGGCGCATGCCCTTTGCAGGTGTAGGCGGAGCCCGGGTGCTTTTCCGCCCCACGTTCTAGCGCTGTGCCACAAGCTTCAGGCTGAACAGAGCATGGTTTGCTACAGAGGAGCCGGTAGCTCGGAGAGCTCTCTCCTAATTGCGTTACTACATTCCCAAGACCCAACAGTGTCCAAACTGTCCTGCATGGGCAACCTCCTCAGAAAGCTTCTCTCTTGCCCTGTCCCTGCCCTTTGGCACACGTGTTCCTCTTTTGGCTGAGATCGCCTGGCTGCCCCTGCACTACCTCCCCCAACCTTGGCCCTTTTCCTAGGCAGACATTTCTGCCTGGATCCAGTGCCTTTTGGGGTTACATCCCCCTAAGGGGTGCTATCAGATCAGTGATAGCACTCTCAGTGATGCCCTCTCTTGGTCCTGAGGGGACTCTCCAGAGAAATCCCTGCTCTCTGCATGTACCTCAAAGTACCTGTCCACTCTGGAATGGTGAAGATTCCTCCTTCCTCCAGGGCACACAGTCACCCTCCCCTCCTTTGTCACCTAATCCCGTAGTCAGCCATCCCGTTCTGCACCATCTAATACTGTCTGGACACACCAGGTGAGACAGGGCCAACCCCCAGTCTCCCCAACTCGAATTTGGAGATGGCCAGGGTCATCCAATCCCCCTCCACATCCTTGCTTAACAGAGACGGAGCTGAAGTCACCAGGAGGGTGAAGGCAGGGGATATCAAGGGAAGACAAAAATGTGCCAAAGGCAGGACTACCAGAAAGGGGTCCCTGTAGCAGTGGGAATGTACCATCAGCATGTAGGCTCCTGGTGACAAGTGGAGGTGTCACACATTTGGGGAAACCTCTATTCCAAGAAGCTAGCTTAGGTAAGATATCATAGACATCTTCCATGAACTCCTTCACCAAAGGCCATGCCTTTAGCAGCTCATACAGCCCTGCTGGAGGCTTCCTACCTCTTTACAGGAGTGATCCAGGTACACGAGGGCCATCCGGCCCAGCTGCCAGAGAGGTTGAGAAAGGAAGAGCTTGATGAAGGCCATTGGCTCAGCTCTCCGCCCCTTATTGATGTCAAAGAAGACCCAAGAGAGAAAAGCCTTCAGACACTCTGTCAAGGAGAAATTCTCCACCCACGTGGGTTCTGTAAACAGAAATTTTCAGGGCCACTGCTGCTGCCACTACCACTACTGTGGGGTAGAAGAAGCGAGTCTGCTCCTACCTCCTACCTCCCTTGGATGATCATTGCTGAAGACCTCAGCTTGGAGAAAAACACAGCAGCAACGGAACCACGAGGCTGGAGGACAAAACTGAAGACCACTTCACACAGCAGTTCCACTCGGCCTGCCTCTTCTCGCTCCCCGTTTCTTGCAGGGAACACAGTTACTTTGCCATTGGCCGCTTTCCCCTCGCAGATTCCAGAAATTACCAAATTAGCAGTCACTGACTTGACTGACTTGTCTACTGGAGCCTGAACCTCTCTGCCCCTTTATCTCCCCCTACACCAGATATGGGTCATGAAACGGGGTGCGCAATTTTCAACTCTCCCACTGCTGCTCTGGCCGGTGCTCCCTTTAGATCCCAACCCCTCTTTGGGGCTCCACTTAATAATGAGAATTGAGGCCCCTTTGCATCCCAATCCCTCAGTCACAGCAGCAGGATCTTCTGCTTCTCGTCCCACACCTCCTAATACCTCATCCTTCTTCCTCTTTTGTCTTTAAAGTCGAATCACCCACTCCTGTGTGTGTGGATTCTCCTCCCTTTTTCTTACAGCCTCCCCTTCAAGTCCCTTTAGCCAGTGTCTCGGTCTTCATCAGCCTCTGCAAACACCCCCACCCCAGCAACACAGTCAGTGCATCTGCAAAACAGACCCCAGCAGGTGCTTTGGCCTTGGTGTGACCGTCACAGACGCCGCTCTGCCTTGCCATGCTTTCGTCTTCAGGTTTCCGCCGGGACCCAGCATGAGCCCCGTCACTCGGGACCTGGCTTCTCCCCATAAGGAAGAAACAACCCTGCAAAGGCCAAGGTTGCCACCTGCTTTTATGGCTAGCAGCCCTACCATAGCTTTCCCCCTTCCTTTTAGGGCAGGAACCGCACTTTAGCTGAAAAGTGGGAGCCGATCTGGGCAGTGGCAGGAAGCCACTCTCTTCAAGGCCCCTGTTTTTTTCTGGCTCACCTACCACTGCTTCTGCAGTAGCCTCACTCCAGGACGCTTCAGCCTCGCCATCCAAGCTGGCTTTGGACTCTGATACCACGCTCAGTTCCCAGCCTGCTCTCTTCCTGTCTCTTCTCGGCACCTTTCCCTCTGGGAAAGCTGGCAGCTCCCGCAGAACCCCCGTACCTAGCCTAGACAGCAGGCCTGGCCCCCATCAGCGGGGCCACTTTTCCAAGTGTTCCAAATGCGGCGTCTCAGGGAGCACCTAGCCAGCTCTGGCTGGCCCTTTGGTTGTTCTCCCCACCGCTAGAGCCCCTCTTTCCTCCTCTGGAGCTGCTCACCTTTTGCAGGTATGCTCCAGCCCCACTGGGGTTTATGGGACCTGCAACCCTTGTGGGTAGTGGCAAGCTTTGGGATCCCTGTGTACATCCTAGGCAGTGGCTTCATGTCTGGAACACTCAGCTTTGGAGCAAGGCCAAGTGCGACACCTAGCAGGACAGCTGGTGTTGGGGACGTGGTCAGCCTGGGGCACCCCTGTTGCAACTGGAGAGGCCGGCCCTGCTGAGAGCAAATCTGTCCTTGGAAACACTTTCCTTCCTACCTATAATCAGAGCACCCAGAGCCAGCCCCTCCATAACACGCTGACTCCTATTGGATGAGAGAGCGTCACTGAGAAGGAACATGGGGCACAAGGTGCTTTGGGTCTTCCTTGTGTTGAGATAACCTGGGCCCCATCCAGCTGGAGGACATCTATGGCAATCAAGGGGAAGACGCCACACTTGCGCCTGGAGGGCTTTCAGAGGTCCTGGGCCCTGCGTTAAGAGCGCATGGCTGGTAGTGGGAAAGGCCAACACCATCCAGGGTGTTGGGAGGATTCTCTTCCCGCATTGGGTCTGAGCACTTGAGGACCATCTAGTCACAGAAAACCTGTTAGTCTTGGAGAAGCCTGCACCACTGAGAAGAAATGTGCGTCATGAGCTACTCCTGTTCCTGCCCTCCGTCAGACCCCTAGTGTCCACCAGGCCAGGGCATCTCTGTCGCCATCTGAGGGGCTGGCACTGTACCCATGATTGGAAATGCTAACGTCAGCGCACCTGAGGGACACGGTCCAGAATGCAGGTGGTGCCATGGGGAAAGTCAGCACCACACCTGCCCTTCTGGAAATTTTTGTTCTGTCATTCAGAGCAGCTGGGACACTTATGGTCAGAGCACATCTGTTGCAGGCTCACGGGACAGGGTCACTTTGAGGAAGAGTCTCTCTTCTCACCTTCACTCAGAACATTTGGGGCCCACTTAGACAAGAGTACTCTCTTTGATGTGGAGTGGTCAACCCCACTAAGGAAATGTCCAAACTTCAGCACCTCTGCTGCTGCCTTTCAGAGCAAACCTAGCTCTGGCATGGGGCACTGCAAGCCGGACTCTCACGTTGGGGCACCTTTGTCACCTGCCCAGATTTCTCTGGAGACAGAAGTGTTGGGTCACCAACCCATTCATTTTTCTTCTACTGAAAGAAACAATAGCTCAGCAAAGGCTATCTAGAAATGGTGGCTGCCCACCCACTGCCATTAATGGGTAGAGGCTCAGCCCCTCTGGTTATGGTGAACAAACTTAGCCTACACCGTGTCCTTCTAAAGTGAGCTGAAGCCCAATACCTCAGCACGTTTGTGTACATGTAAAATGGCGTCATTTCAGAGGAGGCTCATCAGAAGTCAACACACCGGCCACGAGAAGTTCCACTGCAGAAAGAAGAAAGACAGCAGTAAGTAGCAACTGTGTCATACATGACTGCAACTCTTAGCCCGGCAAATTCTGCTTTTTCAAGATCTTTGGCTAACTGAGGTCCTTTGTAATTCCTTATGCATTTTAGAATCAGATTATAAATTTCAGCAAAGAAGCCGACTGGGATCCTAACAGGGATCATGCTGAATTTGTAGATCACTTTAGGAAGTGTCACCATCTTAAATCAAGTCTTATTCATGAACATGGGCTGTTTTTCATATTGTTTAATCCTTTAAAATGTCTTTCAGCAGTGTTTTTGTACAGAAAATTCTCTTGTTAAATTTGTTCCTAAACATTTCATTTTTATGATGGTACTGAAAATGTTTCCTTATTTCATTTTTTATTGGTTCACCACCACAAGGGTATAGAATTACAATTGATTTTTTTTAAAGATTTAGTTTATTTATTTGACAGAGAGAGAGAGAGCACAAGTAGGCAGAGAGGTAGGCAGAAGGAGAGGGAGAAGCAGGCTTTCTGCTAAGCAGGGAGCCCGACATGGGGCTTGATCCTAGGACCCTGGATCATGACCTGAGCCAAAGACAGCTGCTTAACCAACTGAGCCATGCAGGTGCCCCTACAATTGATTTTTGTACCTTGATTTGTGTCCTATAATCTTGCTGAAATTATTTATTAGTTTTAATATTTTTTAGTGTATTCCTTTGGATACTCTCTATATAAGATGCATATCATCTGTGAATATAGTTTTACTTATGCTTTTTCAATTTGGATGGCACTTTCTTCCCCCTTTATCTTACCTAATTGCTTTGGCTAGAAAGCCCAGTAAAATATTGAGTAAAAGTGGTAAGAGTGGACATTCTAATCTTGTTCGTCAATTTAGAGATAAAGCACCCATCTTTTACCTTTAAGTATGATATTTGCTGAGGGTTTTTTGTCCAGACTTTATCAGATTGAGAGGTTCACTTTTATTCTTTATTGGGTTCTTTTATAGTAAAAGGATGTTGGATTTTGTCACATGCTTTTTCTGCATCTATTAGGATGATCATGCAATTTCTAAAAACTTCCACTGATACGATGTCTTGCAATTAATTACAATTGACATATAACATTATATTAGTTTCACACATACAACATAATGATTTGATATTTGTATGTATTGCAAAGTGGTAAGTCTAGTTAATGTCATTACCACACAGTTACATTTTTTTTAAATTGTTGTGACAAGGTCTTTTAATATCTACTCTCTTAGAAAACTTCAAGGATATAATACTGTGCATTACATACCCAGGATTTATTTATTTTATAACTGGAAGTTTGTACCTTTTGACTACCTTCCCCTTCACTCATTCCACACACCTCTAACCCCTACCTCTGACAAATATCAATCTGTTCTCCTTATATAGGAGTTCAATTTTTTTAGATTTTACATATAAGTGAGATCATAATGCTATTTGCCTTTCTCTGCCTGACTTATTTCGTTTAGCATAATGCCCTCAAGTCCCATCCAGGTTGTCACAAATGGCAAGATTCAATTCCCTTTTTCAGGTCTGAGTAATATTCCTATCCATTCATCTTCTTTATCCATTAATCCATTGACGGACAACTTGGTTGCTTCCCTGGCCTGGCTCTTGCGAATAATGCTGCAATGAATATGAGGGTCAGATATCTCTTCAAGATAGTGTTTTCCTTTTCTTGGACAGATATCCAGAAGTGAAATTGCAGGATCATATTATAGTTCTATTTTTAGTTTTTTGAGGAACCTCTACAGTTGTTTCCATACTGACTGTACCATTACATCCTCACCAACTATGCACAAGGGTTCCCTTTTCTCCACATTCTTACCAACACTTATTATTCCTTGTCTTTTTTTTTTTAATTCCTTGTCTTTTGATGATGGCCATTCTAACAGGGTCTAAGGTGGTATCTCATTGTGTGTGTGTGTGTGTGTGTGTGTGTGTGTGTGTGTGTGTGTGTGTGT
>NW_019154169.1:4434055-4473871 GCF_002288905.1 Enhydra lutris kenyoni
TTTCCCTCATTGTGGTTTTGATGCATTTCTCTGGTGATTATTGATGCTGAGTATGTCTTCATGTACTTTTTGGCTAACCCTATGTCTTCTTTGGAAAAATACCTATTCAGGTCTGCTTATTTTAATATTTTTAAAATGTTTAATTTAGGAGCGCCTGGGTGGTTCTGTTGTTAAGCGTCTGCCTTCAGCTCAGGTCATGATCCCAGGGTCCTAGGATGGATCCCTGCCTAGGGCCTCCTGCCTGGCAGGAAGCCTGCTTCTCTCTCTCCCACTCCCCCTGCTTGTGTTCCCTCTCTCTCTCTGTCAAATAAAATAAAATCTTTAAAAAATTTTTTTAATTTAAATTCAATTAAGTTAACATATAGTGTATTATTAGTTTCAGGGGTAGAGTTTAGTGATTCACCAGTGCACGTAACACCCAGTGCTCATTATGTCAAGTGCCCTCCTTAATGCCCATCACTCCACACCTGTCTCCCCTCCAACAACATTCAGTTTGCTTCCTAGAGTTAAGAGTCTCTTATGGTTTGCCTCCCTCTGTGTTCTTATTTTATTTTACTTTTCCTTCCTTAGCTCATTTTCTTTTTTTTAAACTATTTTTATTAACATATAATGTATTATTTGCCCCAGGTACAGGTCTGTGAAACGCCAGGTTTACGCACTTCCCAGCACTCACCATAGCACACATCCTCCCCAATGTCCACAACCTAACCACCCTCCCCCCACCCCTCACACACCAGCAACCCTCAATTTGTTTTGTGAGATTAAGAGTCTCTTATGGTTTGTCTCCTTCCTTCAGCTCATTTTCAAATCAGATTTTTTTTTTTGTTATTGAGTTGCATGAGTTCTTTATATATTTTGGATATTAATTTTTTTATTAGATATATGATTTGCCAATACTTTTCTCACTCAGCAGGTTGGCTTTGCATTTCATTGTTTTTCTTTTTGTGTGCGTACAGAAGCTTTTTGGTTTGATGTAGTTCCACTTGTTTACTTTTACTTTTGTTGCCTTTGCTTTTGGTGACAAAACCCAAAAATCATTACCAAAACCATATCTAGATAGGAACACAGATATACATATCCATGTCTATATATCATCTGTAGCTATGCCTCTATCGCTACCTGAACTTATGTCTCTATATTGGTAAGTAGGCATTTTCAGCCAGGACTTTAAAAACTGGTTATGGAATTATTTTATTTTATTTTAATTTTTTAAAAAGGTTTTTTTAATTTATTTGACAGAGAGAGAGATCACAAGTAGGCAGAGCAGCTGGTGGGGCAGTGGGGCGGGGAGCAGGTTCCCTGCTGAGCAGAGAGCCTGATGCGGGACTTGCTCCCAGAACCCTGAGACCGTGACCTGAGCTGAAGGCAGAGGCTTAACCCACTGAGCCACCAAGCACTCCTGGAGTTATTATTTTTAAAGATTTTATTTGGCAGAGAGACACAGCGAGAGGGGGAACACAGCAGGAGGAGTGGGAGAGGGAGAAGCAGGCTTCCCGCTGAGCAGGGAGCCCAATGTGGGGCCTGATCCCAGGACCCCAGGATCATGACCTGAGCCAAAGGCAGATACTTAATGGGTGAACCACCCAGGCACCCCTGGTCGTGGAATTATCGTAAGATATCTAGCAGTCCTTGATTTTTAAGCCAGGGTCCATACTTCACCCACCTGAAACGCATCTCCTCTCCTTACCTCTGGGAGAAGATCACTCAACAGCCGTGTAGTCAGCTACAAGGCTCAACTGGGAGAGAAATGCCCAATATTGCTGTGCTGACAATTGTCGGTTTCTGCAAATGTAGGAGGTTAGAAAGAGAAACAGAAGGCAATGCAGATTAAGAAGAAGTAAAGCTGACATTATTCAGAGATATGTGGTTTACAGAAAACACTAAGTGTATGTAGAAAACTCAAAGGAATCTGCAAAGAGACCACCAGAAGCAAAAGTAAACTTAGCAAGGTCCTAGTATACGTAGAGAGAGAGAGAGAGAAGTGTATTTTCCATGTACTACTAGTTATCTATTTAAAAGACACCATTTAAAATAACATTTACAAATCTCATAAAATTAGGAATTTAGAATAAATTAACAAAAGCTATGCAAGACCCGTTCACAGAAAACTACAAAACAGGAGTTGCAAACTTTCTCTGTAAAGGGCCAGAGAGCAAATAATGTAAGTTTTGTGGTTCACGTATAGTCTCTATCACATATTCTTCTTCTTTTTTAAATTTTATAGCTCTTTAAAATTTTTACAATTTTTAATGTTAAAATGTTACAATGGTTAGTTCACCAGCCTCACAGGCCATGAGCCGAATTTGGCCCATAGGCTGTAATTTGCTGTTCCTTGCTACAAAACAGAGAAAATGAAAAAGACCTAATTACGTACAGTTAGGTCCCATGCAGTAGACTGCAAAAATTAATATAATGTGGTCAGTTTCAAGTAGGATTCTGAAAACTGGTCTATGGAATGATTTCAAAAGTTATTGGTGCCCTTGGGGCACAAGGCTTTTAAGCCAGGATGGATCCTTCACTCATCTGAGGTGGTATATCTCCTGTCCCTGCCCGGACAGTTGTGTGGTTGGCTGCAAGGATCCATCAGAAGAGAAATCCGCTCTGGGGATATGCTGCTCTGGTCTCACCTCCCCCCCACGACCCCCCAGCACTGGCCCGCGGCACCCCCACCCCAGGCGGAGAGTCGGTCACCGCGCAAACAGCACCGGCCTGGCCCGCCCCATAAGCCGCATCCGCACCTTGGGAGGATCAGGGTCGCTCCTGCTTTGGGTGGGGGGAGCCCGTTGGCCTCCCGGGACCCGAGCAGGAAGGGCTGGCGGGCTCACAGGCCTGGCTGCCAGATGTCAGGAGAGCTTCGGCAGTACGGGACGGTCTCCACACCTGGCGGGAGCCCTTGGGTGCCAAAGGCCTGTAACGAAGCGAGGAAAGAAGGCTCGAAGGCCCGGGGTGTCAGCGGGTCTTGGGCCGTTAGACCCCGCCCTTTGCCGTTGGCCGCTAGATCCTCGCGCCCTTGGCTCGCGCACGGTTTCTCCGTCACCCGTTGCAGTGGGTCCAACCCCCGCAGGGCAGCGCGAGCTGCGTGGCGGAGGGGTTGCAATCCGCAGACCTCCCTGCGTTCCCCACCCCGCTCCCGAGGATCCCGCGGCGCGCAACGGCTCTTCGCTGCACCCTCCGAGGCTACCCTCGCTCCCCACCCCCGCCGCCACCACCCTCCAGTGCTGCATGGGTCCCGCTGGGATCATCACGCTGACCCTGCCTCCCAACCCACCCTGGAACCTACTGCAATCACTTGTCTTCCTCCGCTGGGTTTTCTGTCCCTAGGAGGGGTTATCTGATCCCACGAGCTCAGCGCTCCTTCCTGGAGTCCCGACCCCGTGTCCCAGCAGGACTCTCAGGTCAGCCCAGTGCTGTCCGCCCGCAAGTCCATGATGTTGCTCACTCCAGAAAGTTAAGTGGATTGTCCAGGAGGCAAACTGACCCTCCCACTGCCACCTGAGCGGGCAGTCTCCTCTATGCAGCCAATGCCGCCCAGACACTTCCTAAATCCTGACCTAAAGGAGACTGAACAGAGGACTCCAAGAGAGACCAGGAAGGAATAGTGAAGGTGGAGAAAGATCTGAAGTGATCGAAGGGCGGGACAATAGAAGAGGCCCCACCACAGTAGCGGGAGGGTGCAATCATCTACCCCTGGAGGCAGCGGAGTCTTAATTTCCTTCCCCCGCAGGCTTGAGCCTCTAGGGGAAACCTCCATTCCAACCATCCAGAAGAGTAAGAAACGGGAGACATAGGAGCTCATTCATCAAAGGCTAAGCCATCACCAGCTCAGGTGGCCTGCTGGAGCAGAACTGCCTCTTGGGAGGAATAATCTGGGTGTTTTCTGGTCCATCCTCCGTGGGCTCCAGTGTTGCCAGAAAGTTCAACAAAGGAAGAGCTGATGAACCCTGTTCACCATGCCTCAGAAGCCCGAGAAGAGACAGGGAAGAAAGGTCTCAGAATATGCTGTCAAGGGGGGTGGGAGGTTGGGGGATCCAGGTGGTGGGTATTGGAGAGGGCACGGATTGCATGGAGCACTGGGTGTGGTGCAAAAACAAGGAATACTGTTATCTGAAAAAAAAATAAATAAAATTTAAAGAAAAAATTAAAAAAAAAAATGCTGTCAAATAGGACTTGTCTACCCACACCTGCCAGCAGTAGGCTCTGCAAATAAAACTCCAGTGACCCTGCTGAGGCTACCACTGCCATTATTTTGAGGTCCGGATCAGCTGTCCCCCAACTCCTAAGCCACTTTGAAAGCTTCTTTGAAGAATTGGAATGTGGTATAATATCTGAACAATAGAAATCTACAAAGGAGAGGCAATGTTCTATAGATGGTAGATGAAATATTTAGAAAAGGAAATATAACATAAAAAGAAAGTATGTGAGAATTGTTTTTAAATATATTAAGGGAACCTTAAAAAAGTAGTAGAAAACATGGAGGGGAAAATGAGAAAAAAAATTAAAAACGAATCTAAAACATCTAAATAAAGACCAAATATGTGGTTATTGTCTTGCTTATTGATAAAAAAAGGAAGTCTATGAGTGCATATGTCCATGTACCTGAGATCTTATAGGAAAACACAAAAGCTTGCTCAGCCATCCACAGGCACTAACAGTAGGAGCACCTCTCAACCAGTGGGGGTGGGAAGCTATGGATAAGCACCCCAGCCTCCCCATGCTTTGATGGGACAATTCTGAAGATATTCCATCTGATTTCTCAAAGGATCCTTACCATCTGGGGCCAGCATTACTTACCTTTTTATTTAAATAATTGTTCTTTGGGGTGCCTGGGTGGTTCAGTCAATTGGGTCTGCCTTCAGCTCAGGTCATGAGCCCAGGGTCCTGGGATGGAGTTCCAGATCGGCTCCCTGCTTATCAGGGAGTCTGCATCTCTCTCTCTCTCTCTTTCCCTCTGCCCCTCCCCACTGTGTGTTCTCTCTCTCAAATATTTTATTTATTATTTTAAAATTTATTTATTTTAAAAATTTGAAATTAAGTGTTGTCAAGGATGTGGAGAAATTGGAACCCTGGTGCATTGCTGGTGGAAAAATCAGCAGCTGTGGGGAAAAATATAGAGGTTCCTCAAAAAATTAAAAACAGATACCATATGATGGAGCAATTCCACTTTTGGGTATATATCCAAAAGAATGAAAGCAGGGACGTGAACACATGTACACCAATGTTCATTATTACAAAAGCCCCAAAGTGCAAACAGCTCCAGTGTTTACCAACAGATAAATGGATAAAATGTGGTGTATACAGATATAATGGACTATTTTTCAGTCTTAAAAAGAGATGAAATTCTGACACATGCTATAACATGGATAACCTTGAAATCATCATGCTAAGTGAAATAGGAGGGCATATATTGTACAATTCCACTTACACGCGATAACTAGAGTATTCAAGTCCATAGAGACAGAAAGTAGAACAGTGGTTGCCAGGAGTTAGAGATAGGGGGTGATGGGAAGTTCTTTTTTTTTTTAAGATTTTATTTATTCATGAGAGACAGAGACAGGCAAAGGCAGAGGGAGAACCAGGCTCCCTACAGAGTGGGGAGCCTGATGGGGGACTCCACCCCAGGACTGTGAGATCATAACCTGAGCCAAACACAGACGCTTAATCGACTGAGCCACCCAGACATCCGATGGGCAGTTCTTGCTTAATGGGCACAGAATTTCAGAATCTCAGTCTGAGACAATGAAAAGGTTCTGGAGATGGATACCGGTGTTAGTTGCACAACAATGTAAATGTTCTTAATGCCATTGAATTGTATACTTATAAATGGTTACAATATAAATTTTACGTTACACTTTTTATCACAATTTTCACAAAGAGATTTCACCCTGCCCCAATCCTACATGATATCCTTCTTGGCATCCTTTAATGTAGTTGACAGAAAATTTGAAGAATTCACAAAGGCCTTGTTCATTGCCGCATTATCCACAATAGCCAAGATATGGAAACAAGCTAAGCGTCTGTCACTTAGCTTGAATGGATAAAGAAGATGTCGTGTACACACACACACACACACACACACACACACACTGAACTATTATTCAGCCATGAGAAATATGAAGTCCTTTTATTTGTAACAACATGGTTGGACCTTGAAGGCATTATGCTAAATGAGATTAGTCAGACAGAGAAAGGGAATCTGTATGGTACCACATGTGGGATCTGAAAAAGTCACACGTGTAGAAATGGTAGAACTGTGATTGCCAGGAGCTGGGGCTATGGGGTAACTAGAGGGATTAAAGTGCACAAACCTACAAGTAAAAAATGTTGTTAAAGTGCACAAACTTACAACTAGAAGATGAGTAAGTTTTGCAGACCTCATGCATAACATTGTGATTATAGAAAACAATACTGTACTATGTACTTGGATGTTGCTAAGAGACTAGATCTTAAATGTTCTCACCACACACACAAAAAAAGATGATAGTTAGAGAATGTGATGGAGTTGTTAGCTAATGCTATGGCTGAGATCCTATTGCAATATATATAAGCATTGAATCAATACATTGTGTACCTTTAACAAAATTATATATCAATTTTTTATTTAGATGAATTAAAAAAAGAAAACTCAGGCCTTACAATACAATTGGATTATGATATCAAGTTAAATATACTTTCAGCGAAGTGTTTGCAGATGGAATACTTAATTTACTTACTAGTAAGTAAATTAAGTATTCCATCAATATTTTGACCTTGAATTAGACCTTGGTGATGGAGTCTTTTAGGGAGTAGAAACACTGGGCTAAGCAAAGTAGGCTTTGGACCAGCAGGGCAAATATGAACAAGGCAATGGGACCTGTGTGGCATGGGTGTAGGGAGCCCAGGTCCCTAGAGGATGTGAATTTAGATGAATCAGTGCCAGTGGCAATAGTAACCCTGCTGCGGGGGATCCATCTGCCACTTTGTAACATCGGTAACTTAAAAGAAGAAAATAAGTAAAATGTTATTTTATTAATAAAATAGAATAATTCATAGCCATCAAAATTTCATAATTATGGTGACTGAATTAAGTTGAGGAGTGCTTACAAGGCGAAGGGTGTGGTCAACAAATAGGTGCTCCACAAAAAAAAAAAAAAAAAAAAAAAAACCCACAAAAAAACACAAACCCTGTAGCTAAGAAAGTGGAGGGACATTTTTGGAGAGCTGGAAACTAAATCTTACAAGGCTGAAAACATACTGTTGCTAGTAAGTAAAGTAAGTATTCCATATGCAAACACTTTGCTGAAAGTATATTTAACTTGGTATCATAACACTGGTTATGGGCTAACACTAAAAATAGTGTAATGTAGGTTTAGTAAGACCAGATCTGCAGGGGTGCCTGGGTGGTTCAGTTGGTTAAGCTACAGACTCTGGGTTTCTCCTCAGGTACTGATCTCAGGGTGGTGAGATCAAGCCCCAGTGACAGGTTCAATGTGGAGTCTGCTTGAGATTCTCTTCCTCTCCCTCTGCCTCTTCCCTGATAATGCTCTCTCTCTCTCTCTCTCTCTCAAAATAACTAAATTTTTAAAAAAGATTTTATTTATTTGTTAGAGAGAGAGCGAGCAAGCTCAGGCAGACAGAGTGGTAGGCAGAGGCAGAGGGAGAAGCAGGCTCCCTGCCAAGCAAGGAGTCGGATGTGGGACTCGATCCCAGGATGCTGGGATCATGACCTGAGCCTAAGGCAGCTACTTAGCCAACTGAACCACCCAGGCGTCCCTCAACATAACTAAATTTTAAAGAAAAAGACAAGATCTTCAAGTCAAAGTGAATTGTTTGTATTCAGTTTTTGTACTACATAAAAGGAAAAAAAAAAAAGAACGCCTTAAAGCCCATGGACAATTCAGACAAGTATTATTGGAAAAGGAAAGAGTAAAAATATCCTAATGCATGATGAGACAGGAAGAAACATTTCTTTTAAATGTGTATATATATATATATGTATATATCTATATATCTAGAAATACATATTTAGAAAAATGTTTCTTTTAAATATATATATATATATACATAATTATTACTACTTTACATTCTCCTTTTTAAAGTTCTTACATTTATGTATCTTTTTTAAAAGATTTTATTTATTTATTTATTTGTCAGAGAGAGAGAGCACAAGCAGAGAGGCAGGCAGAGGCAGAGAGAGAAGAAGGCTTCCTGATGAGCAGGGCGCCTGAGGTGGGACTCGATTCCCAGGATCCTGGGATTATGACCTGAGCCAAAGGCAGCTGCTTAACCAACTGAGCCACTCAGGTGTCCTTACATTTATGTACCTTAAGATTACAAAATAATATACCAAATTCAAATAGTAGGAAGTGGCTGTGTCGGGGAATAGAAACATTTGTCTCACACGTTTGTCTTACTATTATTAATTGCCACTATTAGTCCTATTGATGTTCGATTTAGTAATATATCTGTAATAGAAAAGTAAACGATTCAGAAAGAAATCATCTCAAATGCCTTTTTTCCCCATATTTTTATGTTAAAATAATAACACAGTTTAGAAGATACTATTATGGTTTGGGGAGGTCTGGTACAGCAGTGTCCTGGGTTGGCTCTCTACGTTGGGCGTCAAGTGTCGGGCGATCGTGAACTCCTGAATCCTCTGCCTTCCCTGGTCGGGTCAGGTACTTCTTCGCCTCCTTTGCGCCGCAACCACCAGCCCATCAAACTTATCCAGCCCGAAAATTTGCAGAATCAGGTCCAGAATCAGATCCCGTTATCAGCTCTCAGAGAGCCTAAACCTGCGTAATCCCAGGACCGACGGGAATTCCCAGAAATCTCCCGGGCGCGGAGTGGGCGGTCCTTATGGGCGGTGGGCCGCATAGCTTCTACGGTTTTACTGCCCCAGACTACATTTCCCACAGGCTACTGCAATCAGACCGAATCAGCCTGGGACTACATTTCCCAAAGGCCACCGGGGTAACCCGGACCTCCGCCTTTCCCTTCGGCGGTTTTGTGACTGTGGGCGCGGCTGCGAGTTTGGAAGTGTGTGAGGGAAAAGTCAACACCCAGCCTCACCCGGAGGGCCCTGCAGACTCCGACCCGCCCACAAGGCAGCGTGGACTTGTGTGAAGGAAAACAGTGGGTGCAGGGCGTGCGAGGAGGGGCCGGCCGGCGCTGCCCGCGTCCCCAACGCGTGTGTGTGCAGGAGTAGCGGGATGCGGGCGGGCGCTTGTGTGGTTCGGCCGAGGGCTGTACCTCGCGGAGGCTGCGGGGTCGGGGAGGGAGGTGCCACCGTGAGCCGTGTTCTAGGTTCCTGCTGCCTCCTGCTTTCCTCTCGCAATCAAGTGGTCGGCCCTAGACAGACGGTCGCCAGAGGGAGGTAATGGAGCCTTTGCAGGAAAGCTTCCCAGCGGGAAGGCCAGGCGCTGATCCGGAGATGGGAATTTTAGAGCCTTCAGCTTCTCCAAGAAAAGCTCCCGAGAAGACTGGATGGGAAATCCCCAGAGTGGCATTCCCTCCCGAGAGGGTTCCCCGGTGGGGACCTCTGTGAGGGCCTTTCACAGGTTTGAAAACCACAGCATTCCCGCATCGCTGACCGTAGACACCCGCTTTGCTTTCACTTACTGATCAAGTCAAGTGTTAAGGGCGAAGAAGGGTGTGAGGTCGCGTTAGATCTGGCAGAGTGTTTTCTGAGTCATTTTAAACTCCGAAAAAGAAAGGACAGTCGTCTTACAGGTCTCTTCTCCAACTCTGTTACTCTCCAGAAGAAAAACCCAAAACAGGTTGTGGTTGTTGCACATCCAAAAATTAAGATTTAGGCGGGTCTTGTGTTTCCTTTTTGTTCTCTAAATTGTCTTATGAGTACATTTGTTTTCCTTTGCCAGAGGTGCTCCACGTAATTGTGACCTGCTCTGTGTCTTCTTTCCAGTGAGTGATGGGGTCCTTAGAGAGGGATTCCCCCTCCCTGTGGCCCCTTATCCTCTCTTTATACCCAATATTCTCTTTACCATTTTAGTTGTTATTTCTCACTACTGAATACAAATAATTTATATCTTATTCTGTGATCCTTTTTCTAAGCATTGTGATAGTAGGTTGTAGAAATACAACTTCTTTTTTTTTTTTTAAAGATTTTATTTATTTATTTGACAGACAGAGATCACAAGTAGGCAGAGAGGCAGGCAGAGAGGAGGAAGCAGGCTCCCTGCAGAGCAGAGAGCCCGATGCAGGGCTCAATCCCAGGACTCTGGGATCATGACCTGAGCCGAAGGCAGGGGCTTTAACCCACTGAGCCACCCAGGCGCCCCTAGAAATACAACTTCTGAAGTTTGCTTTCAGGGCTTTATTTTAGACTTTTATAGAGTAAAAAGATTAGTATTGATATTTGGTTGGCATACTACTGCTGCTACATACTCACTTTGTCCCAAGGCTTCATTGTCAAGTTCAGCAAGATAGGCATTGGTTTAATAGTTTCAGTAGCATATAACAGTCCTCTTCCATGTGAAACTTTTAGAAGTAGGAATGTGATCGTAGGTTTGAATGTATTGGTAGATCTGTATCCTAAGTCATTTGTTTTATTTTTTTAATTTTAACTTTTAAAAGATATACATTACTTACATAAGAGAGAGAGAGAGAGAGAGCAAGCGTGGACACAGAGGGAGAGAGAATAGCAGACTCCCCGCGGAGCAGGGAGCCTAATGCGGGGCTCAGTCCCGAGACCCTGGGATCATGACCTAAGCAGAAGGCAGACGCTTAACTGATTGAGCCACACAGACACCCCTAATTTTAATTTTTAAAAAGTTTTAATTTTTTTTATTTGCTAGGCCTTGTTTCAGATTTGACAGCAGAATTTGTTTACATATCATTGGACAGTGAGAGGCGGTGTGGTATGCTGTTGAAGAGTATGAGTTCTGAGTCTTAGATTCAAAGCCAGATGGCTTTGATTCTTGGCTCTGCCTCTACTAGATGTTTATAGTCTTTACACTCTGCACACCCTGTTTCCTAAATCTTTCACATGGATACAGCAATAGTTCCTGCTTCATAGGAATATAACAAGGATAAGATGTATTAATATGTGCAAAGTTCCTTAAAACAATGTCTGGAATCTAATGAGCGCTCAGGAAGTATTAACTGTTCATCATTGGTGATTCTGGGTCATTCCTTTCAGAATTCAATATATGTGTATTTTTCTGGAGAAAAACATTGTGATTTATTCAATTAACAAAGGTGGCATATGCGATAAAAATATTTACAACCGTTAGTGTGCAAGCAAATATTTTAATAGCTGGGAATGAAAAAAGAAGAAGCTTGAACCTTCAGCCCTAGCTCCCGGTCTCAGGACAGGGATGGGGGAAGGGACTGGAAAATGAGTTAATAATCGATCATGCCTATGTGATGAAACCACCATAAAGATCCCTAACGTACAGGGTCTGGAGAACTTCTGGGCTGGTTAGCACATCTGTGTGCCAGGAGCTTGGCACACCTGTCCATCTCCTCAGAGACAGAAGCCCCTGCACTTGGACGCTTTCCAGACCTCACCCTGTGTATCTCTTCATCTGGCTATTCATCTGTATACTTTATCATATCCCTTAATGTATAATAAACCAATACACTTAGTGTTTCTCTGAGTTCTCTGAGTTATTCTAGCAAATTTTTGAACCTGAGGAAGAGGTTGTGGGAACCCCAATTTATAGCCAGTTGGTCAGAAGTACAGATGACAACCTTGGACGTGTGGTTGATTTCTGAAGTGGGGACAGTCTTGGACTGAGCTCTTAACTTGTGGGATTTGATGCTAATTCCAGGTAGATAGTGTTAGACCTCAGAGCTGAATTAAACTATAGGGCATCCAGCTGGTGTCAGAGAATTGATGTGTTTTTAAAAAAATGCATAGTTGGTATCAGAAGCACTGTGAGAGTAGAGGAAACCAATGCATATTTTCTAAATACAGACATAATAATAATATTTTGGTGTGCATTTTCCCCTCCCCATTTTTTTGTTAGCAGATATATAGGGTGTTATTGTATCTGCAGAATACAGCCACACTAATTGATTATGTAAAGCAGCAAAGACTCTTCAACTCTTAGACTCAATGTTGTTTGCATGCAGCAGGAAGAAGAGAGAAGCACTAGTGATCCTCTTGTTTGAAAAACCTTATCAGTATTTACACCTTATGGGATTATAGCAATGCCATATAAAAATTAGAGGTGCAGGTGAAAGGACTTTCCAAGGATCTGTTGTACAAATTACTCCTCCAGTGACAAATTTATGTAAGAAAAGAGAGTAGATGATAGCAGTTATAAACATGTATACCAATCTCCAAGTTGCACAGAAAGAACAGGATTCAACCTTTGTTTGTTATTTCAGTTTTGCATCTTATTATACAATGTGCCTCTCTGTCATTTCTTTTCTTTCTTTTTTTTTTTTTTTTTAAGATTTTATGTATTTATTTGACAGACACAGAGAGATCACAAGTAGGCAGAGAGGCAGGCAGAGAGAGAGGGGGAAGCAGGCTCCCCGCTAGGCAGAGAGCCCAACAAGGGACTCGATCCCAGGACCCTGGGATCATGACCTGAGCCGAAGGCAGAGGCTTAACCCATTGAGCCACCCAGGCGCCCATCTCTCTGTCATTTCTATATAGAGAGAAAATTTGAACATCAGAGAAATCTTTCCTACTATTTTTTAAAAGAAAAGTTGCAGTCTTAAGGTCAGGATCTATGTATTTTTGTTAAAATTATAATAAAACATACCGGAGAGAAGTAAAAAATGGAAACAAATTATGTCCTTTATAAAAATGAAGTGAGGGGGATGTCATGTTCTTCAGTAATAATAATAGCTAATTCATGTTAAGCCATTATTCTAGTAAGTGTTATAAATGGATTTTCTTACTTATTCTTCAAGATAACCATATGTAGTAGTTGATATTCTTATCCCCATTTTAATGATGAGAAAACTGAGCCACTGAGGTATTAGTAAATTCCTGATCAATGTCTTCAATATTTTCTCTCTCTCATGTCTTGACATCATTCTGAGGCCACAAAAGAAGTTCTGGTGATATGGCTTCTTTTTCATTTAGAATGTAGGAATGTTTTAACATGGGCGGTAGACCTGAATAAACACTTTCCCAAAGAAGACATACAGATGGCCAGCAGACACATAAAAAAGATGCTTAGTTTAAAAAAAAAAATGCTTAGTATCACTCATCATCAGGAGAAAGGTAAATCAAAACCACAATGAGACACCACTTCACACTGTTAGAATGGCTATTATAAAAAAGACAAGAACTAACAAGTGTTGGTGAGGATGTGGGGAAAAGGGAAACCTCGTGCACTTTGGTGGGAATGCAAACTGGTGCAGCCACTGTAGAAAGTGTCCTGGAGTTTCCTCAAAAAGGTAAAAATAGAACTACCCTACAATCCAGCAATTCCACTTTGGGTATTTACCCAAAGAAAACAAAAACAACATTCGAAATAATATCTGCACCCCTATGTTCATTGCAGCAGTATTTGCAATAATTAAGATATGGAAGCATCCATCAGTAGAGGAATGGATAAGGAAGATGTAGTACATACATACAATGGAATATTACTCATCCATAAAAAAGAATAAAATCTTGCCATTTGTGACAACATGGATAGACCTACAGGGTATTATGCTAAGTAAAATAAGACAGAGAAAGACAAATGCCATATGATTTCACTTATATATGTTGAATATAAAAAAACAAGCAAAACAAAACAGAAACAGTCTTAAAAATACAGAGAACAGGGTCAGTGGCTGGCTCAGTGGGTTAAAGCCTCTGCCTTTGGCTCAGGTCATGATTTCAGGGTCTTGGGATCAAGACTTGCGTGGCGGGGGGGTGTCTCTGCTCAGCGGGAAGCCTGCTTTCTCTTCTCTCTCTGTCTCGGCCTGCCTCTCTGCCTACTTGTGATCTCTGTCTGTCAAATAAATAAACAAATAAATAAATAATCTTTTAAAAAAAAATACAGAGAACAAATGGGTGGTTACCAGAGGGAAGGAGAGAAGAAGATGGGTGAGATAAGTGATAGGGATTAAAAGATACAAACCTCCAGTAAAATAAGTAAGTCACGGAGATATAGAGAATAGAGAATATAGTCAATAATATTATAATAGCTTTGTATGGTGGCAGGTGATAGATTTATTGGGTGATATTTCATAATGTGAATAAATGTCAGGTCACTGGGTTGTACACCAGGAACTGAAACTAATATGTCAACTATACTTCAAAAAAAAATTCCAACCAAAAGAAAAAAAAAATAATGTAGGAATGTAGGTAGGAGAATCTGTTCAAAGCAGAACTGCACAGGCCTATATTAAATCCAGATCAGTGGCCCCAAAAAGGGGAGGGCCTGACCAGGAAACCTGCCGACATGTCTAACCCTGGCTTCCGTGAAGGAGCACTGTTGTTCTGCATCCATCTGTATGCAGCTTTCACTGGGGTTTGGATTTATCCAGAATCCCTCTGTTCTCCAAAATTTTATGTGAGGGTGGTTATAACATCATTTGGAAGCCAGAGTGCAGGGACAGGAAGGTTTATTGGTTGAAGTTACTGGGAACATGAAATCCTCCTTTTCTTCTCTCAGCGCTGGATTTTCTAGAGTTTGAACTTCTCTGGTAGAGGAACCCCCTGGGAAGACTGATCGGTTCTTACATTTCTAAAAGCATGGCCCATATAAGTTGTTTCTCTGTGAAATATTGGATTTTTTAGACTACCTAGATATTTTCACGAAGCACCATCTCATTATCTGCTTGATTCCTCCTCATTGAAACTGTGTCAAAAATAATGGCTTCTTCCCTGTGAGGTCTCCTTCTCTACTTGGTGTTGGTTAATTCATTGAGCAAATTACTGAAAATGTCATACGTGATAAGTCTTTGCAGAAGGACTGTGATGGAACAGTGAAGATGTGAAATCTCATGAATTATTTGAGCTCCCTGTGTCAGTGGTTTGGTGAGTTTAAGATATTGGCCTCCTTTGTCCATACAGCAGAAGATTTAACATTTTCCACAGACCTGCTAAGATGGGATTTTGCACTGATTGGTCTCAGTCTTACCATGATGAGCTCTTGCGCTCTCTGAGGCTTTTAGGGACACATTAGGGCCGTAACTGTGACATGGAAACATTGATAACCATCATTCTTGCCAGGCGTGTGAGAGTAGCAGTAGGTCAATTTTGTGGTGGAATGGGACCTGTCAGACTTGGGTGATATTTGTTTGATTCTGAATCATCTTCACCACAATCCACTAACTGAAAAAAAACAGCAAAAGTGTTGAGTGAGGAATGAGCTTCTTATCATAAATTATAGATTAACATAGATTACCTGAATTGGAGAAATCAGAGACATTTGGTTGAATCATTTAAATCTAAAATAATGACTAATTTTGATATATACTCACAAGAAGTACTTTGATGCCATCCTGAAAATTTTTTTATTGGGGCACCTGGGTGGCTCAGTGGGTTTAGCCTCTGCCTTCGGCTTGGGTCCTGACCTCAGGGTTCTGGGATCGAGCCCCGCATCGGGCTCTCTGCTCAGTGGGGACCCTGCTTCCCCCTCTCTCTCTGCCTGCCTCTCTGCCTACTTGTGATCTCTGTCTGTCAAATAAATAAATAAAATCTTAAAAAAAAGAAAAAATTTTCATTAATAGAAGGAAAAATGTTTATGGTACGATCTGACAAAATAATCCCGAAACTTGAGAAATTAACAAATTTCTGTAATAATCTATTTTCGAAAATAAGGATTTTATGCTTGAAAAAAATGACTATTTCGGGATGCCTGGGTGGCTCAGTTAGTTAAGCGGCTGCCTTCGGCTCAGGTCATGATCCTAGCGTCCTGGGATTGAGTCCCACATCGGGCTCCTTGCTCGGCGGGGAGCCTGCTTGTCCCTTTGCCTCTGCTGCCCCTCTGTCTGCCTGTGCTCGTGCTCTCTCTCTCTCTAACAAATAAATAAATAAAATATTTTTTAACAATAAAAAGAAAAAAAAGAAAAAATAGCTATTTCTCTTAAAGAGAAAATATTGTACAGATTAATATTTCTTGAGAATTTATTAGGTTAGGTACTGAGCAGACAGTGTCTTTGTGTATGCTGTTTTATTTAACAGAGGAACTTGGATTATTTTATCAATTTTGCAACAGATCTGGAGTACCGTGGTATCCCACAACATAAAGAAAACTTTGTTTATAGCAACAGGCTTCTTCCAGAATATGCAGTTATTCTGATTCATTTGCTTCTGATATCTTAAGCTTCTAGCCTATTTGATTACTCTGTGATTGCTCCCTTGCCACATGGAAACTTATTGTCTCCTCTTCTTTCATCTTGAAAACAGTTTTTTAAAAATTTCACCAGACATACATGGGTTTGCAGTTTCAGGGAGCAGTGACACTCTGGGATGTGGCTGTAGCCTTCTCTCAGCAGGAGTGGGAGAGTCTGAATTCTGCTCAGAGGCACTCGTACGAGATGTGATGTTGGAGAACAAGAGTAACTTGGTCTCACTGGGTAAGTTTACCTCTCTCAGATAAATTAGAATTCTTCTATCCAAAATGCTTTCTTCATCAGACATTTTAGGGCTATCTTAAGAAGTGAATGTAATTTCTTCCCTCTTTCCCCAAAGAAATGGTTTGAGCTTTGTTAGGCTGGAAAGGACAGAATGGCAGGATTAGAACTCTGGGGTGTTTATTGCATAAACATTGACAAAAGCCAAATTTCCTATTATGTTTATGCTCAAAATTGCTATAAATGCACTGTTACTATCTGACCCAACTACAGGCAAAACAGCAAGACACAGGGTCCTGATTTGTCGTATCTGAAGAGCCTGCACAGCTCATACAGTGGGGGGTTGGATCAACAAATCATGTAAGCCTGAAGGGACCTCATTTTCTTTCTTATGAAACAATTACCTTGATTTTGTGGTTAAAATTTATAACTCGTGAACTCTGCATTTCAGATTAAATGAGTATCCTATAGATAGAGATGTCTTAAGAAACGTCTTGGTTTTTCTCCTAGAAAAATAACAGTAATAATGTTAACTCCTGTTGCGCTTACTATGTACCAGTCACTATTCTAAGCTCTTTGAATGTTTGTATCTGATTTGTATTAACTGTTTTGTCTCCTCACAACCACCCTATGAGATAGGGACTATTTTTTTAATGGTTTTTTATTTATTTATTTGACAGACAGAGATCACAAGTAGGCAGAGAGGCAGGCAGAGAGAGAGGAAGGGAAGCAGGCTCCCCGCTGAGCAGAGAGCCCGATGTGGGGCTCAATCCCAGGACCCTGGGACCATGACCTGAGCCGAAGGCAGAGGCTTTAACCCACTGAGCCACCCAGGCGCCCGAGATAGGGACTGTTTTGATAACCATTTCAGATGATAGTGCTGAAACACTGAGTTTAAGTGAGTTTCCCAAGGTCACTAGCTGGTAGGAGGCAGAAGCAGGAATTTGAACCCATTCACTCCGGTACCAGAGTCTGTGTTTTTAATTATAAGGTCATGCTTTCTGTCAAGACACAGGTGAGAGAGAATGAGAGAGAGAGAGAGAGAAAATAGATTTCACTAAAAATAAAATCTTTTGACCATCTATTTGGATTCTTGAATCCCCTTGCCCTTCCCAGAAGTACTTCTCAATATCATTTTGACCTTTAGTTTATTCCAAGTTTAACCTAAGCTCAAAGTTTTTTTTTTTTTCATTCATATTTTATTTCTTTTCTACATTGTATGGCATTCTTATTTTATAGGCTGGACATTCCCTTTCTAAACCACATGCGATTACTTTATTGAAACACTAGAAAGAGCCGTGGATGATAGTGAGGAAAGATCAAAGAAGACCATACACAGATGAGTAAGAGCGGGTCAGCTAGAGAAGCTCTCACAACTGGAAGTAACCCATGTGGTCAGGGAGTAGACACATCTCTGAGATGTTGTTTGTAACTCTCCCTTCTAATGCTCCAGCAAGGCCTGCATAGAAAGCCTGAAACTTGGGAAAAAGATGAATATCTCACCAAAATTTCTAGAAAAACTTCATCTTTACCAATTTTATCATCCCTCACCTTCTCATATTTCCCTTATGAGATCTTATTTGGTCTATTATTTTCCCAGTGCAATATTTCAGCTATATTTTGAATTGAACTGCTTTCAACTCCTCTTCTGTATTTAGAGTTATTTGTATATTCTGAGGTGGTGATAACTGAGCAGAGACAAGAACAAGGAGAGCTTAGGCTGTATAATTATATAGAACATTCCAGGCAGAGTGAATAGCAAATGTGTATTCCTTGAGGTGGGAATGAGCTTTGTATGATTCAGGAGCAATGAGCAGAGTGGAATACAATTAATGAGGGGAGAGTAACAAGAAAAAAGGGGGGGATATCAGAAGGGACCAAGTCATGTATGTTTTTTGGTTAATTATCAGGAACCTGGATTATTTTCTGAAAGTAACTAGAAGCCATGATCTAATTTATATTTTTCTGATTTTAAAATTAAAAAAAATTTTAAATGAGATAAAAACTAGAAAGCCATATTAAGATATATAGCTTAATGAGTTATTATAAGGCAGATACCCTTAAAACAGTACCCTGAGCAAAAAATAATAATTTCAGGGGCACCTGTCTGGCTCATTCAGTAGAGTGAGCAACTCTTGATCTCGGGGCTGAGTTCAAGCCCCATGTTGGGTGTAGAGATTACTTAAAAATAAAATCTTTAAAAAAAAACAATAAAAATAAATTAAATATAAAATAATTTCAGGTTTATGGAGAAGTTACAGAATCATACAAAGAATTTTCATATTCTCTTCACCCAGATTCTCCAAATGAGGAGATAAAACTTCTCCAACTACCCTTAAGCTTTTTACCTGCCTCTACCTAATCACAACCCGCTGTCCTCCCTCCCTGATAGATCACTTCCAGCAACATCAGACCTTACCAAGCACCGCAAACCTCACTATTGGTTTCACTACCTCTCCTCTGATTAGCCTGCTAACCTTTTGGATGAATATCTGCTGGTTATTTTGAAGTCCTCAGGTCTGCAGATTCCCTCCATTGCTCCCCTCTGCTTTCTCCTGCACAGAGGCATAGAGGGTGGACTGAACGGGGACAAGGGTAAGAACAGGAAAAGCTGTCAGGAGGCCAGTTCTGTTGTGCAGACAGGGAGTGACGGTGGTTTGGGTTAGAATGCTAGTGGTGGAAAGTGGTAAGAGGGTATGGCACTCATAATGTATTTTGAACATAGAACAACAATATGCTGGTGATTTATAAATGGGGGCGGTGGCAGAGGGACATGGAAAAGGATGAGCAGGTTTTGACCCTAGCAGGTGAATAGTGACACAGCTGTCTAAGATGGGAAAGAGAGAAAAGAGGCAGGATGGGGAGCAAATCTAAAGATGTGTGCTCTGATTATGTGAAGCTTGAGATGGCTGTTAATCATCCAATTAGAAATGCTGACTAGGCTGTTGAATATGCAAGCCTGAGCTCAGGGAGAGTATAGGCTCACACAGCCATTGGGTTTTATTGGCATATGGCTGGCATTTTAAGCCAGGGGAGTACATGAGGTTTCCCAAAGGGCCAGTGCAGATAGAGGAGTCTCACAGTTCATCTAATAGAGAAGCTACAAAAGAGACTGTTGAGAAAAAGCACATTTTAAGGCAGAATTAAAACAGGAAAGTGGGGGGCACCTGGATGGCTCAGTGGTTAAGTGTCTGCCTTTGGCTTAGGTCATGATCCCGGGGTCCTGGGATCGAGCTTCACATCAGGCTCCCTGCCCAGAAGGGAGCCTGCTTCTCCTTCTCCCTCTCCCACTCCCTGTGCTTGTGTCCCCCCCCCCCCGCCTCTCTCTCTGTAAAATAAGTAAATAAAATCTTAAAAAACAAAATGAAACAAACAAAAAAACACAAAAAAACCCAGGAAAGTGGTACCACCAAAGACAAATGAAGACAATGTTTCAAGGTGGACGAATGACCACTGAACCATCAGTTAAAGCAAGAAATGAGCATTGGCCTCACTAGTTGGCCTTCCCAGAAGGGGAAATCCTCAGTGGCATCAAGGAGTGAAAGCCTGACAGGAGAGGTTTAAGCAGAATGAGGTGAGGCAGTGATGAGAGTGAGTACCACAGTTCTGTAGACGAATTGCCTATGAAGAGATGGGCTTGGTTGGGACATGGGGTTACACCTGCATGATTGATGTTGGGAATGGTTCCACAGTGGTAAACATGGATGAATGAGGAGGACATTATTGTGGAAGCTGTGGCCTTGAGCTGGGTGGGTAAGACGGTGGAATCGTGTGCATATGAAAAAATGTTGACAATGGATATGGATGTAGATAACTTAATTGATATAGTAGAGGAACGAATATGTATCTTTTATCTTGTGTTTTCTCAGAGCTATAAGAAGAAAAATTATTACCTGAAAATTAGTGAGGGGAGGTGTGAAATCTTTGTTGTTGAGTTTACTCATGCTTTACTGACTTACTCCCTTTCTGACCACTGTCTCTTATGCAGCCGGCAGTGGTGGTGATAATAGCAGTTACTTTATTGATTCTATATTCTATGCCTGACCCAGCATTTTACACATATTGCCTTTATTCTCACAGCAACATTGTGAGATGTTTTTCAGATTGCTATCAGTATTTTATATCTGAGGGAACTAAGACTTGGGATGATTAAGAAATTTTCCTAATTAGGGAGCTAGTTAGGACTAGAATTTAGACAGAATCTGGCTTATCTTTAAAAATCACCGTGCCATTCTGCATTTATATATTCCTTTAGCTGAGATTGTAAACAAATATGTACAAGGTTCTTAATTGATGGTTTTATAAAACTATTTATTTTGAAATAATTCCTAACCAGAAAATTTGTAAGAATAACACAGAACGTACATGTGCCCTTTACCCAGAGACTGTTAAAACTTTATATATTTGCTTTTTATAATTCTCATTCTGTCTCTTTCCCTTGAAATGACTTCACCTTTACCCTAAATGTTTCACTGTGTATTTCTTTTTTTCTTTATTTTATTTTATTTTATTTTAGAGAGTGAGAGAGTGCGAGTGAGCCCATGAGCAGGGGGGGGGGGCAGCAGGAGACGGAGTGAGAGAGAATCCCAAACTGACTCCTTGCTGAGTGCAGAGCCCAACTCGGGGCTCAGTCTCACAACCCTGAGATCATGACCTGAGCCAAAGCAAGAGTCAGATGCTTAACTGACTGAGCCATGGAGGCGCCTCCTCAATGGTATCCTTTATAGAAAAAAATAAAATTCAACCCAGTAGCCAAGACAAAAATCATGAATTTCACTTAATAGACTTCTTACTTTAATCTTTAATTTGAAAAAACTTCTTGGTCTCTCCTTGCCTATGACCTTGGCATTTTTGATAAGTACATGTCCTTTGCATATTATTCTTCAATTTGAACAATATTTCATTTGTTAATACAGTGTGAATCCAGGCATTCTTACTGTATTCATTTGGTTGTAATCTTCTATCATTTTGATATTCAAATTGTCTCATATTTGGCAAATGGGAGCCTCTTCATGGTAGCCTCTGTGTTCTTTTTTACTTAAAACTTACAATGATATTTAGTCTTAATATGTGAGCTAGAATATGTAACTAAGTGGCATTCACAACTTAATAAAAACAACTTAAATTCTCTAGTAGGATATGGAGATGTAAGTGAGGGCAAGAGATGTAGACGCTGGAGTCTGCTGAGGAGAGATGGCCCATGAGTGGCTGGGAAGGAGGAATGTCCTAGAACAAAGTGCAGTGTCTTAGAAGTGAAGAAAAAGATCGTATCTTTTTGATAAAATGAAGGTCTTTTGCAACATTTCAAATACAGTTCTATGGTTGAAAATCATATAGTTAGGAGGATGAACTAATTCTTTTTCATTTAAAAAGCAAACAGAAGAAATTCAGCTTCTTTTTAAAAAAGTTGATAAAAGTTCTAATAGAAAATGTTCACATTTGACGGGAAGGGGGGAAAAAAGGAGAGAGGAAAACAAACCATGAAAGGTTCCTAAAGATAGAGAACAAACAGGGTTGATGGAAGGAGGTAGTTGGGGAATGGACTAGACAGGTGATGGGTATCAAGGAGGGCACTTGTGATGAGCACTGGTTGTTGTATGTAAGTGACAAATGACTGAATTCTACTCCAGAAACCAATATTGCATTATATGTTAACTAAGTAAAAATTTAAAATAAAAAAGAAAAGAACGGAAAACGTTTGTGTTTAAAATTCATAATTTTTTCAGAGTCTGTAATCATTTGCCTTTAAAATTTTTATTTAGTTTCAATTCTGTGTCACATATTTTGGTGGGCCCCCACTTATTTTTTTTTATATTGACACTAACTCTCTATTCCTATAATAATTCAGTATTTGGTTAGAATTGATCTTCAGAAATGGAAATTACCTGAAGAAAAAAAATCTTTAACACGTATTTCATAGCTCTTTTCTGTATTATATATTTATCTTTGTGTATTAGTTTTTGCCATAATAAATTGCCACAAATTTGTAAATTAGTTCTATAACAAATTACTACAAACTTTGTGGCATAAGACAACAGAAATCTACTGCCTCACAATTCTCAAAACCAGAAGTTTGAAATCAAGAAGTCAAGGGCAAGCTGTCTCTGAAGGTTCCGGGGGAGGATTCTTTTTTGCCTCTTTGTAGCTTCTGGTGGTTTCTGGTAGTCTTGGCAAGTCTGGTAGTTTGTTTTGGTTTTTTATTTTGCCAGCTGAATTAAAATCCACAAAAAGTTGAAAGAGTAATATAGCAATCCTTAAAACCATCACATAGATTCACCAATTTTCAATATTTTGTTACTTTGTTCTGTATCTATATAAAAAAGTTTTGCTGTTACCATTTAAGTAAATTGCATAAATTATAACATTTCATCCCTAATACTTAAGAATATCCTAAGAATAAGGACATTATTCTCATAACCAGTGCCTATGAGAGGGTCATCTTAGGCTCAAATGAACATTCAGACTAAGACTACCTTTTGTGATCTTGGCTTTAACTACTCAAAAAATACTACAAAGCAGGAACACCAGCATGTTGTTACTTCTGTGTTCAAAATATGTTATGAGTGCTATACCTTCTCACCACTTTCCACCACTAACATTCTAATCCAGACTACCATAACCCCCAGTGCACTACAGAATTGGCCTTCCAACGGGTTTTCCTATTTTCTCAGTCTGTATGCAATTTGTCTCTCAGTGGTCTTTTTTTTTTTTACCATAAACAATATTAGTAAGATAGTACACCACATACCACTTTGTAATCTAGAATGTAATGCAAGCCTACACGGATAAGCCAGGTTAATGTCTCCATCTTAAATCAACTAATTTGTAACCTTAATTACATATCTTTTGGCATTTGATGCAACATATTTACAGCTGTGATGTAGGCAAAGGTCATGAAGGCCAAAATATCTACCGCAGGTAGGTTTGGGAGACATAAGTTAAACTTTTTGACAAAGAGAGATAATTGTGTAATTGAGAACAGGTAGGAATTATAAGAATTAAGGGTTAGAACAGAAGATAAAGACATGAACATCCTCAGGCAAGCAATTTACAGTACTCCTGATAAAGTGACACTTTATCGTAAATGTATATAGGATGAGAAAGATCCCGTCTGCAAACAACACATGCCAAAGAATTTTGGGGAGATGGCATCACCTGCAGATGGAACCAAAAGATGAGAAAATTTCTGACACATTCCAATTGCTGAAATGGGACAGTGAGGTAAATAAGGAACAAAGAAAATTATGACTTAATATGAGGTCTGATAGGTAAGCAGGGACCATATTAATGAAAGATACATGGATTTTATTTGAAGTGTAAACAGAAGCCACAATGGGGGAAATGAAATTTCATCTGTTTCAGAACCATTCATAAGAAATGTTAAACATATCAGTGCCGAGGAACTTGCCTCGTGTATTCTGATTTGGGAGGTCTGAATGGTGCTGGAATACCAGTTTCTCAAAGAGCTCTTCAAAGATTCTGATCCATGCATCAGAAGTGAAACCTATTCTGTCACCAACCTTAGTATTTAAATAAACTCTCATTAATCTTTGCATTTCTCTTTGACCTGTTTTGGGTTTTTTTTTTTTTAACAGTACTAGGTTGTTTATTTCTTTTTTTTTAAAGATTTTATTTATTTATTTCACAGAGATCACAAGTAGACAGAGAGGCAGGCAGAGAGAGAGGAGGAAGCAGGCTCCCTGCCGAGCAGAGAGCCCAATGAGGGGCTCGATCCCAGGACCCTGGGATCATGACCTGAGCTGAAGGCAGAGGCTTTAACCCACTGAGCCACCCAGGTGCCCCCTAGGTTGTTTATTTCTAATAGATATTTTCAGTGTGTACCTTTTCTTCCATAGGAATCTATATTCCTACATTTTTTTCATATAGGAAAACAAAATATTTGGATTTTTTTTGTGTGTGTTTTTTCCTTCAGATTTTCAGCTGAAGGAGGACACAGTCAGCTCTAAAGAAATGCTCACCATTGAGAAGTGTCCATCTTTTGCTCTGCATCAGAGAATGCTTAATAGAGAGCACTCATGTTAATGTCAGGAATGTGGGAAGACTTTTTGTCAAGGCTCAAACTCTGTTCAACGTGAGAGAACACATTCTAGTGAAAAACCTTGCAAATGTAAAGAATGCAGGAAGAACTTTAGTAATGGACATCAACTCATCATACATCAGAGATTTCATATCGGTGAGAAACCTTATAAATGTAAGGATTGTGGGAAGACCTTTACCACCTTTTCATACCTTGTTCAACGTCAGAGAATTCACACCGTTGAGAAACTCTATGAATGTGAAGATAGTGGGAAGGCTTTTATTAGAGGCTTAGCCTTTATTAAACATGGGAGAATTCATAGTGGTGAGAAATCATATGAATGTAAGGAATGTGGGAAGACCTTTGGTAGTAGCTGTCAATTTACTATACATCAGAGTACTCATAGTGGTATGTAACCATACAAATGTGGGGAATGTGAAAAAGCTTTTATTAGTAGCTCATACCTTGTTCAGCATCAAAGAATCCATAAAGGTGAGAAACCTTATGCATGTAAGGAATGTGGGAAAGCTTTTATAGTGTGTGGAAAGCTTCATCAGCATCAGAATCTTCATACTGGAGAAAAAACCTTTTGTATGTAAAGAATGTGGGAAGGCCTTCAGTACCTTCTCATACCTTGTTCAACATGAGTGAATTCACACTGGTGAAAAACCCTATACATGGAAAGAATGTGGGAAGGCCTTCAGTAGTAACTCACCCCTGGTTAGACATCAGAGGATTCATACTGGTGAGAAACCCTATGAATGCAAGGAATGTAGGAAGGCCTTTACTGTGTATCGACAACTTACTCGACATCAGAGGATTCATACCGATGAGAAACCTTTTGAATGTAAGGAATGTGGGAAGGACTTAGACTTAGTTCATTTCTTAATGTACATCAGAGAATTCATGCAGGGGTAAAGCCTTACGAATGCAAGAAATGTGGGAAGACCTTTAGTCATGCCTCATACCTTGTTCAACATGAAAGACTTCATATAGGTGAGAAACCCGCTGAGTGTAAGGAGTGTGGCAAGGCCTTTAGTTCAGGCTCGTACCTTGTCAACACCAGAGGATTCATACTGGTGAGAAACACTTTGAGTGTAAGGAATGTGGAAGGGCTATTATTAGTTGCCATCAACTTACTGTACCTCAAAGGGTTCATAGTGGTGAGAAGTCCTATGAATGTAAGGAATGTGGGATGGCCTTTAGAGTACATGTACATCTCACACAACAGAACAGAACACAACAACATTGACATGAAACCCTATAAATGTGAGGAATGTGGAAAAACTTTCAATTGTGCCTCATACCTTGTACAACGTGGAAGAATTCATACTGGTGAGAAACCCTATGAGTGTAAGGAGTGTGGTAAGGCCTTTAGTTCTGGCTTTTACCTAGTTCAGCATCAGAGGATTCATACTGGTGAGAAACCTTATGAATGTAAGGAATGTGGAAAGGCCTTTCCAATGTATGGACAACTTATTGGACATCAGAGTGTTCATACTGGTGAGAAACCCTTTGAATGTAAGGAATGTGGCAAGATCTTTAGACTTAATCCGTTCCTTAGTGAACATCAGAAGATACACACCAGTGAGAAACCCTTTAAACGTAAAAAATGTGGAAAGACCTTTAGATATAGTCAGCCCTTAAAGTACATCAGAGAAATCATATGCATGTAAAACCCTAAGAATTTAAAGAATTTGGAAAGTCCATTATATATGGCTTAAACATTGTTCAGCATTAGAGAATGCATTATGCTAATGAGAAACATGGATGTTAAAAATCTTGGTAGGCCTTTAGAAAATATCTCCCATTAGAGAATTCATAATGGAATTTAGAAAACATAAGAAAGCCTTTATTTGTCATTCTTGTGTATATGATATCTGAATCCAAATACTCTGGATTATGGCCAATTCAGAAAAGGTGGGAAACATCAATACAGCATGGATAGCATGAAATTTTATATGACATTTCCTGATATGGCTGAATGAACAAGTGAATAAAAAACCTTCCAGTTACTCTTAAATCACTGCTGAACATGAAATTCATCCTGATTTCTTTTTTTTTTTTTTTAAAGATTTTATTTATTTATTTGACAGAGAGAGATCACAAGTAGGCAGAGAGGCAGGCAGAGAGAGAGGGGGAAGCAGGCTCCCCGCTGAGCAGAGAGCCCGATGCGGGGCTCGATCCCAGGACCCTGGGATCATGACCTGAGCCGAAGGCAGAGGCTTTAACCCACTGAGCCACCCAGGCACCCCTCATCCTGATTTCTTAAGAACAGTTAACTATATATTGGAAAGCCTGCCATAGCACAGATGTCAATTCTCATCATTGTCATGCCACCACCTTCAACCTGTTTGGCAGTAGGCCCCTTACTTTTTATTTCAGGGCATTGCTTTAAGATGGTGGTGATTGTAAAAATCTATGCTCATTATTTATTATTAGCATTTTTTTAAAACTGCTAATGAAATTTTGAATGTAAGACCCTGCAGGAGTAGTTAATTTAGAAATGCCCTTATATTTATATATCCATTGTACAATTTTGGATAACTCTTTCTGGATAAAACTTCATAGAAAAAAAGAAACACGAGAGGATATTCATTTATAACTTATCCCTTAAGTTGAATCAAACAATTCTTGAAAGATACCCAGGATTTTAATGTGTGTAAAGTTGTTGAGAATAACCTATATAATCTACATTCTTTATCCAAAACTCAGCATAGGTTCAAAATTAATAATGGGACAGAAAAACGTCCCCTTGGAAATTTCTTTTCTAACTTTTTTTTTCATAGAAATTTCAACATAGAGAAAAGTTGAAAGAATAGCAAAAATGCCACCATCTTTGGTAACATTTTGCCTTATTTATTTTATCTCTATATATTTTTAAAGATTTTATTTATTTATTTGACAGAGAGAAAGATCACAAGTAGGCAGAGAGAGAGGAGGAAGCAGGCTCCCAGCCGAGCAGAGAGCCTGACTCGGGTCTCGATCCCAGGACCCTGGATCATGACCTGAGCTGAAGGCAAAGGACCCAACCCACCGAGCCACCCAGGCACCCCATCTCTATATTCTTTTCTTTCCATGTGTACATGTTTATTTCTACATGTAAGAGGAAGTTGTTGACTTTACTCCTAAATGTTAGCCTTTTACCCTAGAGTCCCACCTTTTTTACATGATTTTTTGGGAAAAGTCCAAGGAAGTTGTATTAGAGAATGCCTCACATTTTCTTTGTTTCCTCACACTGTCACCTAACTTGTCTCTCCACCCAGATTTTTTTCCAAATTGGAAGTTACACATTTCGTTGGGTTCTGAAGAACACTTCCAAGGTAATTCTGCATTTTTTGTAAACACATCGGTGTTTCCCATAATTAGTAATACTAAGTATTGAAGCTTTGGTAGGGTCGTCACCGCTGGAACTTTCCATTGTATAGCTTCTTTTGCAATTAATCATCTGAATAGTGATATGTTTAATATCTCAATTTGGGAAGTGATCACGTGTATCCATAAGTTTAGGATTAAAGAGAAAACCAAACATTATGAAATAACGTTCTACTCAGAGAAGATAATGAAATGCCTGTGTATCACAAATTTTGATATGAGGCCAGAACTGTAATTGGAACATTAATTTTAAAAAAATTTTTGTTTATTTATTTTGAGAGAGAGAGCTCACGAGCATGAGTGGGGGGAGGGGCAGAGGGAGAAGCAGACTCCACACTGAGTAGGGAGCCTGACGTGGGGCTTGATCCTAGGACTCTGGGATCACTGCCTGAGCCGAAGGCAGACACTTAACTAACTGAGCCACCCAGGTGTCCCTGGAACATAAATTTTAAAAATAACAAAGTTGGGATGCCTGGGTGGCTCAGTCAGGTAAGTGGCTACCTTCAGCTCAGGTCATGATCCCAGGGTTGTGGGATTGAAACCCGCATATGGCTCCTTGCTCAGCAGGGAGCCTGCTTTTCTCTCTGCCTCTGTCTGCCACTCTGCCTGCTTGTGTTCTCTCTCTCTCTCTGACAAATAAACAAAATCTTAAAAAAAAAATCAATTAATTAAAAGCTTACTGTCACAGTGTATGCAATGAATAAAGCTGTTAAGGGACAATCATACACATTTGTTCTAGGACAAAACTCAACAGTATGAGTTTTGAATTCTTGAATTCTCTCTCCCATTGAGTTGCCTTTTGAAAATTAGTAGACTATGTAATATTTATTTCAGAATATTCTTCTATACCATTGTACCATGTGTCTATCATTCTAACAATACCAAAGAGTGTTGATTACTGCACATTTCAAAACTGCTACTGCTTTGTTGAAAGTCTTTTTCAATTACGTATTTTAAAATCAGTTTGTCAGTTGCTATGGGGGAAAATGTTTTGGGGGATTATAATGTGGATTGTATTAAATCTACAGATCAATAGGGAGATAACTCACATCTTAACACTGTTGAGTCCACCAATTCATGAACATGTTTCTTTTTATTTAGGTCTTTAATTTCTCTTAGCAATGTTGTATAATACTCAGTCTTCCTCGTATTTTGTTAAACTTATCCTTAAGCATGTCATAATTCTTGAGGTTATGATAAATGCTGTTGTTGAATACATATATATATATATAAAGTTGAGAAGTATTCCTTATGGGTGAACCACAATCCGTTTGTCTATTCACCAGATGATGCCAGTTTGGTTGTTTCCAGGTTTTGGCAATCATGAATAGAGGCACTGCTCTCACTTTTGTGCGGACATTTTCATTTCTTCAGGTAAATACGTAAGAGTAGATGTGGTGTCATATGGTAACTATATGTTTTTAACTTTAGGAGAAATTGCCAGACTATTTTCCAAAGGAACTGTACTAATTTGCATTCCCAACATAGTGTGAAAGTTCCAGTTGTTACACTGTTGTCTATACTTGGTATTGTCAGTTTGTTTTGTTTTCAGGTACTCTAATAGGTGTCTGATAATACCTCACTGTGTTTTTAATTTGCATTTTCCTAGTGGCTAATACGTTCACCACTTTTTTAAGCGATTATTTAACATCCACATATCTTGCGAAGCATTTATGTATTGGGCTGTTTGTTCTCATACTGTTGAGTTTTGAAGAGTTTATTATATATTCTAGATATAAGCTCTTGGTTAGATGTATGATTTATAAATATATTTTGTCCAATCCAGTTTGTCTTTTTATTATCTTAACTGTTGTTTATAGAGCAAAGGTATTTAATTTTTCATGTACTCCCATTTTGTCAGCTTACCTTATAGATAGTACTTTTATCTAAGAACTCTTTGCCTAACCCAAGGTCATGAAGATTTTTTCCTGTATTCCCTTCTCAGAGTTTTTTGTTTAACATTTTGTGTCTATGATTCATTTTGAAATAATTTTTGTGTAATCTGTGCGGTTACAGGTTGAAGTTCATTTTTTTGCATTTGAATGTCCAATTGTTCCAACACCACTTGTTGCAAAGGTTATTCTTTCTTTATTGAATTGCCTTTGAACTTTTGTCAAAAATGAATCTTCCACCTCCCAGTAAATATTATTGTGCCTATGACTGGTCCAAGGAAGATTAGATGTATCAGAAAAATGTTATGAATAATGATTGAGACCATTCAACAACTTCTGATTCATTTATAACCGTTTTCTTCTTTGATTATATATTTTGGACTCCATGGGCTCCATAGTATTTATGTTGGAGCCCCAGCCTCCATCCAGACCCTCCCCTACCATGATGGCTACTCACATCATCATCTGAGTTTTTATTCTCCATTTATCTTTTCCATTTGCTACTATATAGTACTCATTTTGATGGGGTTTGAATGTTTCCTTTCTGTGTAAACTATACAACATCCAAAAATATGATACAGATACTGATATTTGGTATTATCCAGATGAAATGATGGTACCCAACACAACTCTACCATAATTAGAAGCACACAGTTTCAAGTCAGCAGTGTTAGTGTCTCATTTTTTCCCATGTTTTCTAAAATTAAGGCATAATTGACATATAATATTACTTTTGGGTATGTAGCATAATGATTCAACATTTGTATATACACTGTGAAATGGTGGCTATGTCTAGTTTCCTTCTATCATCATATAAAGCTACATAGATCATACCATATTGTTGACTGTAGCATTATGCTGTATATTACATCCCCATGACTTATTTTATGACTAGAAATGTTATATCTTGACCTCCTTCACCCATTTTACCTACCCCCCTCTGGCAACCACAAATTTGTTCTCTGCATCTGTGTTTTGTTTTTCTGTATTCCACATATAAGTGAAATCATATGGTATTTGTTTTTTCCTGATTTATATCAGAATATAATACCCTCAAGATCTATCCATGTTGTTGTAAATGGCAAGATTTTATTCTTTTTATGGCTGAATAGTATTCCATTGTATATAAATACCACATTTTCATTATCTCTTCATCCATTGATTGTTCCCATAATAATACTGCAATGAACATAGGGGTACATATATCTTTTTGAATTAGTGATTTCATTTTCTTTGGATAAATACCTAGAAGTGGAAATGCTGGATTGTATGGAATTTATATATTTCATTTTTTTGAGGAAACTCCATACTGTTTTCCATGGTGGCTACACCAATTTACATTTCACCAACAGTGCACAAGGATTCTCTTTTCTTCACATTCTCATTGAAACTTGTTAATTCTTGTTTTTTTTCCTAATAGCGATTCTGACAGGTGTAAGGTGAGATCTCATTGTGGTTTTGATTTGCGTTTTCCTGATGACTGGTAATAAACATCTTTTCATATGCCTGTGGACATATGTCTTCTTCAGACCTGTATGTCTTCTTTGGAAAAATCTCTGTTCAGATCTGCCCATTTTTTAATTGGATTGTTTTTTGCTACCTAGTTGTATGAGTCCTTTATATATTTTGGATATTAACCCCTTATCAATGAGTCATTTGCAAACATCATCTCCCATTCAGTAGGTTGCCTTTTTATATTGTTGATGGTTTCCTTCATTGTGCAGAAACATTTTAATTTATCTAGTCCCATTTGTTTACTTTTGCTTTTGTTGCCATTGCCTCTGGAGTCAGATCCAAAAAATACCTCCAAGAGCAACATCAAGGAACTTGCTGCCTGTTTTCTTCTAGGAGTTTTATGGTTTCTCATCTATTATTCAAGACTTTTTAATCCATCGTGAGTTAAAGTTTGTGAATGGTGTAAGATAGTGGTATAGTTTCATTCTTTTGCATGTGGTTATCTGGTTTTCCCAGCACCATTTATTGAAGAGACTGTCTTTCCCCAATTGTTTATTCTTGGCTCCTTTCTCAGAACTTTAATTGATTGTGTATGCCGGATTTATTTATGGGCTCTCTATGCCATTACATAGGTTTTTGTATCTGCTTTATGCTAGTATCACACTGTTTTGATTACTGTAGCCTTATAATACAGTTTGAAATCAAGAAATATGATGCCCCCAGCTTTTTTCTTCTTTCTCAAGATTGCTTTGGTTATGTAGTACAAATTTTGTCGTTCCATACAAATTTTAGGATTGTTCTATTTCTATGAAAAATGCCATTGGGATTTTGATAAGGATTACACTGAACCCATAGATTGCTTGGCGCAATATGGACATTTTAACAATATTATTTCTTCCAATCCATGAGCATGAAATAACTTTAGATTTATTTGTCTTTGATTTCTTTTATCAATGTCTTTAAAATTTCAGTGTAAGGATGTTTCACCTCCTTGATTAAATTTACTGGTTGTTTTATTCTTTTTGATGTAATTGTAAATGGGATTGTTTTCTTAATTTTTTCTTTCTGACAGTTTGTTAGTATATAGAAACAACTGTTTTATTTATTTTGTATCCTGCAACTTTACTGAATTTATTAATTCTGATAGGGTTTTTTTTTTTAATCTCTAGGGTTTTCTATATATAAAATTTTACTGTCCACAAATAGTGATAGTTCTATTTCTTCCTTTCCAGTTTGGATGTCTTCTATTTCTTTTCTTTACCTCACTGCTCTGGCCAAGACTTGCAATACTGTATTGAATAAAAGTGGAGAGAGTGAGCATTCTAATCTTATTCCTGATCTTGGAGGAAAAGCTTTCAGCTTTTCACTGTTGAGTATGTTTGCTGTGACTTTGCCATAAATGGCCTTTATTATGTTGAGATTGATCACACTATACCCACTTTTATTGAAAGTTTTTTTTTATCATAAATTGATATTGAATTTTGTCAAATGCTTTTCCTGTAACTATTGAGATGATCATATGATTTTGATTCATTTTGTTAATGTAGTTTATTACATTGATTGATTTATGGCTGTTGAACCATACTTTAATGCCTGGAATAAATCCCACTTAATCACAGTGTATGTTCTTTTTAATGGATTATTTTATTTGGGTTGCTAATATTTGTTGAGGATTTGGTATCTATGTCCATTAGGCATATTGTCCTGCACTTTTCTTTTTCTGTGGTGTTCTTGTCTGGTTTTGAGATCAGGGTAATGCTGGCCTTGTTAAATAAGTTTGGAAGGATTTCCTCTTCTTATTCTTTTTTAAGAGTTTGAGAAATTTTTCTTTGAATACCTACTAACATATTCTGCCTCCCTGGAAGTATCAATCAGTGTGAATTTGGTATGTATCCACTTTATAGAAATTTCACTTACATTTTTTTTTTTTATTCTTTGCCCAATCCTTTCATGAGAGCTTAAACTCATAGAAAGCTTGATACTTATTTTTTCTGCAATGTCATACAGATGTAATGGCATGTAAGACCTTTTTGCTTATCTTTTTAAAGAAGTCTCCCTCTGGGCTCATTTTTATGTGTTCAATGTATTTTAACCCATAATGGTCTCTATTCTCTTCTATTGCTCAAATTGTAACAGGCCAGAGATGTAGCTCACTTCTCTGTGTCTGGAGAGGACTATATTAGTTTTTAATAACTTTTTATTATTAAAATTTCCAAATACAGTTTCTTTTTTTTATTAGCTTTTTTTTTTTTTTTTAATTAATAGAAACAGACCAGCATACCCAGAATATCTGAAGGTGGGGCTGAGATAAATACCATTTCCTTGCTTGGGCAGGACCTTGCATGGTTTGAATCTTGCAAAAGAAGGGACTAATAGGGCTTTCTTATCAGCTTGCCCAAATGTGAGACACAAGAGGAAGAAAAGCCTTTTACTGTAAATAAAAATGAACTTAAAATGGATCACAGACTGAAATAAAATGTAAAAGTACAAAATATTGAGAAGGAAACAAAAGAGGAAATTGTTAGGACTGAAGGGTAAGTGAATAATAAACAAACATTAAATGCACAGAAAATATCAAGAAAAGGATCTGTTTCCACAATTAAGAAAAAACAAAACGGGAAAAGAAGGGGCATCTGGCTGGCTCAAGTCAGTAGAGCATGTGACTCTTGACTTGGGGTTGTGAGTTCAGGCCCCACGCTGGGTCAAGAGTTTACTTTATATATGGGGCGCCTGGGTGGCTCAGTGGGTTAAACCCTCTGCCTTCGGCTCAGGTCATGATCTCGGGGTCCTGGGATCGAGCCCCACATCGGGCTCTCTGCTCAGCGGGGAGCCTGCTTCCCTCTCTCTTTGCCTGCCTCTCTGTCTACCTGTGATCTCTGTCTGTCAAATAAATAAATAAAATTAAAAAAAAGTTTACTTTATATAAATCTTAAAGTAAAATGAAAACTAGGAAAAGAAAAGCAAAAGAAAACAAAATAAAAGATCTAAGTGGGAATCAGGGAAGTAAACAGACTAAACTATAAGGTTGATAAAACCAAAAGCCTTAAGAAAAATAAAATAGATAAGTCTCTAGCCAAGATTTACCACATTAAAAAAAGAAAATACACACATTATCAATATCAGGAATGAGAAAGGAGACATCACTACAGATTATACAAATACTGAAAGGGAATAAGGGAAAATCATGAACCTATCTATACCAATAAATGAACAACTTAAATGAAATGGACAAATTCCTTTAAAGGCAGAAATAACTGAAGTTTACATAACAAAAAAATAGATAACCTGTGTAATCCTATATCTATTAAGTTAAACTTGGAATTAGAAACCTTTGCATAAAGTTATTTACATCGGTTGCATCTCTGTGATGGAAATAGAATACAATGGTGTACTACTACACATAGTTTCCCAACTTCCCAATCAGGGACAGCATGTCATACCTTGAAAATGGCCACATGGTAAACACTCTAACTCAGAGCTTGACTTATTGGTTCATTAGCTGTGACGATTTAAGAAAACATACATGTTAATAATTCAAATTAAAAGGGTGTTGTGTCTATAGTTTTCTATTGGGAACAACATAAAATTTTGAGGAAATATTTTCAATATTCAAACTTACTACCTCAAAGTAAGTAAGTTACCAATATCATTGATAAATGACTGAAGTTCCAACAAAGTTCTTTGCTGTTTCATTGTATTCTTGTTAATGAAAAGAGGAATATTAACCAACATTTATTTCAACAATAAGCAAAAGATATGAATGCAAAGACATTTTACCAAAGATATGTGGGTGGTAAATAACATTTTAAAAATGCTCAAGGTCATGAGTCATTAGATAAATGCAAGGTAAAGCCACAGTGAGATTCTACTACTACCTACCTGTTAAAATGGCAAACATTAAAAACATTGATCATAGCAATTGTTGCCTAGTATATGGAAGAACTGGAATTCATTCACTGCTGGGGGAAAGTAACATGGTATAAGCGCTTTAAAACACAGTTTGTCCATTTCTAAAAATTTAAATATTCCTCTGCCCTGTGACAAAGGTACTGTACTCCTAGATATTATCACAAGGGAAAACGAAAGCATCAGCTCCTATGAAGACCTGTACATTCACGGTCATAGCTTAATTTTTAATAGCTAAAAACCCATGTCATATAACATATAAAAAGGTTAAAAAGTTACAGTGCATCTTTTTAAAAGATTTTATTTATTTATTTGACAGAGAGAGATCACAAGCAGGCAGAGAGGCAGGCAGAGAGAGAGGAAGGGAAGCAGGCTCCCTGCTGAGCAGAGAGCCCGACGCGGGACTCGATCCCAGGACCCTGAGATCATGACCTGAGCCGAAGGCAGCGGCTTAACCCACTGAGCCACCCAGGTGCCCTACAGTGCATTTGAATAAGGATTCTGCGAAGACAGTAGATAAGAAACATTAGGAAGTCATCTCTCTACTCTGACAAAAATTGTACTGGCAGAATTGTGTCTATTGTAACTATTTTGGAACTCTGGGGTCTATTCAAAGGCTTACAACTTCCAGAGGAAGGCTTAAGCAGTAGTAAATGACAGTTAATTTGGGTCAGGGTCAGACCTTAGCACTGTAGCAGCTCCCATCCCTTATCCCCTTGCCCTGTGGCAGGGAGCCATTTGTGTGTCCCTGGAGCACCTTGCATGCAATTTATGAGAGTCTAGGTAGGACCCCACTCTCCAAATACTGAGCATCTGTGCTCCAACCTGATTGCAGAGGTGAAAACAGAGTAGGCAGCCACTTGTGCAACCCTTACCCAATTGCTGCAAGCCCCTCCCTCTCTGGCAGAGTGACTTCCAGGGAATTTAAAGTACCAGCACATTTTTTCCCCTTCATTTTTCCTCTCTCTCTTTTTGGGAGCCAAATACTTAGGATTAAGACATTCCAAAGCAATCACATATACAGGAGAATTTTGAAAGTCAAAGCACAGGCTCAGAAAAGACCTGAGATACACCACAGGCTGTTCCCCAGCAGAGACAGCTTATGACAATTAAATTTTAAAAATTAAGTTAAAATGGCAAACCCTGGGGAAAGATTAAGAATCTTATTTCCAGGCGCACCTGGGTGGCTCAGTGGGTTAAAACCTCTGCCTTTGGCTCGGGTCGTGATCCTGGGGTCCTGGGATTGAGCCCCGCATTGGGCTCTCTGCTCGGCGGGGAGCCTGCTTCCTCCTCTCTCTGCCTGCTTCTCTGCCTACTTCTGATCTCTGTCAAATAAATAAATAAATATTTTTTAAAAAAAGAATCTTATTTCCAGAGTTAACACATTATTAAATTTAAATTGTCCACTGTTCAAAAAATAATTACAAGGCATATAAAGAAACAGGAAAGTACGGCCCATTCAGGGGGAAAAAAATCATCAGAAACTATCTCTTAAGAAGATCTGATGGCAGCTCTACTAGACAAAGACTAAAATGACTATCTTACAGATGATCAAATAACTAAGAAAGACAAGGAGAAAGGCAAGAGAGTAATGTATGAACAAAATGGAAATATCACATGAGATACAGAAAACATAAAAAAGAAATAAAAAAATTCTGGAGCTAAAATTACCAAAACTGCAATGAAAAATTTGCTAGAGGGATTCAAAAGCAGATGTGAGAATACAAAAGAATCAGTGAACTTCAAGATAGGAAAATTAAAAGAAAAAAAATGAAATATAAGATGAATATAAGGCACCTCTGGAACACCTTCAAGCGGAACAATATACATATTGTAGGAGTCCCAGGAGATGAGAGAAAGGAGAGAGATAACTTGAAGAATTTAACTTCCCCAATTTGATGAAATACATGAATATAAGCATCCAAGAAGCTCAATGAACCTCAAGAATAAATTCAAAGAAGCCCAAATCAAGACAAATTACAGTCAAAAGACAAAGATAGAAAAATCTGAAAGGCACAAGAGCGAGGACTTGTCACATACAAAGGATATTCAGTAAGATTATCCATAGATTCTTCATCAGAATCCTTAGAAGCCAGAAGGCAGTGGGCTGGTACATTCAAAATATTAAAAGAAAAGAGAAATGGTAACCATGAATCACATATCTGGTAAAATTGTCTTTCAAAAGGAAGGAGAGGGGTGCCTGGGTGGCTCAGTGGGTTAAGCCACTGCCTTCGGCTCAGGTCATGATCTCAGGGTCCTGGGATCGAGCCCCGCATCGGGATCTCTGCTCATCAGGGAGCCTGCTTCCTCCTCTCTCTCTGCCTGCCTCTCTGCCTGCTTGTGATCTCTGTCTGTCAAATAAATAAATAAATAATCTTAAAAAAAAAAAAGGAAGGAGAAATTAATTCCTACATAAGCAAAATCCAAGGAAGCTTGTTACCGCTAGATCTTCCCAGCAGGAAATGCTAAAGGGAGTCCTTCCACTTGAAATCAAACGGCATTATGAAGGAATAAAGATCACTTGTAAATATAAATACATGGACAATTTACCATTTTAAAAATTCTACATGATTTGGGGCACCTGGGTGGCTCAGTGGGTTAAGGCCTCTGCCTTGGGCTCGGGTCGTGATCTCAGGGTCCTGGGATCAAGCCCTGCATCAGGCGCTCTGCTCAGCAGGGAGCCTGCTTCCCTTCCTCTCTCTCTGCCTGCCTCTCTGCCTACCTGTGATCTCTGTCAAATAAATAAATTAAATCTTAAAAAAAAATTCTACATGATTTAAAAGTTCATGCAGGAGGCACCTGGGTGGGTCAGCTATTAAGCGGCTGCCTTCAGGTCAGGTCATGATCCCAGGGTCCCTGCATCGGGATCCCTGCTCAGTTGGAAGCCTGCTTCACCCTCTCCCACTTCCCCTCTTTGTGTTCCCCCTCTTGCTGTGTCTCTCTCTGTCAAATAAATAAATAAAATCTTTTTTAAAAAGTTCATGCAGCTTGTGCATTTTTAAGAACAATTATTAGCCTATGTTTTGGACATAAAATGTATAGTATCGGTATCAATAACTGAAAGAGTTGGGGATGGAATTACATGGGAGCAGAGTTTTTGTATGGTATTGAAGTTAAGTTGATATAAATTCAACTTAGAGTGTTAATAAATTTTTTTGAACATTTTATTTATTTGACAGAGATCACAATTAGGCAGAGAGGCAGGCAGAGAGAGAAGAAGGGAAGCAGGCTCCCCGCTGAGCAGAGAGCCCGATGTGCGGCTCAATCCCAGGACCCTGGGACCATGACCTGAGCCAAAGGCAGAGGCTTTAACCCACTGAGCCACCCAGGCACCCCAGAGTGTCAATAATTTTTGAATATTCAAGATAATCTCCATGGTAACCACAAAGAAAATAGCGATAGAATATACACAAAAGGAAATGAGAAGGGAATTAAAACACTTCACATTAAAAAAATTAAAAAAAAAGATAGTAATATAGGAAATGGAGGACAAAAAAGCCATAGAGAAAACAAATAGCAAAATCACAGAAGTAAATCCCTTGTCATAATTATGTCAATGTAAATGGATTAAACTCTCCAATCAAAAGACACAGACTGACACAATGGATGTTTAAAAAATTATCTAACTATATACTGTCTACGGAGACTAACTTTACAGCCAAAGACACAAGTAGGTGGAAAGTGAAAGGATGGAAAAACATTCCATACAAGTAAGTATACAACATAAATTTGGACATTTTCTATCATAATAAAAGGTTTTATACGGCAAAAGGTATAATAATGATAAACATTTACGAAACTATTAACAGACCAAGAAAATATATAACTCAAAAATTGATAGGAAAAAAACAGTTCTACAGTAGTTGGAGACTTCAATACCCTGCTCTCAATAATGGAAAAAAGTCATTAAGAAAATAAAGGTCTTGAACAACACAATAAACCAATCAGATCTAACAGAAATGTACACAATACTCCAGCCACCATCAAGAGAAAACATTGTCCACAAGTGCATATGGGACATTTCCATGATAGACCACGTTAGGTCACAAATTAAAGCTTAATAGGTTTCAAAAGATATTATACAAACTATTTAATCTCAAAAGGATGAAGTTAGAAACCGACAAAAGGCAAATTGGAAAATTCACATTATCTGTGGAAATGAAATAATACATGCTTAAACAATCAATGGAATAAAGGAGAAATCACAAGGAATATTAGAAAATACCCAAGATGAAAGAAAACAAAAACACAGGGCACCTGGGTGGTTCAGTCGTTTAAGAGTCCAACTGTTGATTTTGGCTCAGGTCATGATCTCAGGATTGTGAGATCAAGCCCCAGGTCAAGCTTTACGCTCAATGCACAGTCTGCTTAAGATTCTCTTCCTCTCTTTCTGGCCCTCCACCTTCTGCCCATATGGGCACGTGTACAGGAAGGGAGGGAGGGAGGGAAGACAGAAGGCTTATATTAAAAAAGATCTCAAATCAACAACCTTACTTTGCAACTTAGAGAACTAGAAAAAGAACTAAACCAAGAGTTAGACCAAGTTAAGAAATAATAAAGAGAGATTTTAAAAATAGAGAATAGAAAAACAATAGAGAAAAACAAATCCAAAAGACAGTTCTTCACGAAGATTAACAGAATTGACCAATCTTTAGCTACAGTGACTAAAAGAAG
>NW_019154169.1:4473881-4508224 GCF_002288905.1 Enhydra lutris kenyoni
CACACACACACACACACACACACACACACTGGAATAGTATTCAGCCATAAAAAGAATGAAACTTTGGGGCACCTGGGTGACTCATTCGGTTAAGTTTCCAACTCCTGGTTTAAGCTCAAGGGTCCTGGTACCGAGCTCAGGGTTAGGCCCACGTTCAGTGTGGCGTCTGCTTGAGATTCTCTCTCTCTTTCTTTCTCTGCCCCTCCCGCTCATGCTCTGTCTCTCTCTCTCTAAAATAAATAAATAAAATCTTAAAAAAAAAGAATGAAATCTTACCATTTGCAATTATATGGATGGAATTGGAGTGTATTATGCTTAGTGAAATAAGTTAGGCAGAGAGAGACAAATACCATATGATTTCACTCATACGTGGAATTTAAGAAACAAAACAAGTGAACAAGGAAAATAAAGAGACAAACCAAGAAACAGACTCTTTATCAGAGAGAACAGACTGATGGTTCCTGGAGGGAAGATGGGTGGGCAGCATATGCCATTACAGATTTCCAGAACCCAATGAATATGAGACTTAGCCCAACACAAAATCATCCCAGGGAAGAGAATTCATCCCAGATAGCAGAACTTGGGATTCTCACAAGGGCCTGCACTTTAGTTAAGACTAGGAAAATTAATATCTGCATAGACACAGACAGTAGATTGCTTTTGAGCTGTGAAAACTGAATAAAAAGAAATGTCACTTAACGTGGAATTGGGAGGCCAGAAGGGGGAACTCTCATACTATATCACTCCTCACAGCCAACAGGAAGAGACCTACTTTGCATTTTCCAACAGGAGGAAGCCTCCTTTACTACCCCAGGATGGGGAAGGAAGATTTCCTCCTTGCCCAGCAACAGCCCAGCCAATGAGAGACTGTCACAACTCAACTAATGAAAAGTGATTAGACCTTGGACACCCCGTTGACTCCCATGGACTTTTGTTTACAACAGCCTCTGCCAACTCCCCCCTTTTCTCCATAAAAGAGCATTCTTCTCCTTTGTTCTTTGGACTTGCCTATGGTTTTGCTGTAGTTTGCCAGTCTGGAGTTGTAATTTTCTGCAATTCCTGAATAAACCCATTTTGTTGGTAAAATCACTGACAGTTTTATTTTTAAGGTTAACCCAAGCCAGAGCTTCTAGTGGAGTATTAAGTGTCGGACTCCAAGTTACTGAACCCAGTAGAACAAAGAAGGTCCTCCACATATTGAGTAGCACTGAATTATAAGAGAAGCCCAGAGTCTTCAGATTTACACAGAATATTCAGGCAAAACAAGTGGGGACTTTGGGAAAACCCTGGAGCACGACAGTCCAGGTACACTGTTGATTTTCACATAAGAGGGCAAAAAGGTCTTGGGAGTTACACACAGGGGGTCTGCTGAAGAAAGCAGAGTGTAAATCAACCATGATGAAAGAAGTGGTGTCAGAGGGTATAAAAGCAACGATAGTGTTGGGGGTTGGGAAAAACAATACACATTTTCCAATTTTATTTATGGCTCAGAATTCTTGTACAAAATGGCAACCCTTTCCATGAGACAGGTAGGGAGGGTCAGAATTGATGAACTGAGACATCCTAGTGCCCCCGGGAGGGTCAGAATTGATCCAGAATTGTAGGACACAGAGTCAGTGTCTGTTGAGAAATGGAGAACTGCATGGTGGTCTTGCAGAGCTCAGAAATGGACCCATACAAATGGAGTCAACTTATCTTTGACAAATGAGCATAAACAGTTTGATGGAGAGAGGGTAATCTTTACAACAAATGGTTCTGAAACAACTGGACATCCCCATACCTAAATAAATAAATAAATAAATAAATAAATAATGAATCTAGAATCTAGACACAGACATTTCATCTCCTCAAAAATTAACTCGAAATTGTTCACAGTCCTAAATTTAAAGCACAAAACTGCAAAAAAAAAAAAAAAAAATCTGAATGACCTTGTGTTGGGCTGTGACTTTTTATATACAGTACCAAAGGAGCCATAAAAGAAAGAAATTGATGAATTGGGCTTCCTTCAAATTAAAAACTTCTGCTCTGTGAAAGGGACTGTCAGTAGAATAAGAAGACAACCTTCAAATGGGGAGGGCATTTTTTACAAAATGTGTATCTGATAAAGGACAGTGACTAAAATGAAGGACTTCTAACTTGATAGAGAAAGTAAACCACCCAATAAAAACTGGGCAAAAGGAACAGACACCTCCCCAAAGAGACACAGAGGGAGAGTAAGCATATGAAAAGATGCTCACCACCACATATCGTTAGGGAAATGCAAATTAACACCACAGTGTCATACCACTACACACCTCTCAGAATGCCACAGTCCAGAACACCGACAACACCAAATGCTGATGAGGATGTGGAGCAACAGGAACTCTCATTCATCGCTGGTGGGAAAGCAAAATGGTACATTGGCTTTGGAGAAAATTTGGCAATCTCTTGCAAAACTCAACAGACTCTTAACACAATTCAGCAGTTGCACTCCATGGTATTTCCACAAAAGAAGCGAAAACTTCTGTCCACACACACAAACTTGCATATGGATGTTTATAGCAGCTTTATTCATAATCGCCAGAAACTGGAAGTAACCAAGATGTCCTTCAGTAGGTGAATGGGAATGTAAACCATGGTCCATTCAGACAATGGAATATTACGCAGTGCTAAAAAGAAATGAGCTACCAAGCTATGAAAGACTTAGAGGAAACTTAAGTGTATACCACGAAGTGAAAGAAGCCAATATGAAGAGGCTAAATAGTGTATCATTCCAACGAGATGCCATTCTGGAAAAGGAAAAATCATGGAGGCAGTAAAAAAGGCCAGTAGTGTTGAGGAGTTCCTGGGGGCAGAAGGGGTGGACGGATGAGTAGATGGAACACAGGGGATTTGTTTACGGCAATGAAAGTACTTTGTATGCAAGTATAATGGTGACTACAAGATGTAGAGGTCACTTTTAGGCAAAGAGGCTTGAGCAATGGAATGTACAGAGGGCCCACAGGGACCCCCCAGCTGAATCCAGACAGGCCCATCAGGTGACCCACCTCAAAATCTCCACAGGCCCTAAATGACCACTGGGCTACTTACAACCAGGCACAGTTACCAAAAATGGAGAATTCCATCCATCCATACCTCTTCATCTCCCTCCTTTAAAAACAGTCCCCACCCACTGCCTCCTTGCACACGGCCTCTCCTCTGCTGTCCTTCCCCTTCTCCACTGCGGTGTATTCAATACATGGCAATCTCCTTTGTTCTGCTTCAGATGAACTCTTTCACGGCCCACGCCGCCGGCTTCCATCCAATTGTCGCTCCACATCTGGGGGCCTCATCTGATCTGGAGAGACACCCCATTTAGACACCACATGTGATAAATATTTGTCAAAACCCATAGAAAGTGAGGCACGTAGGCGAGGTCTGAGGACCCAGAGGGGGTCCTATAGGACCAGCCAAGAGCATCCTTGGCTTTGTGCAGGAAGGAGATCAAACACGAGCCCTCAGGAAGTAAGAGCAGGGTTTATTGAAGGTATAGAGAGAGTAGATGCGGAGAGAACATCTGGTAGGCTTGAAAGGAAAGGAGAAAGAGTCATCTTTGTTTGGGGTCTGGACTTTCTATTGGCGATGGTGATCTGGTACACATGTCCTCTTAGGCATCCAGGACCTAGTCTAACAAGGGTGAGAGCTCAGGTGTCCTCTCTAAGTCACTTATACCTTGGAGCCAGGAGTCTTGGCCTCAAGGCGTCTGGAGTCAGTGGCTTGGAAAACGTACATGACAACCTCACCTGATCAATCCTTTAGGTGTTAGCTATTCTGCTAGAAGACTCCAGAGAAATCATGAACTCCTTGACCTTCACAAGGACAACATACAGCAAGGCCTGTGTAAGGTGGGGGTGCAGGTCCTAGGAGGAACAGAGACAGGAAAAGGACAAAAAAAAAGTTTTGTTTAGTTTTGTTTTTTAAGTAGGATTCCTTCAGTTTCCCTTTTTCAAAAGTACAATCAGGGAACTCTAATGTAAACTATGGATTCATTTTGTTTAATACTGATGTGTCAGTGTTAGTTCATGGATTATAACAAATGCGCAACCCTTCCCAGATGCCAAAGGAGGGAGGACCTGCGTGCATTGCGGTGGGGGGAGAGGTATAGGGGGACACCGTGTGTTCTGCTCAATTTTGCTGTGCATAAAACTGCTCTGAATATAATACCTGTTATTTAAAAAATGTAATCCTTTACCTTACGCCTCCCAGATTGGCTGAAATGAAAGAAACAGGAAATAACAAGTGTTGGCAAGGATGTGGAGAAAAAGGAACCCTTGTACACTGCTGGTGGGAATTTAAATTGGTGCAGCGACTGTGGAAAATGGTATGGAGTTTTCTCAAAAAATTAGAAGTAGAAATACCGTATGATGCAATAATTCCACTACTGGGCATTTATTTACCCAAAGAAAGCCAAAACACGAATTCAAAAAGATACATGCACTCCCATGTTTCCTGCAGCATTATTTACAATAGCCAACATAGGGGAGCAACCTAGGACTTCACCGATAGATGAATGGATAAGGAAGATGTGGGTGGAATATGATACAGCCATTAAAAAGGATGAGCTCGTGAGATTTGTGACAAAATGGATGGACCTAGAGGGTAGTATGTCAAGTGAAATAATTCAGATTGAGAAAGACAAAACCATTTCATTTCACTCATATGTAGAATGTAAAAAAAAATAATTCCAAATGAATAAACAAATAAAAAGCAGAATCAGACTTATAAACATAAAATAAATTATAATTAATCCTTTAGGGCATTTGGGACATTAAAAATCTCTGACTACTAATCTGAATGTTTTTTTCACATTAATTGAATGTAATAGTTGATATGTTTGGGTTTTGTGCTTTTCTTTACCTCACTTGGTCTTTACCTAGTCCTTTAAAAATCCTTTCTACTCATTTATAGTCCATAATTTTTTTCTAGTTTGGAAAGCATATTCTTTGATTTTACTTCTTCTTTTAAGCTAAAAATTATAAATCTTATCTTAACATACTGGTGCACAGAGTTATAAATACATTTACCTTCCTCCTGGGCAATATAGGGAACTTGGAATATTCATCCCTTTGTCCCATTTTGAGTACTATGATTTATTTTTAAAGATTTTATTTACCCATTTGAGACAGAGAGAGAGAGAACACAAGCGGTGGGGGATGGGTCTGAGTTAGAGGGAGAAGCAGGCTCTCTGCCAAGCAGGAAACCTGATATGGGGCTCAATCTCAGGGCCCTGAAATCATGACCTGAGCTGAAGGCAGACGCTTAACCGACTGAGCCACCCAGGCGCCCCAAGTACTATGATTTTTAGGGTATGCATGGTAACGCCTTTTTTCTAACTCCACAGGAGAGAATATTCACATTTGATACAGAGAATACACTATTAGAGGAAGCCACAGACACATGCCTTTCTCAGAACCTCACCACATGTCCCTGAACCACAGGTTATACTGGGAGTGAGAGGTGACAAGTAACCTATTTTGTTATAGTCTCCTGGAATTAGGTTAGGTTATGAGCATGAGTACTAAGACTGAGATTGAGGCAGTGACTGGATAGGGTTTTGGGGCTGTCACATAAAATAGAGGCAATGAGTGTTGAATGCACAAGAGGAATAAAAAATGCGTATTTGGTTACCAAATTGATGAACTGTATTGAAACTCGTGATACGCTCATCCATCTCTCTTTTTAAAAAAGATTTATTTATTCATTTGAAAGAGAGAAAGAGTGAGAGTGGGGGGAGGGCCAGAGGGAAAGGTAGAATCTCCAGCAGACTCCCGGCTGAGCGCAAGCCTGACATAGGGCTCGACCTCACAGCCCCTGAGACTATGACCCAAGCCGAAATCAAGAGCGAGATGCTTAACTGACTGAGCCACCCAGGCACCCTCAGCAATCTCTTTTCCTCCTTCTGTAAACCCTGCTTCCCTTCCCTTTAATTTGGACCACGTAAATGAGTTTGGGGGCAATGAAAAAGGGACAGAAGGGACCGTGAGATTATGTCCTCATTATGTCTTCATGTCGTGCCTCATTCTGGTACGGCCTCCTTGGACCTTGCTTTCCAGTTCTCCAGGAATCAGTGGTCCCTGGTGGGCTGCATGTTCGGGTGGTGGACTGATGGAGCCTTGATGAAGACAAGGCCTGGTAACCTCCAGCTGATGGACCTCAAGGATGTCTCACGATCAGATATTTGAACCTAGATTTGGCTGTTCTGAAGGCCACAGGATAGTCAGGAGAGGGGCAAGTGTTGGTTCCTGTGACAAAGATATTCTCCTTGACCAACCTCTACTTAGGCTCTTCTGAATTCTCTTCTCAACGAAGCCCTGACATTCAGACTTCCATGTTCCTGTCTGCGTTGTAGCAAGAATCCTTAAGTCAGTTTGACCAGAACTACCCTCCGTATCTGATCACTGGTGATATCTGATCGGGTCCCTCATTCCCCAACACCCCCTACCTGACAGGTGATGATCCCAGTGGGCCTTCAGCAAGAATCCTGTTAGGTTTAGTCAGAACCTCTCTTACCCCTCATGTCTTCTCTTAGTAATTTCCCATCCCTGAACCCCCACCTCTTCCTTGGCTATAAATTCCCACTTTTCTTTGTTCTACCTGGATCTCAATCCCCCTCTCTCACTATAAGCTCCTATGGCAGTGGTCCCTATATCTAGCACAATAGGGCCTGAGAATTGAGTCTGCCTTATCATTCCTCAGCAAGTGTCTTGAATAATTTTTTCTTCAATGCCTAAGAATTAGACATGAGTGATGACATGACACCCTGTGTAATGAACTTGACACCGTGTCATTTCCATGATGTCCACTCAAGCCTGAGGTGCTAACATCAAACCCTGATGTTCTCCAACGTTAAATCATGTGGCCCGTAAGAAGCCGTCCCTTATACAATAGGCCTACCTCTTGTTTATGAAACTCTCCTGCGTGATGTATTTTTTTCTGATGTATTTTAAATAAAATAGCCAAATGGTAAAAAGGGTGCTTTCATGTAAACATTATCACCATCACCCATGCTGTTTTTTGCTAAATTAGGGAGTCATTATTTTGACAAATATCCCAGTTATCCTGTAGAGAGCTGTCTCCGATTCGCCCTCTAACTGTGGGACTTGGGATGACAATGTTGTTGCTGCTGCTGATGGCTCTTACCTACGTAGCAGTAAACACGTGTGGGCCCTGTTACGTACCAAGAGACAGACACAAAAACACACGCACGCGCCAGCACGAGACTGGGCCCCACCTGCAGAACTTCCGAGTCCCTAGGTTTGCGTTGTAGCCCAAGACCTTGCATTTTTAACAAATGGTGCTTCTGCTGGTTTGAGGAGCACTGAATTAGAGCTACGTTCACTATGAGTACACAGACCCTGCAGATCAGGTGTTGAGTTTTCATCAGTCAGTGTGAACCTGGGTCCTCCAGAAGGTCTGAAAGTGTAAGGGCCTACTTAGCCAGAGCGACTCCACGTCGGTGAAATAGCCATTTTGTTGTTTGTGCAGTGAAAGTTACACTGACCCTGTTCCCCCCACCACCCTAGAGGAACTTACTTAGAATCAAGTCTGGGAAACCAGTAAAATATGGTCGACCAGTCCCTGATAACAGCCCAAACACAAAGTCGGGTGAAGTCAGGGGGAGATAACAGAGCCCAGAATATAAGGACGAGTCAGGCCAGGTGGAGACATCCACTCTGTAAAGCACACAGACTATCTCCCTAACCACCAAAGAATGTAAACCCCGCCTTTTGGCGCCAAACTTGGGCGCCAATTCTGACCAGAGTGATAGGTTCGTTCAAAGAGCTACTATAGGGTAAATTGTAATTCAATTGCCCACCTGCATGTGACCTAACATGACTCTGCAACTTTCCCTGTGTGTTACAATCTCATTGGCCAAGCTCAACCACATGGCCTTTGCTCTATAAAAGCTAGTCTGTGAGGCTGGGGGTGGTCGCACTCTCCCTAAGAGACTCCCGGCTGGAAGCTTTTATCTTCAGTGCTAGCGCCAAATAAAGCTTTGCTTGACCTTCGCTTTGTATCAGTCTAGCTGATACAAAGAGTTATAAATACCTTTACCTTCCTCTTGGGCAATACAGGGAACTTGGAATAGTCATCAGTTTGTCCCATTTTGAGTACAAAATTTTGATCACCGACCATTTTGATCACCATTCTGGAACCCATCAAAAGGTGGAGCACTCACCTACACCCACGCACAAATTGGTCTCCCGTCAGAGTCCCCTAAGGGCGACTGGGACTTGGCTCCAGACAGAGCAGTCTGGGGATGGCCAGTGAAGAGGATAAAGCTGTAGGACCCCCCAACATCCGAGAACCAGCAGGAACCAGGGAGAAGCAGGAAAGCTGCGCACGCACCGCCCCGCCTTGGTGTCCTCTCCCACCTAACACCGCCCGCCCCCGTCAGGGCGCAGCTTCCCAAGCACCGCCCACTCCCACCGTCCCCAACACAGCCACCCCCGCAGTACCAGCCGGCTCCGCGCAGCCCGCACCGGCCGCTCAACATCCCGCCCCGCCCCCCCACCTCCCGTAACACAACCCAGCCCCGCCCCCTCGCACCGCCCTCCCAGCTCCGCGTTCCCGGGACCACCTCCTATCACCCCGCCGGCACCACCACCCAGCGTCCCCGCCCAGGACCCTCCCCCAGACGCGTCGCCACCCAGCGCCACCGACCCAGCACCACTTCCCAGAACTGTATCCCCCCGACCACCATCCAGCACGGCCCTCTCGGACCGCGCTCCCAGCACAACTACTTAGCCCCGACGCCCCCCAGAACCGCTCACTCAGCACATCCCCCACCACCGAACCACCACCCGGCATCGCCCTCCCAGCACCGCCTACCAGTACCGCCCCCAGCCCCCCGACTCAGCTCCGCTCCCCAGTACCCCAACCTTGCACCGCCCACCAGCACGGCCGTGGGCGGGACGGGAAACGCCGTCGGAGGAGACTGAACCTGGAGTCGCCTGGCGCCGGGCCAATGACAGGCCGGGAGCGCGGCGCCGCTTGGGGCCGGAACTTCCTGCGTTCCAGGCCAGCCAGTCCCGGCCCGGGCCGGGGGTCGCACACCCGCGTCACCCGGCCTTTCCAGAGCTAGGGGGCCGAGACCGGGGGACTGGGCCCCTGCTCCGCCCGGCACCCCAGAGACGCGGGTCCGCCAGTTCTGCCCGCGCCTCGCGTCGCACGCCTGCATCAGCCGGGAGCCCCAGGCCCCCGTGCCCCGGGTCAGGCGAAGCTGACCGGTCTCCGCCGACTCCGCTGCGAGCCCGGGCACGGATGGCGGCATTGGGCGCTGACCCGTCTCCGGCGGCTCCGCCGCGAGCCGGGTCAGCGATGGTGGTGGCGGCGGCGCTCAGGGCCCCGGCACAGGTGAGTGCACAGGTAGCCGCCGCGACCCCCACGCCCTTGTGCCTGGCGCCGGGACCGCGGAGGTGGCCTTGTCTGTCTCTATCCTCTCCCATTTCTCCTCGGCTTTTGAGTCTGGGGGCGCTGGAGGGGAGCTACGCCCAGCCTGGGGTGCTGGGTCCAGGCCGGAGGTGGTACCTCCAGAGCGCTTCGCATTTCCGAAATCTAGTGGCAGGAGGCGAGGAGAGGTTTCCTAGACACAGGCACCGGCGTGCGCGAAAGCTTGGCGGTGAGATTGAGCTGAGTGTTTGGAGAGCAGGTGGGAGACGGTGAGGCCCGGAATGGCGGGCTGAAGAGCTGTTCTGAGGGTGTTGGGAGCCATAGACGGTTTCGAGTAGAAGAGGGAGGTGATCTGACTTGGGTCTTGACGGGCTCCCTGTGGACGCAGAGTGGAAAACGGACTTGGGGATAGGGTGGAGACAGGGAGGGCAAGGAGCGCGTTATCGGAGTAGCTCAGTTGAGTAGTGCAGGTGGCTGGAGGCAGAAGTGATTGGATTCTGGATCCCTCTTTTAAGTCAGGCCGACCAGATTTTCCGATGTGGAAAGTGAAAAAGAGAAGGGATGGTTTTTGGCTGCAGCAGCTGGAAGGATGGATGCGCCATCAACTGAGATGGGGAAGTTGGTTCTAGAAGGAATTTTCAATATAAGAACAGAAGTGAGGTTTTGGCCCTGCTGAGCTCTGATGTCCCAGAGACCCCAGAATGGAGTCGAGTGGGCAGCTAGACACCGGATCTGTTGTGTGAGGGTGGTATAGTTCCAGGTCAGGAGAGGCCTAGTACACAAAGGGACAAAGGCCAGACCGTATATAAAAATAGAATTCTTACCCACAACCTGCAGGGACCTGCCCAGGAAACCAACCTCTTTATCTACAACAAACAACCCAGGACTCTAGCCCGCTTAAATTAGACTCGCAGGAAGCAAGATCGCTATCTCTAGTGACAATCCAGAAACAGTACCTTCTGTAACAACCCGCCCCACACGACCGGGGTGGGATTAATAACTGCCAGCTTCTCTAATTTTTGTTCCTACTTCCAGTCTGGGACCAAGGAGAGAAAACCAAACACGCACGCCTAACCAGTCACATAGGATGCCCCGCATCTAGTTAGATTGCCTACAGCCTCTCCTGGCCAGCAGGCCCCCAGTCAGGGCACATCTGAAGCCTTCCCTTTCCCGCTAAAGCTTTCCCACTCCTCTGCCTGCCTTTGAGTCTGCCAAAACATGAGCAACAGGGACTCTCTCCCTTCCTATCGCAAGCTCAGTATCAATAGCCTTTGCTCTTCTTACTTGGTTAGTCTTTCCACAGTTAAAATAACTAAAATGTGGTATCTGGTGCATGGACAAGAGTGCGGTTGTGTGTCCAGTTCAAGAGGGTGAACCTTCAGGTCATGGTGGCAGTGGTGTTAGAGGGAAAGAGGAAGGCGGGGCCTCTGATCTGAGAACGGGGTCTCTTGCTGGGACACCGTGGTTGGCTTGTTGGGTGTCATCGAGAAAGACATGGAGGAGTAGTTGTCCGGGTGTGGGGGGCGGGCAACGGGGTCTGGCAGGTGGTGTAGATATGGGAGGGGTGGGTAGGCTCAGTTGTAATGAAGGTAGTATTACGGCGAGCCCTGGGCTGGTGCTTGTTCACCGCTCTACATTCTCAGCAGGCCCTGTGGTACCCCTTGATAGGGCCCGGGGGTTTTCATTTGGGCTGGGAAATTAACTCAGTGGCACATGGGGTCAGCAGGGAGTGGGTGACCCTGAGGGTGGGGATCGGAGAACCCATGTGCAGCATAGAAGAGGAAGAGGCCCGAGGGTATCTGGTGTCTGTGTGGCTCTGCGTGGCTCAGGCTGAAGCTAGGAAAATGCTGGGCGGGGAGCCCTTCAAATCACGGGCAGGTGTTGCTGTTGGCAGTGGGAGCCATCCAAGGGTCTGGATGGGATCATGGTTGTGTTTGCTAAGAACGTTCTGGTTGTCGTGTGCAGAGTGATGACATGTGAGGGTCTGTAGCGATGCTGTGATGTGGGCAGGGATGGGGAGAAGGTACAGTGACAATGGGGATGCAATGGTGAGGTCCAGAGTCTGAGGAATGTGTAGTTCAAGAAGTGATACGCATATAAGGAGTGAGTGTGAGCTGTTGGCCCCAGGGCCTTGGTACTGGCCATTAAGGGAGAAGATTGAGTCCGTGTTTGTATATGGGAAGGATAATGTTGGTGACATGGGAGGGGCCCACAGAGGAGGGTGTTGGGCCCTGGTGTCTCTCTGCCCCCCTGCCCGCTGATGCTGTGGACTGACACAGAGGTCAGGTGAGGCATAGAAAAGAGCAAACACCAGTGGACCCAGGGCCTGGGATCTCCTCTGAGTTGGGAAGCTGGGGAGGAAGGGGAACAGGGGACAGACGGGAGTGCCTGAGGAGAGAAGCTGATCCTGGAATGAACTGTCCCCATTATGGCAGGGCTGTGTGACCTTTGAGGACGTGACCATTGACTTCTCCCAGGAGGAGTGGGGGCTCCTTGATGAGGCTCAGAGGCTTCTGTACTGCGATGTGATGCTGGAGAACTTTGCCCTCATAGCCTCGCTGGGTAAGGACTTCACCCCCACTGGGTGTCCTGAGCTCGTTTCCGCCTGTCCCCTTTTCTTTCACTTGGCCAGCCCTACTGGCACCGCTTCCTTCCCCACTCTCCCAGGATATGCGCTGCAGGTTCCAGGCCCAGGCCCAGCGCAGTGTCCCAGCCCCTCCCGGAGCAGCACCAGTACCTGCTGCCGCAAAGCATTGTGGGGAGGGGCCGTGAATGAGGAGTCCTGCGGGTGCCCCAGCGGATCCGGGCTGCTCGGCCACTCCCTGCCTGGGTGATCACATCCTCTAGCTAACGTTTCCTGGGGCCTGACCGCCACAACCCTGATGCGGTTCCCGCTTGCCGTGACCACTGGGATGTTCCTGCCGTACCTCTCTTGTGTGTTTCTGTTGTACTCTTTCACTTTCTTTCCTGTGGTCTGTCATCAGGTGGGTCACCTGGCCAGCTGCTGGCCACTTACCTGCTCTGTCTTTCATTCAGGACTGACGTCTTTCAGGTCTCACATAGTTGCCCAGCTGCAGATGGGGGCAGAGCCGTGGGTGCCTGACAGGGTGGACATGACGTCAGCCATGGCAAGAGGGGCGTACACTGGACTTGTCTCCGGTGAGTGGGGAATGGGGGGGCAGGTGATGTCACTGCTGTCTTCAGATCCCACCTACAGTGTTTCCTCAGGCTCATCATTGTTTTGGTGCTGAAGCCATTGTCCACATCTCTCTTCTACCTTTCCTTTTGTCTTCTTGACACACGGCCCACTTGTTTCTGCTCTGACTTGCGTCCCCTGGCTCACTCTTTACACAGCTCCCTCTGAGACTGTCTCCAGCGTGGACCTACACTCACTATGTCATGATAGGTGCGTATTCCCTTTCGTAGTCCGTAAACAACAGCTGCTCAGTTGCAGTCAGACGTTCTTGGACCTGGACACTCTGTTCTGCCTGGGGCTTGTGTGTTAGCAGCAGCCAAGGCCCTGCCAGAAAGCCTTTAGAGGAGGGAGTTGGAGTCCCCGCCTTCCGGCCCAAGACTAAGCCCCATCCTTGTGTCCTTGGGCCTGGCAAGGCCTCCCCTGGTTTGTGACCCGGCCAGGCACGGTGCTGCGGCAGGCCATTCCGTACCCCGGCGTCAGGCTCCTCCTCCTGCCCTCAGTCCCAAGGACTCATGCCAGGGTCAGGCATGATTTGTCATGGGCTGCTTCCTTCCCTCAGGGATCCTGGGAGCTTCACCAGCATTTCTCTGCTTTTAGGTTTTGGCTGTGGAGCGGAGGGTGAGTGTAGTGTGTCTGCAGAAGGAGTGTCACAGGACGGGAAGCTCAAGGCGGCTCTGTGCAACCAGAAAAACTACTCCCGTGACGCACGTGGCCTGCACATGAAAGACGTTTTGCACCTGACTGAACACCAGGCAACACATCCCAGGCAGAAACCAGATGCGTGTGAGGCATCTGGGAAAGGGTCAGAGTCCGGTGCAAACCTTCAGCAGCAGCAGAACATAGACAAGCCTGTCAGAAGGGATGAGGATAGGGCCTCCCTTGTGAAGAGCTGCAGAGATGACACATCAAAGGAGCCTCTCACAGTCAGGGAGGATGAGAAGGACTTCGGGGGCGGAATGGCCACATCTGGCTTTCTCCAGCGACAGGTCATTCACACAGTGGAGGAGCCTCCCCAGAGCACTGGCCTGCCAAGTCATAACAAGTGTGGTGAATTTGGGAACGCTTTCCCTGACAAACCCGCACCTGTTCAGCACCAGAGAACCCACACCGGGGAAAGGCCTTTTGAGTGCAACAAATGTGGGATATTCTTTAGCCACGCGTCCGGCCTCTCTCAGCACCAGAGAGATCACAACAGAGGAAAGCCTTATGAGTGCTGCGAATGTGGGAAGTTCTTCAGCCGACACTCTAGTCTCATGAGACATCAGAGAGTTCACACTGGGGAAAGCCCTTATGTGTGCAGCGAATGTGGGAAATTCTTTAGCCAAAGCTCCAACCTCATTCAGCATAAGAGGGTGCACACTGGAGAGAAGCCTTATGAGTGCAGTGAGTGTGGGAAGTTCTTCAGCCAGCGCTCCAACCTCATTCATCATAAGAAGGTCCATACAGGCAGAAGCGCTCATAAGTGCAGAGAGTGTGGGAAGTGTTTCACCTGCAACTCTAGCCTCATTAAGCACTGGAGGGTTCACACTGGAGAAAGACCTTATAAGTGCAATGAATGTGGGAAATTCTTCAGCCACATCGCCAGTCTCATCCAACATCAGATCGTCCACACTGGTGAACGGCCTTACAGGTGCAGAGAATGTGGGAAAGCCTTCAGCCGGAGCTCTGACCTCATGAAGCATCAGAGAGTCCACACTGGGGAGCGGCCTTATGAGTGCAGCGAATGTGGGAAATTGTTTAGCCAGAGTTCCAGCCTCCATAGCCATCGGAGACTTCACACAGGGGAACGGCCTTATCAGTGCCCCGAATGTGGGAAATTCTTTAACCAAAGCTCCAGCCTCAATAACCATCGGAGGCTTCACACCAGTGAGCGGCCTTATGAATGCCTTGAATGTGGGAAAACCTTCAGGCAGAGGTCTAATCTGAGGCAACACCAGAAGGTTCACAAACCAGACAGGCCATATAAGTGCGGTGAATGTGGAAAAGCCTTCAGCCAGAGGCCTACCCTCATCCGGCACCAGAAAATTCACACGAGAGAAAGGAGTGCAGTGAGTGTGCACCCTCTTCCAGCACAACGATGTGCACAGGTGATAAGCTCTGAGAACAGTCTTTAGGAGGGGGCCATCAACCAGAGGGTGAACCTTGTTCATCCCAATGTCCACAATGGGCAGAGTCCCTATGAATGCTAGTTCTGCTGGAAGCTTTCTGGAACAAAGCAGCATTTTTCTCACCATGGACTCTACCAGAGCTTTGCCACTGCGAGTGTTTGAGGTAGAAGCCATAGAGCTCTGGCAGGTCTCCAAGAATATGTTTCAGCCAGTCCCTGTATTCGGACCTCTTCCTTTTCTGAGAGGGAATCCCGAGTAGCCTGAGACCAAAGGAAGATGTCATTCCTTCCCTCTGTGACCAACATAGCTATGGACATGACCCATATCTCTGACTGTGAAGACCTGAGCTGGGTTCTGCTGGCGGCTTGCAGAGAAGGTTTCCCTTCTTTCAAAGACATGGCTGGTCTCATACGATGCTCATGATGGATTTATCCAGACTCCACATTACCCATCCCAACAAGCACCTACTTTACATTGCCTTAATGATCAAGCCACCTTTAATCCGATGTGTTTTGATCACTGTGAAGTGGGTTGAGAACGCAGTTGAGGTCTACCAAACGAAAAGGGTTTCTAAATGTATTGCCTCGGAGAAAGAGCAGGATGGTGGAGAATAGCTCTCGGTCCAGATTTGGCCTCCTTTGTGTTGCTACTCAAGGTCTCCTGGGAAAGATGGTAGGACTTTGTGGGCCTAATGTTGGGACCTGAGTGGCATGAATTTTTGTGAGCCAGGGATGACCCTGAGGACGGGGCAGTTGTGACAACCTCCTCTGTATCTGGGAGCGGCGTGAATAGGGCCCTATGTTTCCATGGGATGCCTCATGTTCCCTAGCACTGTTAAGTAGACACTGTTTACCTGACACTTGCCAAGGAGCCATTTGTCTTGAAGTTTAGCCTCTGGTAGACAGGTGTCCTAATTGTCGGATTTACTGGCCCAGTTGAGACCATAATTTGTATGGAAACACTGGGCGTGAGAGTAGAATAGGCGAGTCTGTAGCAAGCTAGTGGGAATGTGCCTGTTCTAAAAGTACATCCACAAATGTTCCTTTGAATATGACTGTGCAGGACTCAGGCTTTGCAGAAATTCTCAGGACCTCCAGACCTCTGTCCTATGACTTAGGTGACTGACAGAGCAAATATCTAAAGGTTTTGTGGGTACCAAGGCTCCCTGCACTTTCCGTGCCACAGCTGTTGCTGCTTTGGCGGGAGAATGGGGCTGAGAGAAGGCAGATCCTGTACTCCAGGGGTGTAGCATTTGTCACATATCCATTTTTGCTGCCAAGGCATGAGAGAGAGAGAGAGTCAATGTAGGATTGCCAAATCCTCTAATTTCTGACATGAACGGGAGATCAGATTTTTATGTGTAACAATTTCTTTAAATGCTTTGTTGAGATACATTTGTCATGCAACAGTCGTACGTATTTGATGTGCACTGTTTAAGAAGTTTTTCAGTATGTATACACTCAGGGAACCAACACAGAACCATGACAATGGACCTATCCGTTACCCACAAAGCTACCTCATGCCCTTTACTATCCCTCCTTGCCTTCCTAGTAAACCATTGATTTCCTTTTCTTTCTTTCTTTTTTTTTTTAACTACAGATTTGTTTGCCTTTCTTAGAATTTTATACAACTGGAATCATAAAGTATTTATACCTTATTTTTGGTCTATTTTCTTTCACAATGTAATCATCTGGAGAATTATCCATGCTGTATGTATGAACAGGTCATTCTTTTTGCTGTTGCATAGTGCTCTCGAGTGAATCCATCACAATTTTTTATGCTTTATTTTCTAAATTAAAAAATCTCTGGCAAAATACACATAACATAAAATTTACCATCCAGACCATCTCTAAGTGCGTAGTTCAGGAGTATTAAGTACATTCATTTTGTACAGCCATCACCACCATTCACATCCCGAGCTCTTTTCATCTTGCAAAACCAAAAGTCTGTAGCCGTTAAACAATAACTTCAAAGTCTCTCCCCCTTGCCAAGCCCCTGGAAACTGCCCTTCTACTTTCTGTCTCTCTGAACTTGACTACTTCAGGTACCTCCTATGAGGAGAGTCATGTAGTATTTGTCTTTTTGTGGCTGGTTTATTTCACTTAGCATAATGTCCTCAAGGTTGATCCCTGTTTTATGCCATGTGTCAGAATTTCCTTTCTTTTTAAGGCTGAATAATATGCCATTGTATTTCTGTGCCATATTTTGCTTATTCACTCATCTGTCAATGGTTATTTGGTTTACTTCCACCTTTTAGCTGTTGTGAACCATACAGCTATGAACATGGGTGTACAAATATCTCTTTGAGACCTTGCTTTCTATTGTTGTTTTATTTTTTAAGATTGTATTTATTTGAGAGCAAGCAAACAGGAGAGAAAGACAGGAGTAGGGTGAGGGGCAGTGGGAGAAGCCGACTCCCTGCTGAGCAGGGAGCCCAGTGTGGGTCTCTGTCCTGGGATTCTGGGATCATGACCTGAGGTGAAGGCAGACAGTTAACTAACTGAGTCACCCAGGCACCCCCTTGCTTTCTTTACAGGTATATCTGGAAGTGGAATTCCTGGCTCATATGGTAATTAAATTTTTAATTTTTTGAGGAACCTCCATACTGTTTCCCACAGTTGCTCTATCATTTTATATTCCTACCAATGATTCTGATTTTTCCACATCGTCAGCAACGCTTGTTTTATCTTTAAAAAAATTGTTTTAAATGCTTGAGTAGTATCTGTCCTAATAGATATAGTTTCCTTCTGTCCTAGCTTATTGAGTGTTTTTATCATGAAAGGATGTTGGATTTTTCAAATGCTTTCTTTGCATTAGTTGATAGGGTCCTATGGTTTTTCCTTCCATTAATGTGTATTACACCGATTTTCATATGTTGAAACTTCCTTGTATTCCAAGAATAAATCCCACTTAAACATGGTATATAATCCTTTCAGTATGCTGCTAAATTCTGTTTACTAGTATTTTGTTTGCTAGTATTTTGTTAAAGATATTTGTACCAATGTTCATAAGTAATAAATTGGTCTGTACTTTCCTTGTGTATCATTTTCTGGCTTTGGTATCAGGGCAAATGAATTAGGAATTATTCTCTCCTCTTCCAAGATTTTGGAAAATCATAACAAACAATCAGTGCTATTTCTTTAATGTGTATAATTCCCCAATAAAGTCACTGGGTCCAGCTTTGTTGTGGGGAGGTTTTTGGTTTTTTATTCATTATACTTACTAATTATAAGTTTATTCAGATATTCTCTTCATGGTTCAGTATTGATAGGATTTGTGTTTCTAAGGATTGTCTATTCCATCTAGGTTCCATTTTGTGTGTGTGTGTGTGTGTGATTGTTCGTAGTACTCTCATAATCCTTTTTATTTCTGTAGAATTGGTAGTAATGTCTCCACTTATATTTCTGATTCTAGTAATTTGAGTCTTCTCTCTTCTTTTAGTCACTGTAGCTAAAGATTGGTCAATTCTGTTAATCTTGATGAAGAACCGTCTTTTGGATTTGTTTGTTTTTCTCTATTGTTTTTCTATTCTCTATTTTTAAAATCTCCCATCTAGTATTTCTTAACTTTGCCTAACTCTTGGTTTAGTTCTTTTTCTAGTTCTCTAAGTTGCAAAGTAAGGTTGTTGATTTGAGATCTTTTTTAATAGAAGCCTTCTTCCCTCCCTCCCTCCCTCCCTCCCTTCCTGTGCACATGCCCATATGGGCAGGAGGTGGAGGGCCAGAAAGAGAGGAAGAGAATCTTAAGCAGACTGTGCATTGAGCGTAAAGCTTGACCTGGGGCTTGATCTCACAATCCTGAGATCATGACCTGAGCCAAAATCAACAGTTGGACACTTAAACGACTGAACCACCCAGGTGCCCTGTGTTTTTGTTTTCTTTCATCTTGGGTATTTTCTAATATTCCTTGTGATTTCTCCTTTGTTCCATTGATTGTTTAAGCATGTATTATTTAATTTCCACAAATATGTGAATTTTCCAATTTGCCTTTTGTCGGTTTCTAACTTCATCCTTTTGAGATTAAATAGTTTGTATAATATCTTTTGAAACCTATTAAGCTTTAATTTGTGACCTAATGTGGTCTATCATGGAAATGTCCCATATGCACTTGTGAACAATGTTTTCTCTTGATGGTGGCTAGAGTATTGTGTACCTTTCTGTTAGATCTGATTGGTTTACTTGTGTTGTTCAAGACCTTTATTTTCCTAATGACTTTTTTCCATTATTGAGAGCAGGGTGTTAAAGTCTCCAACTACTGTAAAACTGTTTTTTCCTGTCAATTTTTGAGTTATATATTTTCTTGGTCTGTTAATAGTTTCATAAATGTTTATCATTATTATACCTTTTGCCGTATAAAACCTTTTATTATGATAGAAAATGTCCAAATTTATGTTGTATACTTACTTGTATGGAATGTTTTTCCATCCTTTCACGTTCCACCTAGTTGTGTCTTTGGCTGTAAAGTTAGTCTCCGTAGACAGCATATAGTTAGATAATTTTTTAAACATCCATTGTGTCAGTCTGTGTCTTTTCATGGAGAGTTTAATCTATTTACATTGACATCATTATGATGAGGGATTTACTTCTGTGATTTTGCTATTGGTTTTCTCTATGGATTTTTTGTCCTCCATTTCCTATATTACTATCTTTTTTTAAAATTTTTTAATGTGAAATATTTTAATTCCCTTCTCATTTCCTTTTGTGTATATTCTATCGCTATTTTCTTTGTGGTTACCATGGAGATTATCTTGAATATTCAAAAATTATTGACACTCTGGGGTGCCTGGGTGGCTCAGTGGGTTAAAGCCTCTGCCTTCAGCTCAGGTCATGGTCCCAGGGTCCTGGGATGGAGCCCCACATCGGGCTCTCTGCTCAACAGGGAGCCTGCTTCCCTTCTTTTCTCTCTGCCTGCCTCTCTGCCTACTTGTGATCTCTGTCTGTCAAATAAGTAAATAAAATCTTCAAAAAAATATTTTAAAAATTAATTTAATTCATTTTTTAAAACTAATGTAATAGGAAACAACCGTCCTTGCCCCTCCAAGCCTGAGGAAAGGAAGGACAGGCGGCGGAAAGCTGGCCGCACCAGCAGACGCTCAGGCCACTAGAGGAACGGACAGCTCTGGGTGGGACGCAGCTCTCAGAGGGAGCCCACTGCCACCGATGAGGTTCGCACATCCATGCGACAAGCCCACTGGGGCCACTCTCAGCTCTTTTGTTCGCTGAGCAAAACACTACCTACTCTGGGGCACCAGAATTCTGTCTGCCTTCGGCTCAGGTCATGATCATGGGGTACCGTGATCGAGCCTCACATCAGGCTCCGTGCTTAGTGGGGAGCCTGCTTCTCCTTTTGCTTGCAGCTCTCCCTGCTTCTGCTTGTGCTGTCTCTCGCTCTCTCTCTGTCAAATAAATTTTTAAAATTGTGGAAAAAAAAACCAACTACCTATTCTCAGAAACAGGAGAAAAAGTTGGTCTGACTTAGGAAACTCTGCACTCCTAACACTTGTAAACATTTCATTTGGAATGTTGTGCACATTTCAAACAAATCTAAATGGATAGCAATACAACTAAATTCTAAATGACACCTGGATTCATTTCCTGAAGGTGCCATAAAAATCACAAACTTGGGAGCTTATGATCACAGAGATTCATGATCTCAGACGCCCAAAGTCAGGGGCTTTGCTTCCTCCAGAGGCTCTAGGGCAGAATCCCTTCCTGCCTCTCCCAGCTTGTGGGGGTCCCAGTGTTCCTTGGCTGATAGTTTTGTAACTCCCCATCTCCACCTCAGTCTTCAAATGGCCTTCCCCTCCCCACTGTGTGTCTCCCATAAGGACATTTTGTCACCAGATTTGGGGCCCGCCCATAAAATCCAAGATGATCTCATCTTGAAATCCTTAATTACATCTGCAGAGACCCTTTTCCCAAACAATGTTACACTCACAGATTCTGAGGGTTCAGCTGTGGACATATCTTTTGTGGGGGAGGGGCACCATTGAACCTAGCTTGTCACTCCAGAGAAAAGATGGTCAATATCCACCAAAAGAAATGTGCAAGAAAATACTGGCTTTATTCACAGTAGCCCCAGACTGAAACAACCCAAAGGTTCATCCACAATAGGTAGGGTCTCTGGGTGGCTCAGTCGGTTAAGCATCTGCCTTCAGCTCAGGTCATGATCCCAGGGACCTGGGATCCAGTCCTGCATTAGGCTCCTGCTTAGCAGGGAGATTGCTTCTCCCTCTCCCTCTACCCCTCCCTTCTGCTCGTGCTCTCTCTCTCTGTCAAATAAATAATTAAAATATTTTTTTAAAAAAGAACTTATTTAAAAAAAAAAAGTTTAATTACTGGCACCACTCCCTGAACTCCCCCATCAGACCACACACACACAAGCACAGACCAAACTGTTTTAACAGCGAGTTCTGCCAAACATAATATGAAAAAGTAATTCCAATTTTATACAAAGTTGTTTCCAGAAAGAAAAGCAAAGAAAGGGGTGCCTGGGTGGCTCAGCTGTTAAGCATCTGCCTTGGGCTCAGGCCATGATCCCAGGGTCCTGGGATCGAGGCCCACATAGAGCCCCACATCCGGCTCCCTGCTTGGTAGGAAGCCCGCTTCTCCCTCTCCCTCTCTCCCTGCTTGTGTTCCCTCTCTTGCTGTTTCTCTCTCTCTCAAATAAATAAAATCTTAAAGAAGAAAAGAAAAGTGAAGAGAGCTCTCCCAGGTCATTTTATAAAGCCAGCATTACCTTGATACTAAAATACACAATCTCATTATGAGAAAGAAAAATTATACTCATAAGCATAGATGCAAAAGAATCCCCCCAAATATTAGCAGACTGAATCCTGCAGTTGGGTTTATGCTATGAATGCAAGGACAGTTTAACAAAGAAAATTGATAAATGTAATTCAATATATTAACAGATCAAAAGATGGGAAAAAAAAACATTCCAAAAAATTCAACATTAATTCATGATTAAAAACTTGTAGCAATATGGAAATGGGAATGGGAAAGTACTTCATATACACTGTAAGTGTTAAACCAAAAAAGGAAACTCCTAGAAAGCAGAATGTAAGATATAATGGATAGTAAGGGAAAAAACAAGAAAATTAGAGGATAGGGTGCCTGGGTGGCTCAGTGGGTTAAGCCGCTGGCTTGGCTTGGGTCATGATCTCGGGGTCCTGGGATTGAGCCCCACATAGGGCTCTCTGCTCAGCGGGGAGCCTGCTTTTCACTCTCTCTCTGCCTACTTGTGATCTCTGCCTGTCAAATAAATAAATAAAATCTTTTAAAAAAGAAGAAGAAAATTAGAAGATAAATCCAGATACTCCAAAAAGAGAGACAACAAAAAACACGGTAGTGAAGAAATTATTAAAGAAATGTTACAAGAAAAATCCCACAACCAAAAATTGGAAGGGACCTACAGAGTGTGGAGCACAATAATAAAATTATAACTATACTCCAATTATACTCCACAATTAAAAAATACAATAAAGACACTTCAGAACATCAGTTCAAAAAACTTCCAGAAAGAAAAAGAAATTACAGTTGAAGCATTATGGATAGAAGGACACCAAACTGTCAATCAATAGGAAATGGGATTAGACCTTTTCAGACATAGGATGTCTCAAAAAATTGCACTCTTTCTCAAGAAGCTTCTAGAAGATATGTCCACCAAAACACAAGGGAGTAAACCAGGAGGGAGATAAGAGGGGAGTCAACCTAGCGAGATGGTGAAGGGAAGTCCCAGTGAGAGAATTCTGCAGCCTGTGAAAGAGCCGCCAGTTCAGTGACTCAAAAAAGCAGGTTCAGTGATTCCAAAGGGTGAAAAAATGACAAATGTTAACTTCAGTTGTAAAGAAAAACAAAAATCTTGCATGGGGACAAAATGGAAATCACTGCACACTACATAGCTCAGCTCTGATTAACATTTTCCTAATCATAATCATAGAATCACTAAGTGTTGACTTCATAAAAATCATGAAATAATGACAAGGAGTTTGAATGGGAGGGAAGGATACTGGTGTGTAGGAAAGGATGTGTGTAATATGTATTATATGTGTGTAAGACCTAATTATCATTTTCCAGTAAAAAGTCAATGGGTAATATATACAGCTAAAAAATCAAGACTGTGTACAAACTTTCTATTTGTAAACATGAAGATTAAGACAGAAGTGTCCACTAAAAGAGAGTGGTTGATTCTGGAGAGTAGAATCAAGGATGAGAAGGCATGAGGTGGAGAAGACAACTGCGTGCTGAATTATTTTACCTTTTCTACTATGTGTGTGTATAACTTTGATCAACATAAAAATTTTTATATTTTTGTCCTTTTTAAAAGATTTTATTTATTTATTTGACAGAGAGAGAGAGATCACAAGTAGGCAGAGAGAGAGAGGGGGAAGCAGGCTCCCTTCTGAGAGGAGAGCCCGATGCGGGGCTCGATCCCAGGACCCTGAGATCACGACCCGAGCCGAAGGCAGAAGCTTAACCCACTGAGCCTCCCAGGCACCCCTGATCAACATAAAAAATTTAAAGATCTGCATTTGTTCAGCCCAATAATTTTAATTCTAAGCATCCATGTGATGGAACTATTAATAATGTACAAAAATATTTTTATGCATTTTTAGACTTCTCTAGTCGTAATACTCTGTCTTTTCATCCATGCACTTATGGAAGCCCTCCCTGTGATCTGTGAATGGAGAAACAAAGCTTTTCTTTCCTTTGACTGGGATGAGGGAGATAGTGGGAGGGAAGCCATGGGAGAAGGGACAGTGTAGCTGGTGTGTGTGTGTGCAGTGAGGGGAGAAGGTCCTGGGGTGGAGCCTCAGAGAAGAAACATGGGATGGAGGCAGAGCACATCTTTCCACATCCCTCCTCATACGTCTGGTGAGGGGGAGGTGTTTGGAGACCCAGGAAGGAGAAGGATTTCTACCCAAGATGAGTAAGGCACTTGACAGAAGAGCTGGAAGTTCCTACTGAAGAACTCAACGTCTGGAGGTTTTCTGAACTCTCCAAAGAACTTCAAAGCATTGAGGGCCTGGGTGGCCCGGCAGGTTGAGCGTCATCAGACTCTTGGATTCAGCTCAAGTCATGATCTCAGGGTCATGAGATCGAGCCCCAGGTGGGGCTCCATGCTCAAGAAGGAGTCTGCTTGCAATTCTCTCTCTCCCTCTCCTTCTCCCTTCCCCTCTGATCATCCTGGGCCTCTCTCTCTCTTGCTCTCTCTCTCAAATAAAGAAAGAAAATCTTTAAAAAGAACTCTACAGCATTTCACGTGAGCAGAAAATACATCCAGACTTTAACTTCCTTTTTCTGCACCACAGAAAAGGAACAGGAACAGGAGAGGAACAGGAAAAGGGAGGACACAGAGCATTGGCCGTTATTTGAGAAGACGAAGCCAGCTCTCTTCTGTGGTGCTGACAGTGTGTCTACACATGCCATCTCTCAGGGCTCTGTGCCCACCACAGCACTTGAGTGCCTTGGGCTGGATTGCTTTTCTCTCTCTGCTTACACCCCTACTCCCCCCTCCCCCATTTAACTTGGCAAATCCCTCCACTTGATTCGTGATTCATTCATTCCATAAATATTTTGTTAAAGTGCTGGCGATATGACAGGAAATCAGTGTCCTTGCATTCAAGAACGCTATAATGACATCGTTATCATTTTGCTAGCATATACTGAGAATTTAGCGCATCCTTGGTGAAACTTGTGTTGAACGTGAGAAATCATAGAAGTCAGTGGACATTTAATAGGAGATTAACTGATAATTCTAGAATAAAAAAACAAACCCTCAATTTGGGGAAGGAGAACTGAGGAGGAAGGACAAAGCTAAAGTCCCCAGAAATGCTCTGGAACAGTGAGTGAGGAAAGAAGTCGGCTATTGCCACATCCTGGAAATAGCACTTAGCAAATGAGGACATTTCGTAAAGTGATTTCTTGTCCTAAATTTGCCTGACTCATCCTGCGAACTCCAGCTTATCCATTCACCTCCCTGTCACTCCGCTTCCCACATCCGTTGTTAACCTAGTCTCAGCCTATGCGGTGGGTCTAGGTACAGTGCGAATGAAGTCCTGTACATTAAAGGGCACTGGATTACAAAGCGCCTTATCAATGGGGAGGGAGAAAGGTTTTTAAAAGTCCCTCCTAGGGGTGATGGGGTGGCTCAGTCGGTTGGGCAACTGATCCTTGATTTCAGCTCAGGTCATGATCTCAGGATCCTGAGACCGAGCCCCACCTCCAGCTCTGTGCTGGGTGTGGAACCTGCTTAAGATTCTCTTTCTCCCCTCCTCTGCCCCTCCCCCGCAAAGAAAAAAAATTTTTTTTTAAGTTCTTCCTAAAAAAAAAAAAAAAAAGTTCTTCCTAAGGGGGCTGAGCTCCTCTGTCCTCCAGGTACCTTCCTTCTTGAACTCCCCCTCCCTGGTTCCACCATTACCAGGGAGGGGGGTAGGGGGACTTCTACCCCCAGCGGGGGTGACTGGGTGCTAGTGCCAGTGTCACTAGCCTTGTGCATGGCGCTTCCTTGGCAGACACTCTGCAGGGGAGAATCAACATGTCTCCTGCTTTCAAGGTGACAGCCAGGAGGCAGCGTCATGACCAGGGATCACAGACCAAGAGGTACCACCACCAAGCAAGAGGCAGGGGAACTAGATTTTCTGCCTGAGGAGTGGCTGTTTGAATCCCGTCTTAGAAGCACTTTGAATATGCGAGAACACTTCCTCAGTGTTTCACATTGGCCCCGACTCCACCACAACCCCGGGGGTCCCAGAGGTCTGGTGCATCCCAGGAAAGCCCTGAAGATGGGGCTTTGCGTCCTTCTCCAATGTCTACACCCAGGCTGTGTGCCGCTTCCAGCACAGCTCTGTTCGCACACCAGGCTCTCCACAGTCGGGAATGAGCTAGACTTGCAGAGAATCTCGTCCTCGGGTGCTTGTGAAAAAACTCAGGGGAGCCTTTAACACTCTGGCCTCTGGGTCGTTAAAATCAGACTTTCTGGGAGGTCGGGAGCTCTTGCATTGGGAGTGTTTACCCCCTCCACCCCCCTTCCCACCCCCGGTGATTCTAACATGCCTGGAGTGAGAACCACCGAAAGGCAGCGCCCATCAACCTTTCATGCGCACACGAATTGCCTGAGGGTTTTGCAAAACGCAGATTTTTGATTCAGCAGCTCTGGATTGGGGGCCTGAGATTCCCCTTTCCTAACAAGCTCCCAAGAGACATGCTGATGCTGGTACTCAGACCAGGGTGGCCTAGGGCAGCGGGAACTCAGGAGGCAGGGCTCGTGGTTCTTGCGCCCTCTGCTGGTCAAAACCTCCCTAGCAGCACCCTGCCGCTGAGAACCGATGTCCGAAGTCTCCCGCTATAGATTCCATTTCCAGAGTTATTTCCAGATCCTTCCCCAGAGCCCGGCCACTGACGTCTTCATTTCAGCGTTGCAATAACCTGCGTGCAAACCTGCCTGGACTCCTGACCTACAAAACTGTGAGGTAATAAATAGGTGTTATTTAAGCTGTTAAATTTGTGGTAATTTGTGATGCAGCAATAGAAAAGTAATACAGGGAGTTTTATAGGCTTTACGATAATAGCTCGAGGGAGACTCTCAAGCCCACAGGCATTGCACTGTGGACCTGCACAATATCTTTGATGGATCTCTGCCCAGCCTCCCACTCAATGGAGAAGCGGGAGAAAGGATTTGTATTTTTTAATTTAATTTTATTTATTTGAGAGAGAGAAGGGGAGGGGCAGAGGGAGAGGGAGTGGGAGAAACCAAGTGGACTCTGCACTCAGCATGGAGCCCAACGAGGGTCCTGATATGGGGTGTCGGCGGTGGGTGGGGGGCTCCATCCCATGATCCTAGGATGAGACCTGAGCCAAAACCAAGAGTGGAAGATTCAGCTGACGGCTCGCCCCAGGTGCCCGCTTGTATTTCTTATTTATCAGCATGACACCTGCTTTCTTATTTCTCATGACGACACACTTCTGTTCACATCATGAGGTCTGTTGTCACTGACACTCATGAAGGCTCGGGGACGGAGTGGGCCCACTTTGCTCTCGGTGGCAATCTTCCAATGACAAAGCCCATCCTACCTGCCCTTCTTACAGTCTGACCTTCTTACGATGGAGATACTCCTCCATCAAGATGTGGCATCTACGTTCCCTCCCCCTGAGTTCAGCAGGCCCAAGACTATGGTGGGGATGGCCCTCGGAGTCTTTTGAGGCTAAGTCACAAAAGACAACACACCCTGCCTCAGTTTCTCCCAGGACGCTCATCCCCGGAGCCCAGACACCACGCTATGAGAAAGCTCTCCAGCAGCCACATAGAAGGGCCGCCTGTAGGTGTCCTGGTCACCTCGCCCTCTCTGGGAGGCAGCGTCAGTTGCAGACAGGTGAGTCAGAGCCTGGAGAAGTTCCTAGCTCCCTGTCCTCAGGCTGCCCCACCCCCACCCCTGCCGCTGATGTTGAGTGCAGCAGACATGACCCGCCCCCGAACACCCCGCCCCCCGCCCCGAGCCCTGTCCACACGGCAGATCTATAAGCAATACAGATGTTCTAAGTCACTAAACTTTGGCTTATTGTTATGGGGCCATCAGTAACTGGTACCCTTTCAGACTTTCCCCTGCGGACAATACTCTGAATGTGACCAGGCGGTGTGAGGTGGTGGTGAGTTTCAATTAATTACAGGCGAGTTATCTATTTTTCATTATTTACTGTTTTTCCAGGGCCGTCTCATTAAGTTCAATGCTTAGAAACTCTCAGGAACGTGGCCTTAATGTATCTTAGAAAGACTGACATTTTTTTTTTTTAAAGATTTTATTTATTTATTTGTCAGAGAGAGAGAGAGGGAGAGCGAGCGAGCACAGGCAGACAGAATGGCAGGCAGAGGCAGAGGGAGAAGCAGGTTCCCTGACGAGCAAGGATCCCGATGTGGGACTCGATCCCAGGACGCTGGGATCATGACCTGAGCCGAAGGCAGCTGCTTAACCAACTGAGCCACCCAGGCGTCCCAAGACTGACATTTTTATAACATTTCTCCTTTGCCCTTTAATTCACTGAAACATTTGTCTCCTTCAATAGTTCTCAAGAATAGGGATTTTCCCACAGATTCTTCCTCCCCTGTGGAAGGCCAACTTCTAAGAGGCCCTGCCATGCCCTCCCCCAGCACCTGTCCTTGGACTTGCTGTAATTTCCATCCCTGGTGGACCTAACCTTGGGACTGGCTTCTCCTGAATAGAACATGGCAAAGGTGATGGGCTGTCCCTCCCATGATCAGATTTCAGATATTGCGACTTCTGTCTTGCTAGCTGACTCTCTCAAGTGCTTCTTGGCTTACATGCTTTGATGACACGGCTGCCGTGTTGGAGAGAAGGACCCAAAGGCAGCCTCCAGCCAACAGCCAGTGAAGAACTGAACCTCTCAGTCCCATAGCCCACGAGAAAGGAGTGAGCTAGAAAGTGGCTCCTTCATGGCTGAGCCAAGAGAGGCAACATCAGCCCTGCCCGACACTTCCATTGCAGCCGCAGGAGAGACCCGGAGCACGGCACCCAGCTAAGCCATGCAGGGACTCCTGACCTCGGAAACTGGGGGTAATACAGGCGTGTTGTTTTTAAGCCACTAAGTCTCCGGGTAATTTGTTACGCAGCAGTAGCTAACTAACACACCACATCTCCTCTCGTGGTCTGCATGTCATCGCTTGATCAGAATCCCCAGTCACTCTCAGCCTAAACACGTACCCACACTGACCACACCTGGCAGAGTTCTTGCCAAGCACGAGGACCTGCATCTAAGTGAAGGGAATACTCAGTTCCATTCCAGCCATGTGGCTTCTTTCCTGTGTGTCTCTATCTGTGTTGGCCAAACCCGTCTAAGAGGACTGACTCTCTTCACCGCCCCTGTAAGTCTTCTCCCCTGGAGCCTGGGCTGGATTCTGGTAAAGCCTCAGACTCACACTTCCTCCCTGAATATTGCAAATTCATGCTCTCCCCCATGGGGCCAGGCAGAGCTCAGACCTTGCAGAACGAGTGGCTTCCTGAGGATGTCCTGGCTCTTCCGGTGGCAGGAAGAATCATTTCCTCCGAGCCAAGGACTCTCTTTCCTTTGAGCTCTGGCTTTCCTTCTCTGACAGAGCTGGACCGGGACCCTCAGATCAGAAGCTACTGGGTGCTCCTTGGCATTGGCATCTGAGAAGTCTTGCCAATCAGAGAAGTTGATTGATTGGATCAACGAGAGGACAGCAGCAGCAGGAGCAGGGGCGGAGTTTTGGCCTGAGTTTGGTGGGAGAAGAACATTTTAAGGCAGCTGGGACCACTGGATTATCTCTGCCCCCCCCCACGCCCACATACACCCACTTACATATCATGTGAGAACAGAAATTGTTTTCCCCTCAAAGGTTGCCTTCACACCCCTGACCTTTCCTCTTGTCTTCACACATTATGTTTTAAATTTGCATTCTGTAAACTGGTACTACACACCACAAACCCAGAAAAACAGCCCTGTTTTGGTTCTCTAACGCTAGATTTCCCCCCCCGGGACTTCTGGGATCACATCTTCTGCGGTTTTCCAAGTCAGACAAGGAAGATGTTTTCTAGATCCTAGAGCCATAGAATCCTTTAGTGACCTCCCCACATTATGAGAAAGGACGCAGCAAGGCTGGTTAGGGAACCACCCCAGAGAAGGGAACCACCCCAGAGAAGGCAGACAGTGTGATCAGGGTCAAGGGGCCTCTCGCCCCGGGGAGAGTCTGCAGACAGTCTCCTTCTTGGAGAAATGTCCATGCACCTTGCTCTACGGGGACAGGCTGTAAGTGAGTTTTCCTGTGAGAAAGAAGAGAAATGGGAGGCGCACCCTTGTGTGAGTGCCTTCTTTTGAGTGTGGGCCTGACTTCCTGTCTTGCTTCTAACCAATGGAATATGGCAAATGCGAAGGGATGTCACGTCCATGATGAGGTTACAAAAGACCGTGACTTCTGTCTTACTAGAAGCCTCTTTCAATTCCTTCTATCTTACTAGTAGCCTCTTTCAGTTCCTTGCACACTTTGATGATGTGAGCCGCCATATTGGATTATATAGTATAGGGGCCAGTAAAGCAGCATGGGCAACAGAAAATAATGGTTTGGGGAGAGGATGTATTGGCAGAACTGTGTGTTAATTTGTGCACCCATTCCACAAATATTCACTTGAGTATCTATGAGGCATCAGGCATGGTCTTAGAAAGTGGCACTCCAAAGGAGGAGAGGACATAGAGAGCCATTCTCTCAAATCAGGATCCAACACGAACAATGCAGAGGACTAAACATAAGGCATGGGAATCCATGAAATACATAAGTTATCAAGGCAAAGTATTTTTAAACATCAATGTCAGCTTTGGAGTGGTCTTTCTTTGTATGATGTCAGAAACTTAAAGCCATAAATAAAACAGAAAAAAGCTAGAAATAATTGCTCTTCATATAACAAAGGGTTAATTTGCCACCTATGCAAAGAACTCCTGAATATCAATAAGAAAAAATAACAATCTAGTTTAAAAATCGGTCAAAATGATATTCCTAGAAAAGGTAAATCTAAGTTCCTAGAAAAGGTCAATCTAAGGTCTCTAAGACTTAAAAAAACCCACTCAAGCTCATTCACTGTGAGAGAAATGCCCATGGCCTTCTACATAGGAGCACTGTTTTCCACAACACCTTCTAGAGGCCAGGACACCACAGCCTCATCACCTGCACACCCAATGCCAGATCACAATTTTGCTTCTGACTCCTTCCGCTATCACTTTTAGCCTCACGACCTGTTTATTTACTGTGTCATCGTGTATTTATTCATTCGGAAGACTTTTTTTATGGCTGCAGTGTGTCTTGGCATTGAGTAAGATCAGGGGTTGTGTCAATAAGTAAGATATGTTCCTTGTGCCGAGTGAACTAATGAAATATTTCTTCCTGTAGATAGATTTCACTGAGCAACCATCATGACTAAACCTTTTATATCTAAGTACAGGTTTTCGCAAATGCTGTAAATTACCTCCCACCCTTCCCCTATGTTGTAGCTAGCAATCTGAAGGACAGAGAAATTGGGTGACCAGGCCATTTCACAGTTTTTATGGATTCAAATCAGCCTTAGGAGACTCAAAACTACTTATTCTTCACTGTTTGCCACACTGGATTAAACCTTGACTCACTCTGGACGGAAGCCATCCCACACAGGGAACCCAAACCAGGGCAGCCAAGGGGAATTATTCCCTAGTGTTTTCATTTTACCCACTTTCCACCTAGTCTGCTGTCCGTACCTGCTCTGGGGTATTCACAACTTCCTCGGGGTCTGCTCCAGGTTCACACCATTCAAGGACTCTGCTGCTCCTGTCAATAAATTCGAGCAATATTTTTTATTTGATGGATCCTTCAGCATCAACATTTTAATTTGGGAATCACCTAAGAAATGATAGTTAATGGCATGTCTCTAGTGCTTTAGAATTTACAAAGTGGTTTCACATACAGGTTCCTAGGCAACCCACATCTGAGACGAGGAGCCTAAAGCCTAGAGGGAAAATTTGTAGCTTGAGGGAAAGTTAAATCCGGAATTAGAATCCAAATCTTTAGACTTTCCTGTGACAAAACTTCCATGTTTCTGCGGAAGAGGTTCTATAAGAGAGAGAAGGTTTGGGAATGATGTCAGAAGGTTTGGGAATGATAGGTAAGGTGTGTGACAAGAAGCATGAGGAATTCTGTAGAAAAGGGGGAATCTTATAAGTTAGTAGACATTTTGTAGGAGAATGAATGAAAAACTAAATACGGAGGAGGGAAATAGGGAGACGTGTCTGTAGAATGATGGGAGGGAGCAATGAGATTGTAAAAGAGAGAATGAGGACACAGTTCTCAGATACTCATCTACACTGACCAGGAGTGGAAGCCAGGAGCTCTCTCTTGCTGTGTCCAGAACAGAGCGTAATGTTTGGAAGCAGGTAAGCTAGACCTTGGATGAATGCTGCCTTATCAACCACGTGCCATCAGGACACTCTTTTTAAAAAATATTTTATTTATTTATTTATTTATTTGAGAGTGAGAAAGAGAGCATGTGAGTCGGGGGAGGGGGCAGAGGGAGAGAGAGAGAATCCTCAAGCAGACTCCTTGCTGAGTGTGAAGCCCGAGGAGGGGCTCGAGCCCAGGACCCTGAGATCATGAAGTCAAGAGTCTGACACTTAAGCAGCTGAACCCCCCAGCACCCTAAGGTCCGGTTCATAGAGGGAATCCCTTATCCCAGTCTCTTCAGAGAAGTTCTGCTTCCCTCGCTGAATTCAGACAGATAGACAGAGATGGTATGATGAGTGGTTCCAGGGAACAGAAACTGAAGGATAGGAATCTGGACCAGGTACTCTGATTTGATTAGATTTAACCGTGTTCACGCCCATTTCTGATGGTAGAGGAGACGGCATTTGTCCATGGTGGGCAGTGGCACACCAGTGACTAAAGTTATTGCCTGCTGAAATGTAATGCTTGACGTGAAGCGCTAATTGCCAAGGTCTCCATTTCAATAGACATCCGCTCCAGATAAACATATTGCCAGCTATAGGACACAGCTACTAGTAAAATAACCAGATAAGGAACTAGGCACCCCCACACCCATGAAGTTCTCCTTTCAGAAGACACTGGGTGATGGCGAAAACTGGCACTTCTTGGGGCACCTGGGTGGCTCAGCCTGTTGTGTGTCTGACTCTTGGTTTTGGCTCACGTCATGATCTCAGCGTCGTGAGATCAAGGCCCGTGTTGGGCACCCTGCTCAGCACAGTCTGCTTTAAGATTCTCTCCCGCTGCCCCTCCCACTGTGTATGCGCTCCCTCTCTCTCTCTCTCTCTCTCAAATAAATAAATACATCTTAAAAAAAAAAAAACTGATGCTCCTTGCGTGACCCTGCCTCAGTCTCCTGTGCCTTGATTCCCACTCTAATGCTTCAAATTAGCCAATATAGAGTGACCTCGTGAAACCTAATAAAGACCCTAGTAAGACCCTAATAAAGGCAGAGCCCCAGGTCTGTATTTTCTCTCTCTCTCTGTCTGTGACCTCACTCTGCGGCCCCGACATGCCAAGACTTGTGAGTAATTAGTCTTGTTTTTCAAAATTCCCCGACGGTTTTCCACTAAGTGCATCCTGCAATCAAAGTAAGAGCAACAAGATCCAGTCCAGCCACAATACGGGCCCTGCTGGGGGAAATGTCTGGGGCTCCCTACAAATAATATGGGCCTGGCGAGGGCCTCAGGTGTTCCTAGCTGAGAACATCACCTTCGGACAGGCTGGGACCAACACGACACCTGTAATCAAGATACCTGTGCTGAAGCGTCTCTGGGGTAAGGCTCTAGATGACCAACCACATCGTTGCGGCCACAGATCATTTTAGCAAAAATTTAAAAAGGAGTATAATGAGGTCTGTTGGTTGCTTCAAAGTACACAAAGAAGATGAGCTCAGGGCTTCAAATTCTCAGCTCAAGGTCAAGGTAAGGGATAGACAGCTTTTATGGCCATCCTAAAAGAAACCCTTATTTCCCTCCACCACCAAGTTGAGATTTCTGAAACCTGAACCCAAAGTCTAATCCTATAGATGGCTGGATTATAATACAGATTGTGTATTTTGAAAGGAACAGCATCAGAAACACTCCAGGTTAAAACGGACAGCTTGATTACTAGTAACTTGGTGGCTTTATATCCATTTTCTTCTGAAAGTTCACAGCAGCTGAACCAGGAATCAAACCCATGCCTGAGCAGACTTGTAGATGTGAAAATCACTGTCCTTCATCTCCTGAGATGGCATAAAACAAATTTCCTTAAAGACATACAAAAATATACTAGTAACTTAAAAACATAAATAACAAACATTATTCTTGGAACTATAATTTGCAAAGACAGGCTGAAAAAGAGGGAGGACACCTAAAAAGAGATATAAACCCCCGAAGAAATCTTAGAAGTAACCTGAGAGGCACTGTTTCCACACCACAGAGAATAAGGGATCAGACCCAAGCACCCTTACAACCAAGTCTCATGAAAAATGCTAGGGAATTCTTTTTAGATGACGTGAAAGGGGATTTCTAAATTCAATGGAAAGAATTGAAAAGGAAATAGTAATACTTTGAAAACAATCAGTAATAAAGAGGCACTAGGAGACATCAACAGACATTTCTCCAAAGAAGACAAACAGATTCCCAATAGACACATGAAACGATGTTCAGCGTCACATCGTCAGGGAAATGCAAATCAACAGTACAAGGAGAGATCACCTCACACCCGTCAGAACGGCTGAAATCAGCAACACAAGAAACAACAGGTGTTGGCAAGAAGTGGAGGAAAAGGAGCCGTCTTACACTGTTGGTGGGAATGCAAACTGGTACAGTCACTCTGGGGAAAAAAGTATGGAGGGTCCTCAAAAAGTTAAAAATAGAATTAACCATATGATCCAGGAATCCCACTACTGCGTATTTAGCCATAGGACACAAGAACACTAATTTGAAAGGATACAAGCACTCCTTTGTTTACAGTAGCGTTATTTACAAGAGCCAAGTTATGGAAGCAGCCCAAGTGTCCATCAACAGACGAACAGATAAAGAGGGTGTGGTACATACACACATGCACACACACACACACACACACACACACACTGGAATAGTATTCAGCCA
>NW_019154169.1:4508234-4795966 GCF_002288905.1 Enhydra lutris kenyoni
GCAAGGACGGTTGTTTCCTATTACATTAGTTTTAAAAAATGAATTAATTTTTAAAATATTTTTTTGAAGATTTTCTTTATTTGACAGAGAGAGATCACAAGTAGGCAGAGGCAGGCAGAGAGAGAAGAAGGGAAGCAGGCTCCCCGTTGAGCAGAGAGCCCGATGCGGGGCTCAACCCCAGGACCCTGGGACCATGACCGGAGCTGAAGGCAGAGGCTTTAACCCACTGAGCCACCCAAGCGCCCAAAATATTTTTAAATAAAACCAAAAAAGATCATAATCCCAGTACATAAAACAGAAAAAAAAAAAAAAAACCCACAACGCAACAAAACAACCCTACCAAAGCTGGCATGTTTGGAGGGCCCTCTGCCTCACGGGCCTGACTGCGGAGCAAAATGAAATCCTTCCAGTTGCTCCTTTGGCCTCTCCAAGGGTGCGCTTCTTTCTCATTTTAAGAATTTGCCTCATAGGGGCACGTGGGTGGCTCAGTGGGTTTAGCCTCTGCCTTCGGCTCAGGGCATGATCTCAGGGTCCTGGGATCGAGGCCTGCTTTGGGCTCTCCGCTCAGTGGGGATCCTGCTTCCCCACTGCCTGCCTCTCTGCCTACTTGTGATCTCTATCTCTGTCAAATAAATAAATAAAATTACAAAAAAAAAGAATTTGCCTAATAAGTGATGTGGAAAAACACTCTGAGTTAAACCCAGCCACCGCAGGGACATGACCAGCCTTCTAGAATTCTTCCATTACTCCTCAACCTATTTCCCCAGCACCTGCTTTCCAGCATCTTGGGAGTGTGGCTGCTAAAATCACGACCCACAGATGTCCATTCAAACACCATCCCCAACACGCCCCGCCCCGGAACATGTAATAAAAACTAAAACATCGATTGGGCATTCACTGTGTGCTCGAGCCCAGGCTAAGCGTTTCAGTTATATTATCTTTTTTTTTTTTTCAAAGATCTTATTTATTTGACACAGGGAGACACAGCGCGAAAGGGAACACAAGCAGGGGGACAAGGAGAGGGAGAAGCAGGCTTCCCAATGAGCAGGGAGTTCAATGCGGGGCTCGATCCCAGGACTCTGGGATCATGACCCAAGCGGGAGGCAGATGCTTAATGACTGAGCCACCCAGGCGCCCCTCACTTATATTATCTTATCAGAATCCCTCTGAACCCCTTGAGGGGGGCGATTCTGTTTGCTGTACTTCACAGGGGAAGGCTGTAAACTCATGGATGACAGGGGTTGTGTCTCTGTCCATGGCTTGACCTCCATTTTCCAGAAAGGAGGCTGAAAATGTGTGTCAGGGGGTGGGCGGTTGCGGGGTGGGGATAGCCTAGAACATCGCTGCCGTTTTTCAGAAGACTCCCTATCATCGCTGCTGAAAGGAAGCCTCCAATCTGGAAGTTTCCTTGGAGAGTTCCCAGTCCTGGGGAAACAGAAGGACATTCCACGGGGAGGCTGCAGGTCACTCCCAAAGCAGCTATGAGTCCTACTGAAAATGTTGTACTTGGTTCCGGCAACTCCTTGCAGAAATGAACTCAAGTGGTCAAAAAAATGTGGTTTTTCAGGTTTCGAGAAGCCGTGCAGGCCACTTTTTCTTAGACCGTGTTTTGGGCCCCTCCTTTTGGTTTTTAGGGTGGGAATAAAATATGTAAAATGAGAATGCAAAACAGAAAGCTAGGTGCTGGGGAGAAGGAAGAAACCCTTGGGAGTTTCTGGTTGACAACATGCAAAAAAATTCCTCTTCTTCCCTCCTGCCCTGTTTTTGTCAAGGGGCCTATTCACGGGCAACTCAAAGTATGCCAGGCTTCCTCTCCAGAGAGCCCAAGTTTAGGGGCAGGTCATTGTCTTGGGCTGGGTGTCTTTGCTGTGAGAGGAGCAGCAATGACACTTCCATCCAAGACGCTGAACAGACAAAGCAGAAGTTCACGAGAAACGGAGACCCCACAACACTGGGAGGTCAAGGGCGAGGGCGGTCGCTAGGGAACTGTCCAACTTGCCTCACAGCAGCTGGTTTCCACCTGGCGCACATCTGTTTGGTAGAAACCGAACGTGGTACAGCCCAGAGGGAGAACTCTTAGGATGCAGGCAAGGAATTGAAGGGGAGGACATCAGAGAATTTGGGACTTTCCAGGGTGGAGAGTGTGGGAAGGAATCTGCTAAAATCAGACCGTTGGGGAAGAAACCTTACGCACACAGAGAGTGTGGGAGAGGTTTGGTGCAGAGCCAAGATTTCCCAGCCCCATGTAGGCACGCTCCGAGAAGAAATCCGAAGTCACAGTTCACTGGAAACAGACAGATACCGTCAGGAAAGCTTGAAATATCTGGGGAATGCAAATATCACACTATTGCTTATTATTTGTCAGAAATACATAAGCCCACACTCTCTTAGCACTCACGTAGGAGTAGAACACGGAACAGTCAGCCCAGATTCTAACTGTACGCCACATCTTCGTGGAAGTGGAAAAATACTATAGAAAGGACCCAAAATCTGGACTCCCCAACCCACCATCCCATCCCAGCTGGAAGGAGACTCCAATGGGCGGTCTCATGACCCTGCCACTCCCCTGAATGAGGGGAAGGCAGAAATAATGGACAAGAGGCAGGTGGTTTTCAACCATAGAGCTTTTGGCATAGAGAAACATGGAGGGGGCCTCACGTGGGGTGTTCTTAGGTGGCCTTGCTCCATGTGAGATTTCATTTCCACACACCAGCCCCTCTCATTTCGAAGGACATTAGGTTCTAATGAGTTTCTTTCTCTCCACAGCCCGGACACCAACCATGAACTGTACTCGGAAATCTGCCTGCAAAGGCAGAGATCAGGAAAGGTAAAAACAACGGTGACTGCGAGCCCAATTCCCCGCGCAGCTCAGCCCCTAAGAAAGAATCTTAAGCTGACCTTGATGTTTCTTGAAGACCATAATCCTGTGCAGGGGGAGAAGGGTGGGTTCTGGAAACGGAGGTACCAGGTGAGGTGGGGACATCTTGACAGCTAGATGTCTTGGGGTGGGTGACCTCCACCAACATGCCTGGGACGCCCAGGCCAGCCCTGATGTCTGTTTGTCCAGTTGTCCACTGGGCCTGTCCATCTGGAGGTTCTGTAGGCACATCTGCAACCTGTTCTCCTAAATAGAATTCTTCATGTGTTTCAGCAAAACGTTTTATTTCAATCTTCCGCTCCCCCTTCAGTGTCAAACCACAGGCTAAGCCTCACACTGGGCCCCACTCCTAAATACAAATTGATGAGTGAGGATCATGTATAGTTAGGAAAGCATCTAACACAAAGGCAGGAGATTCTTGAAGAGGAGCAAGGTAGGAGGACTTTCCAACCCAGATATCAAGACTAATTGTAAAACTATACATATAATTAGAATAATTAGGTATATATAATTAAGGTAGTGTGGGTTTTGCACAGGGATGGACCAGTAGACTCAGGAAGCTCTGAGACACCCATGGATGGATGGATGGATGGATGGATGGATGGAGAGATGGATGGATGGGGAGGTAGATGGATGGATGGATAGATGAATGGATGGATGGATGGATGGATGGATGGATGGATGGATGAATGGAGAGACGGGTGGATGGATGGATGGATGGAGAGATGGGTGGATGGATGGATGGATGGATGGATGGATGGATTCTTTATGTCCAACAGAGAGGACTGCAAGGAGACACATAAACGAATGTTCACAGCAGCACTATATTTAATAGCCCAAACTGGGAAGCCCTCAAATAGCCATCAACATAATTGATAAAGTAAGTAGTGGTATTTTCCACAATTTATTTTATCAGTACCATATCAACAGTATAGGATATTAAAAATGAACAAATTTCAGCTGTACACAATAGGATGAATGACTTACAAAGATAATGTCAAATGAAAGAAGCCAAATACAAAAGAACTCAGAGTATGTGATTCTATTTGTATGAAGTTCAGAAATAGTCAAAACGAAACTAGGGTTTTGGGGAATATGTGCATAGGTGGTAAAGCTAAAGAGAAGCCAAGGAAGGGATTTTCAGAGAGGTCAGGGTGTACTTTTCTTTGTAGGAAGAAGGGGTTTGATTGGGAAGGCATTTATGGCTTCTGGGGGTTCTGGCAACATGTTTTTTTTTTGGCCTGGGTGGTGGGTCTGTGGGTTCTTCCTTTATAATTATATATTAAGTCATGGATTTATATTTTATTTTTATTTTATTCTTTTAGAGAGAGAGCATGTGCACACATGCATGCAAACTGGGGAGGGGCAGAGGGAGAGCAGGAGAGAGAGAACCTCAAGCAGGCTCCACACCCAGTGCAGAGCCCAGTGTGGAGCCTGATCTCACGGCCCTGAGATCATGACCTGAGCCAAAATCAAGAGTCAGTCGCTTACCCAACTGAGCCACCCAGACGCCCCTCTTTTCTTTTTACCGTCTCTCTGAGAAGAAGGACGTTAGCCAAACCGAGTGTGGGGATCATTTCACAATATATAGGTCAGTCCTCCAAGGTGTAGAGCTTAAATTACACAGTACACATCAATGTCAGTTACGTCTCAGTAAAACTGGGAAAAAAGACAGGAAAGAACTTTACAAAGAAAAATTCTTTCTTGAAAGTACTTGACGTGGGACGCCTGGGTGGCTCAGTTGGTTAAGCAGCTGCCTTCGGCTCAGGTCATGATCCCAGCGTCCTGGGATCGAGTCCCACATCGGGCTCCTTGCTCATCAGGGAGCCTGCTTCTTCCTCTGCCTCTGCCTGCCATTCTGTCTGCCTGTGCTTGCTCTCTCTCCCTCTCTCTCTCTCTGACAAATAAAAAAAAAAAAAAAAAGAAAAAAGAAAGTACTTGACGCATGGTGGTGATGCCTACACCTGAAACAACGCTGTGTTTCCTTGACGCCACTGAACCTCACACCTAGAAATGGTTCCAGCGATAACTTCTATGAGTATCTTGCCACAATTAAGAAAAATTCTTCAACACCCAGACAGTGACATTAAAACCTCCCTACATTCTTGGAGAGTGACCCCATGTGGGCATTCGGGAAAACTCTCCATATTGCAAAGATACCAACTGTTGGTTACAGCATGACAATCAGGTTCCCATTGTTTGTTTTTTTCCCCTTGGAACTTGACAAGCTGACTCTGGTCTAAGAGGAACGAGACAGGAAGCCCTGCTCACCAGACATCAAGATTTCCTTTAATGCTGAAGTAATGATGGCAACGTCTCATAGACTCAGGGCTGGACGGAAGATCCACAGAGCTGACCTGAGCACCTAGAGACACACGTGCCCAGGGTGGGGGGGGATGGGCCATCAGTGGGATGCTGGCTAACTGGGGAGTTGCCCCACAAAAAACACATCCGGGAACTTAGAGGGCAGCTTTTTTTTTTGTTTTTAAAGATTTTTATTTATTTATTTGACAGAGATCAAAAATAGGCAGAGAGGCAGGCAGAGAGAGAAGGAAGGGAAGTAGGCTCCCTGCTGAGTACTTGATCCCAGGACCCTGGGATCATGACCTGAGCCGAAGGCAAAGGCTTTAACCCACTGAGCCACCCAGGTGCCCCTTAGAGGGCAGCTTTATTCCTCAGAGCAGAAAGCCAGAAACAGCCTGCTGTCCACAGGCAGGGAAGACAGATACAGCAATGGTGGGGTGCTCCCCCAGGGGAAGGCAGTGTTGTAGCAAAATTGGATGAAGGTAACTATCCCTGTGTGGCTGAACCTTAGAAATCACGCTGAGCGAGGAAAGCAAGTCACAGACACCACATGGTGTGGTTCCTTCGCAGAAAGCTCAAGAGCAAGTAAAACTAAAAAAATGTATTATTTAGGGATGCATACCAACGGGATTTGAAAAAATGGCTAAAAATGTGAGGGAATGAGAACTGTCAAGTGAGGGGTGATGGAGAGCTCTGGAAAGGAAGTGGGGTAGGGTGGGGAGGGGCCTAAGGCAGTCACAGGGGTACTCACCAGGGATGTACTGGTTCTCAAATTGAGTGGGGGGCTGTGGGGCTCACCTTGTTAGGCTTTATAACTCAAGTCTGTGATGCAGACACTTTTTTGTAAGTGTCAATTATTATGTAATAAAAAGGGGAAAGGAAACGAATAGTGTCCAGACCTAAGCCATGGAGAATACCGGTTTCTACAGACCAGGGAATGGAGAGGGTTGTTCATAAAAACGTCAGCTGGTGCTGCCAGTGAGGGAGGAGGAGAGCCGGAAACTGGGGCATCCCAGAGGCAGAGAGAACCTCCCAGAAGGGTGACGGGTCTCCCAGGTTGTGTCTTCTAAGAGCAGGGCAGGAAGAGGAGGACTGGAAAACGCCCCAGATTTGGTCCCTTAGGGGGCGGAGGCGCGGTTCTGGGGGAATAGTGGGGATGGACAGAAGCTACATTGTGACTGGCTGCCGGCCAACAGGTGAGGTGGGCCAGCAGAGGCTTAGGGTAGTTGAGAGGGAAAGGCAGGCTAGCTGACCTTAGCCTCCGCTGTGGGGTGGGTACCCCCACCCCCACTCCATCTCTTCTCCCAGGAACAGCTGGTCAGAGGGGAACACGACTCCAGCCGGACGTGCTATTCTGGACGCAAGGTTGTGACTCTTGGGTCCAGCCAGGACTCCTGGGGGGAGGGAAGGGCCTGGTCTCTTGTCCTTACTCTGGAAGTCGGAACCCTGTGGGGACAGGAGGAGGAAACCATAAGGTATGGATGTTGGGGTGCCTGGGATGGGCCCCGGGGTCCAGTTCTCTTCCACAAGCCGGAGAAACCCTCTCCGGGTCCCACAGGTCCTTCTTCCCTATTCCCTGGGCAGCCGGGCACCAAGCAGCCCTTTCTGTGTTCTGCTGTGTGGACAGAGAGAGACCGATTTGATGTCCCCGGACCCAGGTGGCTTGTCATACCACAGCCATAGTGCAAGAACTGGCCTTGCTTCCTCCCTGCTGAGGAGGCCACAGCTGGCCACCCTCCCTTTGTTTGCTCTGGGAGGGGTAACTGCTGAGCAAACAGGGAAGGGAAATCCCGGATTCTGTCTCCTCACCGTTACCCAGGCCCGGAGGCCTCTAGCTCCTTCCAGGCCTTGTGCGAGAGCGTGCACGCGTGCATGTGTGAGTGTGTGTGTGTGTGTGTGTGTGTGTGTGTGTGTGTGTAAGGGAGCTAGGGTCACTGGTGTATAGAAAACCCAGGGTTTGGCCTTGGCGAATGCTCAAAATAACCACCCCCCCAGGGGCATGAACAGATGGTCCCTGGGCACTTACTGTGTACGGGGCCCTGGGCTGGGCACCCCACATGTCAGAGCTCTTTAATGCCGCCCAGCCACCAGAGGATGTGAGCATCAGGATCTCCAGTTTCCAGAAGAGGAAACTGAGGCTCGGGGTCCAGAAGAGAGGACCCTGACAGAGGTGGGAATCTCATCCAGACCTCTCTGACCCTCAGCTCGGCTGTCCTCTTAGAGGAGCGGTGGGGGAGTGGTTGAGAAGCAGGATTAAACAGGGCCTCTCCCCTTCACTTCTCTTTTTTTCTCCTGCAGCGACTGTGCCATTATCCACGGCCCCCTACTGGGCAGGCGGAGCCCTCCCCATGGCCGAGCTCCTGCCCCAGCTGCCTTGGCCCCCACTGGCTGAGGGTAGCACCGAGGATGCATCAGTGCCCCGGGCCAAGTGGCAGAGCCAGCAGCCAAAGGGTGGCAGGGCAGAGGGCCTGGCCCGTGAGCCCTGGAGGTTCCTAGAGGTGCCCTCCATTTACATCACACCATGCAGTGACGGGGAATCACCCCCGTGCACCCCGATCCCCCAACGCCTGCAGCTGCTGAGGACACCAGACCCGGACAGTCTGTCCCAGGACAGGTCAGCCGGGTGTTGGGACAAAAAGGAGGTGCTCTCTCCCTCTCTGACTCTGCTCCAGGGGGGGCTGACACTGTCCGGGTGCGGGAGCTGAAGGTCAGCTGGAACGTGGCCTTAGCCCCACATGGGGCCTGACCGGAGGTTGTGAAAGAGGCACATGAACAGAAAGAGGCAACTGGAAACATGTGCTGGGACAAGGGCCCCTGAGCTCTCCGTGCTCCGCTAGACACTGCCTGCTAAGGGGGGAGGGGGGACACCCCCTTCGGCACACCCCGTGTTTTTCAAACTGTGGATCATGACCATTTAAGGACCGTGAAACCAAGGTAGTGCGTTGTGATGAGCACTTTTTCCAAACAGAAACAGGATAGAATTGGAAATACAGTCTGTTAGGTAGTAAGCGTAGTTTCCTGCAAATTTTGTGATGTCACATATATTTCTATATGTCACATAGAGTTTTTGTATTGGAAGCCAGTGTAAAAGGTATGTCTTGCTGCAGCTCATGGCGGGGGGGGGGGGGCGGGAGAAGAAGTAAACAAAACTTCTTTGAAGAGACAGCAACCCTGGCACGAGGAGACAGGAGCTGAAGGTTCAAGGCTGCAGGGGGAAAGAAGTAAGAATATACCAGGCCTGAGTAAAAACACCCAGTGTGGTTTCTTCCAATAATGGATGCTAGATAAGAGTGAAGGTTTATGAACTAGAGCTCTGTGTACCAGCATGGAGAAGTCTCAGAAACAATGATGATGGAGAAAGCAAGTTGCAAAATGATAACAGTAGGAGCCTAATAGTGTATCTTTTAAAAGGCATTAAACAATAGGGTATATTGTTGGTGGATCCATCCTGATATTAAAACAGGATGGTAAAGTACACAGGAGGAACACACACCAGCTTCAGGGCGGTGGGTACCTTGGGTGCAGGAGCGGAGAAAGGAGGGATGGGGAGTTGGGTCTTTGGCTGTGCCTGTAAAAGTTTATTTCTTTTAAAAAGGAAAGAAAAGATCTGAAATGAAATGGCAAAATGTCCACATCTATTGGATATGGACGGTAGGGATGACCATTTTTTTTCCTGTTTGAAATAAATAGTCTCTAATTAAAATTTTGTAAGTATTTCAAAAGAAGAAACGGGCCAAGAGAAGTACAGCTGACCCTTGAGCAATGCGGGTGTTAGGAGGCACTGACCCACTGTGCTGTCAAAAATCCAAGTGTAACTTTTGACTCCCCCAAAACTTAGCTACTAAGAGCCTACTGTTGGCCAGAAAGCTTACCTAGAACATAAGCAATCAATTAATGCATATTTTATATGTTATCTGTATTATATACTGTGTTTTTACAATAAAATAAGTTAGAGTAAAAAATGTTTCTAAGAAAATCATAAGACAAAATACATGTGCAGCACTGTACTGTAAAAAAAAAAAAATCCATGTATAAATGGATTCAAGCATATGTTGTTCAAGGGTCATAAAGAGACCAGTGAGACAGAGGGAGATGGTGGAAGGAGTGCCTCTTTAAGACCTGAGAGAAGGTCTATGCAGCGGGAACCGCAAGTGCAAAGGCCCTGTGGCAAGAGTGTGTCTGGTGAAGCTAGGGAAGCTCAGCCATCAGAGTGAATTCAAAAAGGGGAGAAGGAGGAGGCAAAGTCAGAATGGTGACAAGGACCACCCTTGGGCTTTGGGCGGACTTGGCCCAAGGGTGGTCCTTGTCACCACCTTGGGAGGACTTTGCTTTTATCTGGAGTGAGGTAGAGCCACAGGAGGGCTCTGAGCTGGGAGGACCCTAACCTAACTCAGGGGTTCATAGGTTCTCTCTGGCTGCAGGTTGGGAGCAGACTATAGGAGGTAGGATAGGAAGAGCCAAGGGACTGCTGTGCTGTCCTGGACAGGGGCCATATGAGCCAAGAGTTTAAATTCTGGAGAGATTTTATGCTTGGAGTGGCCAGGGATGGCTGAGATATTGGATGTGGGTGTGAGGGCAAGAGAGGGGCCAGAGAAGATGAAGTTTGGGGCCTGCCAGTCACCAAAAGGAAGCAGAGTGGGGTTTATTGGGGGGCGAGGTGCTGCAAAGGTGGGGAGAGGGATGGGAATGGAATTTTTTCAAGCGGTAGGACAGCATGTCGGAAGGTAGGGGTGGGGCGCAAGTTCCCGTGCAGCGGTGCCTCTGGCCAAGAGCTGTAAGGTGGGACTCACATTTCCGGGCTTTCACACCAGCAGTCCAGGGACACCAACAGACTCAGACAGTCCCTGCAGGGCTGTGTCCAGCTCTGCAGCCTACCCCGGAGTGACCTGGGCCAAGTCACTTCCCGTCTTTGAGGCAGGGCTTCCCCACCTGTAAAAGGGCTGCTGTCCCCCACCCCCGCGCTGTCCCGTGGGAATGCCCCTTACCACAGAGTTGGTGAGATCCCAGGGCCAGGGTGACTTGCCCAAGGTCACAGCACAGTTAAGAGCCAGGGAGGCTGGATTCTAACTTGGTCTGGCTAACGGGGTATGGGACGTAGAGAGGTCCCCAGACCTGGAGGACCTCCTGGGCCAACACTAGGTGAGGGGTGGGTGGGCGGAAACGCACCGGAGGACGGAGGCGGCCTCCGGGTCCCACCCCTTCCCGCCAGCGTTGGTTCCTCGATGCCCATAGCCCCCACCCCTCTGCTTCCCAGAATCTCCATCCAGCCGCCCACCCCACCCCCTCCAGTTCGTCCCCCCGCCCCCCGTCTCTGGTTCCGCCCCGGGCGGCCGGCAGCTCCCGGCCAGGGGGCAGAAGGGGAGCTGAAGACCCTTTCCGGGTACCAGGGGAGAGGGTCGCGGCCCGACCCAAGGCAGCTGCCATGGCCGCGTTCCATCTGAATCGAATCTGTTTCTCTTTCTGTCCCTCCCTCTCCTCTGTTCACTTCGCTGCCTCCGATTCCCAGCGTCTCTCTTTTCCCTTCCTCTCTCCTGTTTCGGTTATCTCCGGCGTCCCAGCCGCCCCTCTCGGTTCCCCGGAGCGCTCGCCCTCCCCCTGCGCCCCCGGCCCTGCGCCTCGAACTCTCGCTAGCCGCCCCTCTCCGGCCCGGCCCGTCGGCGCCCCTCCCCCTCACTCCCCGGGTCCGAGGGCCCTCCCGCCGCGCGGTCCCCATTACCGCGCGGGCGGGGGCGGCGCCGTGACGCGACGGGGCGGGGGCGGGAAGGGTGCGCTGACGCTGCGGCGGCTCCCGCGGCTCCGGGGCTCCGGCCTTTGTGCGGGCGGCGGGCAGCGGGCGGCGGCGGGCGGCGGCGGGCGGCGCGGGCGACGCGGTCGGGTGGGGGCGGCGGCCCCGGAAGGCTAGGCAGGTGCCCCGCGGGGACGCCCAGCTCAGCCCAGCCCCGCTCGGCCGGCCCAGCCCTGCGGCCGGGCGCGCCCGCCGCGCCGCATCCATGTTCGAGTAAGGACCCGGGCGGGGGCGCGGCGGGCGGGAGGACGCGGCCGGCCGGCCCGGGGCTGCGCGCGCGCTCGGCTCGGGGTTGGGGGGAGGGTGGCGCGACCGGAGCCGGGGCGGGAGGGGGGCGGCGGTGGGCGCGACCGGGTGGGGGCGGGGAGGGGGCCGGCGCTGCACTGGGGCCTCGGCGCTGACGGCGGGGGAGAGGTGGGGGGCGACCCAGGCTCGGTCACTGCCAGGGCGAGACGCGCCGGGGTGGCGGGGCTTTGGTGGGGGTCCCGGGCTCATCCGCGGGGAGCGGGGCCTGCGGGGGAGGGCTCCGGCCTAGCCGGACGCGGTCCGGGAGGCGAGGAGTGGGTGGGAGTCTGACCCCGGGCTTTGGGCCTGGGGTGCAGGCTAGGCGGACACAAGCCCCTCGCTGGCCCGCGCACAGGCCACGGAGCTCGGGAGCAGCCCCCATCCTGGCCTGGGCCCCCTCCCACCGCCTCTGTCTGTGGCGAGTCCCGGCGCCGCTGGTGGTGGGGGCTTCGTGGCCGGCCGGCCTTGTGCCTGAAATTCCCCAGGTCGTGGGGCCGGAATTGACCTCCTCCTTGTCTGGGCCCGCTATGTTTTGAAGTCTCCATTGTAGGTGTCTTGGAAGTGTATGTCTGCGTGTCTGTATTCCTCCTGTGCATCCTCTCTGGCTGTGTGTAATTTACGTCAGACTCCATCTGTGGCTCCATGTGTTACTGTAAATTTCCTGAGTATGTCTGATTGCCACTCCAGTTGTGTGTGTGTGTGTGTGTATGTGAGAGGCTTTGTGTGCATGGTGTGACCTTCTGTGGTTGTGTATGTGTGTGATGTGTTATCGCATCCCATCAGACCATGCACGCCTGCTTGTGACTTCGGAGTGTGTGTACATGTGTCTAGGTCTCCGAGTGTGCAGACAGCGGAGATCCTCCCTGGTTGTGCATGTGTCTGTGAAATTTGCTTTGGATAACATCTGTGGCTCCAGGCCTCTCCGTAAGTTGCCTGTGTGTCCAGTTGTGACTTGGTGGTATGTGGACACGGTGTTTACAGCTATCATCCTTTGTCTCTGTCTGTGCCTATAATTTATCTCTGAACACATTCGTTCTTGGTGCAAATGTAAGTGACTTGTGTGTGTCCCTAGGTGACATTGTGTGTCCAGGGCCTGGGGTATATGGCTGGAACCCCCTGGGGCTGTGCCTGTAATTTACTTCTGATTACATCTTGGTGTGAAAATTCCTGTGTGTCTCTGTAATCCGTAGGTGACAGTTCTGTTCGTGCCTGGGCTTCTGTGTGTATGCAGCGGAGACCCTTGGGGCTTTGTGTGTGTGAGAGCATAAAGAGAGATCCCTTGTGGCTCTTAGTGGGCGCGGGACCCTCTTTCCTGAGACCTCGGGTGTACCCTTGACTGTTTGGAGCAGTAATGACTGACATTGTTCCCGTGCTACCGTTTATAAAGCACGTCCAATGCATTATTTCCATAGCTGGCCACTGTGTTATTAAGCTGTTTTTGTGACCACCTGGGTCCTTCATGGCTGTGTAAATGTCTGGGTTCTCTGGCGACAATAGAGACTGCTGACCCCTCCGCCCCTTGCCACGTTAGAGCGGTCCTTCACTGTGTCTTCCCCACCAGGCTATGAACACCAGGAGAGCCAAGCTGACCCTATGGCTTAAATTTATCTACAGGGTACCTGCATCGGCTGAGTTCCTTTGTGACTGCTCTTTTACGTGTATGGCTGTCCCTGTAGAATGTGATTTGCTTTCACCTCTTCTCAGAGACTTTCTTATGGCCATCTGTGTGAATGTCATGTATCTGGAACTTTTTGTGGTTTCTCTGATCCTCTGCAGCTGCACTCATGCATCCTGGACAGGCGTGTGTGTGTGTGTGTGTGTGTGTGTGTGTGTGTGTGTAACTTCTGGGACTTTGTGGCTGTAACATACTTGTCATGCTGCAGCTGTGTGAATCTTTATTCTAGAACCCTGCGGCTCTGGGTACAACGCTGACACACCTGTGGGAGCTCTGCTGTGAGGTGGATGGAGGGGGGAAACTTCTTGCAATGGTGGGGAAGTATACCTTTTGCCTATACTGGCTGCGTGGGACCCATACCACGTTTCTCTTTTATGCACACCTGTGTGTGCACTGCCCCTGTTTGACCAGAGGGAGCTCTAGGCCTGGGTAGGTCCAGGAAGTCTGAAGAAAGGTGTCTGCACTGGCAAAACCCTGTTTTCTTCCTAGTCCCTGCCCCCCATAACGGTTCTCCAGCCACAACGGGCTCCTCCCTTCCCTCTGCAGCCGCCTGCCTGGTTGGGCAGCCTCAGGCCTGTGCCTGCTCTCGAACACTTCCTCTTCCTTCTACAGAAAAGCAAGATCTGGGGGCCATAGGCCCTGCCCCGTCTGTGTGTTATCAGGCCTGTCCTTAGGCACCCTCCTGTAGGCCCGTGGCCGTGGGAGAGTGGGATAGTAGGTGGAGAAGGCATCTGCATTTCAGGCTAGAGAGGTGAGAAGATGGGGCAGGGGAGGAAAGTGGTCACCCCCTCCTTCAGAACTCCTCCTGTAGCTCACCAGTGCCCTCAGGGGGAAGCCCAAACTCCTGACCTGGGCCTGAGGGGCCTGGAGGGGGGTGGCCTGTGCCCTCCTGTCCTCCTTCCCCTGCTGGCCACCTCACTCCTCAGACCTGCCAGGCTCAGTCCTGTCCCTGAACACCACACCCCTGTCCCTAACACAGTCTTCCCTTGCGTTTTTGTCTAAGCTACTCTTCATCCTCGGCCTGAGCTCAAGTGTGCCCTACTCCCCACCCACGCAGCCACTTAGCCCTCCTTTGTTTCCATGGTCCTCAGACTTGAACGCACTTCTCCGTCCTGGGCCCCACCCCCAGAGGTCTACTGTGGGTCGCACAAGCCCCAGGGCTGCCTGTGCAGCTCGCATGGGGGGGTGCCTGAGCTCGGTGTCTCCATTTGACACGTGTTCTTATTTTGCTCATCTCGGTTCCCCAACTGGAATGTCAGGTCCTTGCAGGCCGGGACGGTATCTGTTTTGTTCACTTCCGTGACCCAGCGCCTGGTGCAGGGCACGTGCTTAATCTGTACTTAGCGTGTGCAGGATGGAGATTGGGGTCAGTGTGGGCCCTGCGCCCTGGGCTAAGGTGTGTGTGTGGTCCCCATCGGGGTCAGCGTTGGCCACTTGAGCACAGGTGCGCCGGGGCAGGGGCAGGACCTTGGCCTCCGTTTTAGTCCCACAGAACCTACTGATCAAACCCAAAGTGCGTTCCTCGTGCTGGGATTTATGTGACCTTGACATTGAACAACGCAGGGGTGAGGGGTGCTGACCTGCCTGGCAATTGAAAATCAGTGTGTCACTTCCGACTCCCCCCCAAACTTAGCTCCTCATCGTTTACTGATGACCAGAAGCTTTGTTGATACTGTGAGCTGTCAGTGAACATGTTTTTTGGTATACTATCTGTATTATGTACTGTATTACAATAAAGTAATCTAGACAAAATGGTATTAAGAAAATCATGAAGAAAATACCTTTAGAAGACTGTATTGTATTTATTGAATACAATTTCCATTTAAGTGGACCCACACAGCTCAAACCTGTGCTGTTCAAGGGTCAGCTGTCTGTTACCTCACTTTCTCCCCCAGAAACCCCGTGAGGCGATGTCATTAGTCCCCCCGTGGTCAGGAAGAAAATGAGGCACAGGTGCAGACACTTGCCCCCAAGCCACATGGGGAACAAGTGACTGGGGTTTGCTGAGGGTTGGGCCAGTCTCACCCTATTTGAATCCCAGTCCCGTGAGGGATGGGAGAGGGGCGCTGAGCTGGTCAGTCCACAGGAGCAAATGGTCCGTGCCCCACCCTTGTTCTAGATAGCAGGGAGGTGGCTGGTAACATACCCCCACGCCCCGTGGAGCACAGAGAGGGACAGGACCACAGGTCAAGTGCGGGAGGTGCTGTGGAAAAAGATGAAGAGGGAGAGGGATCAAGAGGTGGGAGTGTGGTTTGAATAGAGAAGCGAGGAAGCCGACTCAGAAGTGTCCACTGAGCAGGGACGTGAAGGAGGTGAGGGAGCCTGTCTAGGTAGAAGAACAGGCAAGGCAGGAGCTGGGGAAGAGTGAGCAAGGGGTTGATGAGAGGGTCCAGAGGCTCATTTCGCTGGAGTCAGGTGCAGTGGGCCCGGGGTGGGGGTTCCCCAACCCGACTCAGGCTTTCACAGGCCCCTGCTGGCCACGGGTGGGGAGCAGAGTGGGGGATGGGTGTCAGGGAGACCTGGGAGAAGCCAGCTCCAGGCATCCGGGGGGTCGTGACAGTGGCCCAGATCACCACCTATTTCATTTATTTACTTACGTATTTTATTCCACAAACTCATTTCCTAAGTGTGACTGGAATGCCTACCCTGGGTCCTGGCCTGGGCAGTACCAGGGACAGAGCAGGGACCAGGACTTTGCTGTCGGGGAGCTCACAGGCCTGTGGAGGAAATGGAGCTGTCGTCTGACAAGTGACCGCCCAGAAGGAGTCAGGGCTGGCGTGGGGGACGCAGAGGCAGAGTGCAGGAGAGTGGTTAGCGACAGGATGGGAGCTGCCAGGGGTCCCTAGGGAGCCACAACAGAAGCCCTGTCCGAGAGGGAGGGGTGGCGACCAAGAGCCCTGGGAAAGGCACACGAATTTGCCAGACGGGGAAGGCCAGGGGCAGTCCACAGTGAGGGAACGGCATATGCTGGAGCTTGGAGGCAAGTGAGGGAAGTTTGAGGAGCCCCAGGTGGTCCAGGGACCCCCATCTGCCCCCACCCCCCCAAGAGGCAATGGAGTCCACTGAGGTAGAGTCGTGCCCTGGCTTCAAGCAGCAGTGTATCCTGGGACCGGTGGTTGGTGGCCTCGCGTCCTGGCTTCTACTCCGGGAAGCAGGGATGGCGATACCGTCACGTGTCCAGGGTTGCCTGAGGAATACGTAATTGTACGGGGAGCTTGCCAGCGTCTTGGTACGATGCCAGCAAGTGTCCCTCTGCTGCTCCCGCTCTAGCCAGCGCACAGAGCATGCCTGCGGTCACTGATGTTTCTTGAGAGTTCACTCCATGTTGGGTACAATGTTGCGTGCCAGGGACACAGTGGTGACTAAGACCTCTTTAGTTCACAGCCGGAGGCAACAATAGGCAAAATGACTAGGCAGATGGGATGAGTCCAGGTGGTGTGAAGTGGGCCTCGGGGGCTGGGTCCCCAGGGGACGAGGAGCATTTGAGTCGAGTAAGACAGACCCTGGTGGGCTGGGATACGGAAGGCCATTCCAGGCAGAGGAAATAGAAGTGCAGAGGCCTTGATGTGGGAATGCAGTGGGTGAGCTTAGGGGACAAAAGGGTGCTGGGGGTGGAGGGAGCTGAAGTGGAAGGTATGAGCCACACCAGGGCCTGGGGTGACGAGGTGAGGACTTGGCCTTTACCTGGAATACGGTGTAGCCTGGAGAGGCTTTGACCCAGAAGGGCCCTGACCCAAGACAGGTTCACAGGCTTCCTCTGGTGTAGGGGGCTGACTGCAGGGGGCGGTGATGGGGACAGGGAACCCAGGGAGACTGCGGTGATGTCCCGGGTAGGGGGCGATGAGGATGGAGGCTGGGCCAGGGCGCAGGAGCAGGGGAAATGGGTGTAATAGAAGTAGATTTTGGAGGTAGAGCAGGTGGGACTTGCTAACAGATCAGAAGTGAAGAGTGAACAAGAAGCAAACGAAGCACGTGCTTAGGGTTTTAGCTCCAGCAAGTGAGTGGGGAGGGGCTACTCAAGTATTTGTGAATGAATTAATAATTTTAAAAATAGCAATCTTCTTGAGAGCTTAACTCTATGCCAGGCGCTACTAGAAGCACCTTACACGTGTGATTCACTGAACCGCCCTGACAAGCAGACAAGGACACGTACTTACCACCCATGGGTCAGAGCCGAAGTCACGGACATGCAGAGTGTTAGGGAGCTGCTCGCTCGGTCACACAGCTGGAAGTGGAGTCAGAATGGTGGGTGGGATCCATGGGCTGATATGTGGGCCTCCTAAAACAGACCTGTCCCCATACCCAGCCTGTTTCCCGCCAATGCCCCTCTTTCTCTCCTCCCCCAGCACCACCCCCCACTCCGGCCGGAGTACGCCAAGCAGCTCCCCGTCTCTCCGTAAGCGGCTGCAGCTCTTGCCCTCAAGCCGATCCCCACCTGAGCCTGAACCAGGCACCATGGTGGAGAAGGGGTCAGACAGCTCCTCAGAGAAGGGTGGGGTGCCTGGGACACCCAGCACCCAGAGCCTGGGCAGCCGGAACTTCATCCGCAATAGCAAGGTCGGTGCAAGCCCAGTGGGGTGGGGAGTCAGGTGGAAGGGCAGGGGAATTTAGGGGCTCATTCTGACTCCGTTCCTTTCTCTTGCAGAAGATGCAGAGCTGGTACAGTGTAAGTATTGGGCAGGGCGGCTGGAGGGGAGAAAGGGAGGGGGACAGGTGCCGGGGTCAGCAGACCTAGGGTCACATCCTGGACTGCCGCTTACTTCCTGTGTGTCCTTGAGTGAGTTGCTTAACTTCCCTGGGCCGGTCTCTGGAGACACTGTCCCAGCCTCACAAAGCCAAAGGGAACTCTTGCTAAGAGTGATGCCAGTGGGTCCCTGGCACAGGCTTACGTGGAAATCAGTAAATGACCGTTCTCCTGCTGGCTAATCTCGTGGGCGGGCCGGGGAAGGCAGCCGGGAGCTAGACTTGAAGCCTCCGAGAGCTGGCCGGGGGCTGAGGAGCTGGAGGGGCTTCTGGGCACTTTGTGGGGCACAAGTACAGGGGTGTGAACCTTACCTCCCCACCTCCTCCAGATGCTGAGCCCCACGTACAAACAGCGGAACGAGGACTTCCGGAAACTGTTCAGCAAGCTCCCGGAGGCCGAACGCCTCATCGTGGGTAAGTCCAGCCATGCAGACCCCATCCCCGGGCTGGGCCCTGGTTCCCTCGCGCTGCCCTCCCGCCTCTTCTGCCCGCGCTGGCAGGCACAGCGTGTGTGACTCGGGTGTCTGCCGTCTCTCCCCTCGGCCGCCTCAGATTACTCCTGTGCCTTGCAGCGTGAGATCCTCCTCCAAGGCCGCCTCTACCTCTCCGAGAACTGGATCTGCTTCTACAGCAACATCTTCCGCTGGGAAACAACAGTGAGCCCACTTGGGGACGAGGAGAGGTGGGCGGACTGGGCCCGGGGCCTCTTCTGACCGGCCTCTCGTCTTCAGATTTCCATCCAGTTGAAGGAAGTGACCTGTCTGAAGAAGGAGAAGACAGCCAAGCTGATCCCCAATGCCATCCAGATCTGCACTGAGAGCGAGAAGGTGAGCCAGAGGACCTGCTGGGGGACTGTGGGCACCGGCCTCAGCCAGCCCCTCCTGCCCCAGGCCCCGTTTATTCTCCACACTGAGCTCTCAGAATCCCTTGCTTTCTGTCTATTCCCCTGCCACCCCTATTGGCCTGGCCTAGGCTCCCATCACCTCTGACCCAGAACCCCCTGCACTCCCTCGTGTCAGTGCCTATGGTCTGCCCTCCCCTCACCCCCACCGCAGCTGCCCAGGGATCATATTAATAGTAGAATTCTTCCCTCCCACATACCTATCAACTCAGATGTCCCCTCTCCTTGGAAGCCTTCCCTGACGCTCTGTTCTATCCTAATGATTGTTGTCTCGTGGTCCCAAGATGGCTGCCTGACACCATTGACTCAGACAGGAAGGGAATGGTGGGGAGACTTCCCAGCAGACTTCCCTTTGTGGAATTAGGTGACCATTCCTCCTGGTCAAAGGAGCCTAGAAGAGTGCTCTGGGCTTCCCCCCGCACAGCCCACCCATCTGGGCTGTGCCTGTCTCCTGCCCTGGACTGGGAGCTTGGGGGCTGGGGCCAGGGGCCATCACCTCATCATGGGGACTCCAGCGTCGTCTGGTGCCAGGCTGGGCACAGGATAAACATTCTGTGGAGTGAATGAAGGGATGGATGAATGGATCCATCAGGATGGAGATCCAGGCACAAAGTGAGGGTGGCGACGGAGCTTCCCCTCCCTCCGGCCATGTCTGCCCCCGCACGCTCACAGCTCCCTCTCTCCGGCAGCATTTCTTCACCTCCTTCGGGGCCCGGGACCGCTGCTTCCTCCTCATCTTCCGCCTCTGGCAGAATGCACTGCTTGAAAAGGTGGGTCTGGGTGAGAGTGGATTGGGGATCGAGGTAGGGGGGATCCTGGAGCCAGGAGATCCGAATTGGGGGAGCTGGAGGACCCCTTCTCTCTCCTCCATGGGCACAGGCCTGCCTTGCCTGCAGCTTCCTGCCTAGACTCCAGCAGGGACCACCACGGGCCCCGGTGCCTGGCCCTGCCCCCACGCACCTATATCTGTGTCTCCCCGTGGCCCTTGCTTCACCGCCACAAATGCAGAATGCTCTGAAAATGAGAAGGTGCCTTTGTGTGTGCCGTAGCAAGGTCCGGCCCCGAGCTGACATAGTTGTTTCTAGTCTACAGCAGCACGCTCTAATAGAACTTTCTACTGCGATCAAAGTATTCTCCATCCGCGCTGTCAAAATATGGCAGCTGCTGGCCACACGGGCCTGTTGAACTCTCAGAAAGCAGGTAGGGTAGCTGGAAATCTGTGTTTTTCACTTCATTTTGATTTGCTTAAACTTAAACGGCTACACGTGCTTCATGAACAGCACAGGCCTACGTTTACCTCCGTGTGATCGTTTAGGACAAGAAATATTGACGTGTTCGACTGGGGTGCCTCTTAGATGTGATTGTAATTCAACATAAAGTTATCATATCTGTTCAATATTGAATATGCCAGTGATTCTCAAACTCTGTAGCTTCCAGAACCCTCTTTAAAATAATGGTAGACTCTCCACAGAGCTTTTGTTTAAGGGGGTTAGATCTACCAATAGTTACTGTATTAGAAATCGAAACTGGGGAATTCTTAACCACAAGAATACGCGAGCACACACTGCATGAGCCCCCAGGAAAAGACAGTGTCACGTGTCACGTAGCCTCTGGAAAATTCTACTGTACACTAGTGTGAGAATAAAAGTGAAAAAGGCAAGAAGTATTTTATACTACTAGTAACACTTAGCCACACTTATGAAAATAATTTTGGTGGCATGGACCTCCTGAAAGGCTTGGAGGATCCCCAGGAATCCTTGGACCACCCTTGGAGAACCTTTGATATATTGTGCATTGTGTACTAAATACAATGCAGTCATCATTATTGGTCCCGTGTTACTACATGCAGTACAGGCACTGCCTTATCTTTCCTAGATCTGCTACTTTCTTAATCTTGACTTATGTCTTGCCCCAAGACATTTTGTGTAAGGGCTTTTAGACATGGCATATTCCGATGGCCTACTGTGGGCTGGCCCACAGGCTCCCCAAGCCGGCTGTGGTTGCGTGAGTTTATACAGGTGGCTGCAAGTTACAGAAAGTCACAGAAAACTAAACCACATGTGCTTTAAGCAAACAGACACTGAATTACTTCCTGAGTAATAATAGTAGCTAATACTTCGGGTGCTGCTGGGTGCCAGGCACTGCTCTGAGCATTACATGCAGTAATTCACTTTGTCTTCACAACCACCCTGGGAGGTAGCTATCTGTTTCACCAGTGAAGCATGGAGGGATAGCCTTGCCCATGGTCATGAGGGTTTTCATGTGGCAGAGCTGGGGTTGTGACCGTGGCAGTTAGATTCTGTATCATGCTAATGCTCCTCTTACGGGAGGTCTGGAGGCAGGCAGCCCAGGGCGGGTTTGAGGGCTCTCCCCCGCATCCCCTATGCCTAAGGACCCCAGCTCTTGTTTATTCTTCCACACTGTCTGCCTTCTGCATGTTGATGTTTTATTCACATGCTTGTTGCCTCATGGTTACAATATGGCTGCCATAGCCCTTGACATCATGTCCTCCGTCACATAAGTGTCCAAACATGAAGAAGAAAATGTGTGGGTAGAAAGGGCACTTTCCTTTTTCAGGGAAGGAAAACCCCCCTTTAAGCCAATTGCTCTTTGCATGTCTTTGGCTAGAACTGGCTAAAGGACCACCTCAGTTGCAAAGGAAAGATGGAAAACTTGGCGTAAACCAGTTATAATTTATCCCTAGGGCTGGGAAAGATTTTCGCCCCGAACAAATTGGGTTTCTGCTGGTGGGGAGGGAGGATGGCTGGATGTCAGGTGCATGGTCCGTGTCTGCGACTGCTGGCCGACAGCACCAAGCAGGCCAAACCTGCTTTCCAGCTGTGCCACACTCCTGTCCTGTCCCCTCGGGGGCAGCTCCAGCTGTGCCCATCCTTAGAAGTGATGGTGCTGGAGTAGGAGTCCAAGAGAGGGTCATGGCCTCCAGGGAGGCGGAGGGCTGGGGAGGGTTCAACGTTCAAGCCCTGGAGCCAGACTGCTGGGTTTGGGGTTTCCGCTCCATCACCGAGGAGCTGAGTGACCCGGGGCAAATCACTGAACGCCATCAGAGAGGGCCGTTCCCTACTTCATAGCAGCCAGAGCTGGGCCCAGAATAAGTGCTCGGTCAGGTTAGCTCTCGTGAGGCAGACTGGCCCTGCGGTCAGCTCCAAGGTGCAAGAGCAGTCCCCCTACCCCCATTCCCCGGGGGTCACATCTCGCCACTGCCACTCGAGCACCTCTGTGCCTCAGCATCATTGCCTTAAAACAATGATGTTAGTGCTTTATAGAATTGTTCTAGAAGATTCAGTGAGTTTGCCACAGGACGCCTGGTAATAATGCAGTGGCTGGCTGCCTTGCTGCTGGGCTGTCACTGCTCTTCCGTCCCAGGCCTCCAGCCACTGTGGCCAGGAGCACTTAGGAAAGCAGTCTGGGGCAGGACAGCATGGCGGGTGGGAGCGTAGGCTCTGGGGTCCGGCTGCGTGTAGAACCCTGAGTTGCCCCAGGTTGCTTGTGGGACTTCGGGCGTGTGACTTCTGCTCTCCTGGCCTCATCTTCTCCTCTGTAAATCTGGGAATGCTACCCTGTGGATGTGGGAGTCTTGTGAGGACCTAAGGGGACAGTCCTGAGCGCCCTGAGTCCTGGTGAGGGGTGGATGGAACTGGATGGGGGGGCGCTGCTGCCCCCTTGTGGACACCATGGGAATGCTGGCCTGAGGGCTAGCAGGGCTGTGGCTGGGAAGGGCTGTGGGCCCAGGGAAGCGGAGACCAACCCCATGTTCTGTCTGTCCAGACGCTGAGCCCCCGTGAGCTCTGGCACTTGGTACATCAGTGCTATGGCTCCGAGCTGGGCCTCACCAGCGAGGATGAGGACTATGTCTGCCCCTTGCAGCTGAATGGTCTAGGGTGAGTCAGAGGTTGGTGGCTGGTTCCTGGGGTGGGGGGAGACGACAGGCTCTGTGTGCAGAGCTCCTGGAGTCCTGGGTGGACTGAGGTGGGCATAGAGTCTGGGAGACCAGGAGGGTGTGTGGGGTGCAAAGATACAGCAGTCCCATACCCTCCCTTTCCCCCACAGGAGCTCCAAGGATGTGGGAGACGTGATCGCCCTGAGTGACATCACCCCCTTGGGGGCAGCCGACAACAGCCAAGAGCCGAGCCCGGTGGGCTCGCGCCGTGGTCGCATCACCCCCAACCTTTCCCGAGCCAGCAGCGATGCAGACCATGGGGTGAGCAGAGAATGGGGCCGAGAGTGGATGCTGATGGCAAGAGACAGAGGACGGTGTGTGTGTGGCGGGGGGGGGGGGGGTCAGGGAGAGGAACAGACTGAGAGTTGGTGGAGGGATGGGGAGGGGAGCAACAGGGCCAGAGAAGAGGTGGATGGAGGGATAAGGGAGAGGATGGACAGAGGGATGGGATGGAGCCAAGATGGGCAAAGGAAATGGAATGAGAGAGAGAGGTGAAAGGGCAGAAGACAGGAAGACACTGAGACAGAAGAAGCAAGGCTTGGATGGATGGATGGATGGATGGAAGGAACGATGGACTGACAGAGCTGGACAGACAAGGCACGGAAGGATAGACAGAAGGGCAGAAGAGGCATGAGAAGGTTTATGGCCCAGGCACCCAGGACAGGCCTGGTAGGGGCTGAGAGGGCCCTCATCTGGGCAGCCCCAGGGCCCCTTGTGGCTCGGCTGGAAGCTTCGTGCACACGTGAACCCCCAGCATCGAATTTCCTCCAGTCTCAATCCTTATGGCCACACGGGGCGGGGGGGCCCTCAGGCTGGAATGGAGGGGGACAGCGCTGGAGTCAGCCTTTCTCTGCAGGCAGAGGAGGACAAGGAGGAGCAGACGGACAGCCAGCCAGATGCCTCCTCCAGCCAGACCGTGACCCCGGTGGCCGAACCACCAAGCACTGAGCCGACCCCACCTGAGGGGCCCACCTCCCTGGGCCCCTTGGACCTGCTGCGCAGTGAGGAGCTGTTGTCGGACACGAGCAACTCTTCCTCGTCCACAGGGGAAGAAGGTGAGGCAGGTGGCCCCAGGCATGTGCTTTGCCTCCATGGGACAGCCCCTGCTCAGACTGGCGTCCACATGGGATTGGCTGGCTCCTGGGACTAAAAAATCCAGGGGGTGCAGGCATTCAGACGGTGCTGTTAGAAATCTGTCTAGCTCTGGCTCGAAGGCAGCAGAGCGGATGGGTAAGAGCACAGGCTGTGAGGCCAGACTGCCCGGGCCCAAATGCTGGCCATACTGCCTCCTAGCTGGGTAACGTGGGCAAATTATTTAACTCTTCGAGCCTCATTTTTCTCATCCGAAAAATGGGGTTAGCAATAATCCTGCCCACTTCATGGGGTCAATGTTAAGAGAATGAAAGTGAGTTAATGTTTGTAAAGTGCTCAGGCCCGTCGGTGCTGGCTCTTGTTACTACTCTTTCCATTTCCCATGTGCCGGCTTCCTTCTTAGGTAGCCTCCATTCTTGGGCGGAGGCGGGGCACAGAGAGCCCCAACCCGCCCTCTTCCCCGCCAAGCCTAGCAGGGAGAAAGCCTGCTTTTCCCACCAGAGGCACCAGAAGCTCTAGGGTTGGCTCTGATTGGTCCACCTTGGAGCCCAGGCCTGTCCCTGAACCAATTACAGCAGCTGAGAGCCCAGGCTGATCAGGAGCATCACAGGCCCACCCCTGTGATGCCAGTGACAGCAGCCCCCTGGGCCCGGGCGTGTGCTGCTCCATGAACCGATCACAGTGGCTCTGGCTGGCTGAGTGGGGGGACGCATGCCTGCCCTAAAGCCACCCCTGGGGCAGAAAGGGGCCAAGCGGTGCTCCGGTCTGCGTCCACCCCAGCCTGCGAGGATGGGGCTGCCCTTCCACCGCTCGAGGCCTGGGAGTGGAGAGGAGCAGTCACCCAAGGGAAACCGAGGCGCTGCTCCAAGGAGGGAGCAATGCAGCCCCCGCCGTCCTTCTCTGTCCCCCAGCTGACCTGGCCGCCCTTCTGCCCGACCTCTCCGGCCGGCTCCTCATCAACTCCGTCTTCCACGTGGGAGCCGAGCGGCTGCAGCAGATGCTTTTCTCAGACTCGCCCTTCCTGCAGGGCTTCCTGCGGCAGTGCAAGTTTACAGGTCAGGGGGCCGAGCTCCCCTGGCTGCAGGGGAGGGGCGGGGGGCGCGGAAGCAGGAGACCAGCAAGCCCTGCAGAGCAGATGTGGCCCAGGGGGCGGTGGGCAAGTGAGAAGCCACATCCGCGAGACCAGACCAGACGGGCTCTGCCTCTTAACTAGCTGAATGGCCTCGGGCAGTGTTCCGAGCCTCTCTGCCTCAGTTTCTTCCTCCGTCCATATGTTGGGGGCATGATAACAGTCCCTGCTGTAGCCAGGTCTCCTGAGAGCTGTATGAGTTGATAACTAGACACGTGCTAAGAGCAGTGGTATACAGTAAGCACTTAATAAACACAAGTTGATGATCACACATTTAGTGGCCGCCCTGTCAGATTTGTGCAGAGGTCAGGATAGACGAAGTCGAGGATCTAGTGAGAACGACAGTAAACAGACACACAAATAAGTCACAGATGTGCGGGGACAGAGTGCCAGAGGGGAGTCTGTGACCTGAGGGGTCTCAGGAGAAGCTGCTGGAAGGATGTGATGAAGGAACCGAGGCCTGAAGGAGGAGCTCTTCTGGGGAAAGGCGAGGAGATGGGAGAGAAACCCAGGAGGCCAGCGGGGTACCTGCAAAGGCCCTGAGGCCGGGGGCAGACACTAGGAGAATCCCTTGAGGTTGGGCCTCTGTGGCCATGTGTGGCGAGGTGAAGCCACAGTGCCAGGTGACACGGAAGGGTTCACGGTGGAACCAGCTGAACGGCTCAGGAGGCTGTGGAAGGGATTCAAGCAGGGGAGGGGCTAGTCAGTTAGTCGTCTTTTCTCTGTTTCTTTTTTTGTGTTGATGAAAATGAGTCAGGTAGAATTCTCTGCAGAATGAGTGAGAGCGTGCCTTGGTTTGGGGGCCCACAGTCCTCCAAAATGATGCTCATGTCCTGGAGGGACAGGCACATCAGACTGAGGAACTCAGATTCTGTCTGGGGGCCCTGGAGAGCCATGGACTGTTCTAGGCAGGTTACGGGCAGGAGCAGGCTTGGCTTTAAGAAGCTACCCCTGGACCTCAGAGGTGGAGTCCAAGGCCAGAAACTCGGGGGGGCGGAGTGGGACCCTGGGCAGGCAGGGATGGACTGAACCAGGAGCAATGTTCAGTTCAAGTGAACACAAGGGGGAGGGAGTGTCCAGGGCAGGGCCCAGGGCTCTGGAGGAGTCTGGAGTATGGTGGGGCCACCCCTGCACTGGGACCCCGAGAGGAAGGAGGATGCCGAGGCCAGTGTGGGACCTCCTGGGTGTCTGGGGAACTTCCAAGGGAAGGTGTTCAGGAGGTCACAGGACCCTAGGTCTGAGGCACACAAGAGAAGCCAGGACTGGTACAGAGAGGGAAACTGAAGCTGCAGGAGCAGATGAGATGGCCCCAGGATGAGTGACAAGCATAGGGAAGAGAGAGGTCCCAGCTCAGAGTCTAACCAACATCTGAAATTTTAGGGCTCCAGAAGGAAGGATGGGGCACGGGGGCAGGGTGGGTTTGGGGACGAGTTCCTGGAGCACTGGAACAGTCCAAAAAAGGCTAGTTCCCACAGCCTGTGGGCAGAAGACTGGAGAATGGTGTCCTCATTTTGTCCCTTCCTCCCTGCCTCTCCCAGATGTGACCTTGAGTCCCTGGAGTGGCGACAACAAGTGCCACCAGCGCCGAGTGCTGACATACACCATCCCCATCAGCAACCCCCTGGGCCCTAAGAGCGCCTCCGTGGTGGAGACACAGGTGGGCCCGGGTGGAGGGCAAAGTGGCAGGCCGGGCAGCCCTGGCTGGCTTGTGGGGGGGCCTGACTCCCTCCTCCCTCCTCCCTCCTCCCCACAGACACTGTTCCGGCGCGGCCCCCAGGCGGGCGGCTGCGTGGTGGACTCCGAGGTGCTGACCCAGGGCATCCCGTACCAGGACTACTTCTACACTGCCCACCGCTACTGCATCCTGGGCCTTGCCCGCAACAAGGCCCGGCTGCGGTGAGCAGCGGCCCGGCCCCTCCCCTGACAGAGTCCCCTCCCTTGGGGAGAGGTGGCAGAAAGCCCCCAGGGCTTTGGCCTGAGCCAATGGGCCCAGAGCCACCATCCACCAGGATGGGAAAGGGGGCGAGGGACAGGTTTGGGGGAAGATGAGCTCAGTTTGGGGTGGGCTGAGCTGTCTTTTGGACCCCGGGTGGAGCTGGGGCACAGCACAAGACGGTAGAATCGGGGCCAGGTGTGGGCTCAGCTGCGGGGGGCCCAGGGCGTTGCTAAGTCTGGGAGACTTGCCAAGGTGTGTTGGTTTGGCCTGTGGGTGACAAGGGACCCTCTCTGAATTGGGGGAAGGAAAGCACCCCCTTGGAATGGTCAGAGTCAGACCCTGACCCCCTCCCCCTGTCCCCCGCGACCCCAGGGTGTCCTCTGAGATCCGCTACCGGAAGCAGCCCTGGAGCCTCGTGAAGTCCCTCATCGAGAAGAACTCCTGGAGCGGCATTGAAGATTACTTCCACCACCTGGGTAGGGGGAGGTCGGCCCGGCTGGGGATGGGGTGGTGGCCTGGCTGGCCGGGTGCAGCCACGCAGAGGTCCCTCCTGTGTCCACAGAGCGGGAGCTTGCCAAGGCGGAGAAGCTGTCCCTGGAGGAAGGCGGGAAGGACACGCGCGGACTGCTGTCAGGCCTGCGGCGACGCAAGCGGCCCCTGAGCTGGAGGGGTCACGGCGACGGGCCCCAGCACCCGGACCCAGACCCCTGCGCCCGGGCGGGCATGCACACCTCAGGTGTGTCCCCTCGGGCCGGGCCGGGGCCCTGGTCGTGTGCTGGGATGGCTCTGTCTGACGGCACGGCGCTCTCCTTCAGGTTCCCTCAGCTCTCGCTTCTCGGAACCGTCCGTGGACCCAGGCCCCGGGGCAGGCGTCCCCAGCGCCCTGGTTCTCATCAGCGTGGTGTGAGTAAGGGGCCGGGGCTGTGGGGTCAGACAGGCCTGGATCTGCATTCTGGCTGTGTGACCTCAGGCAGGCCTCTCTGGGCCTCTCCGGGCATCTAGTGGAGTGGGAGCGTGGGCTCACTTTTTAGCATAGCAGAGATGGAGGGAGAGGATGTTTGGAATGTGCCTAGTGTGTTGTGGAGAAGTCTGTCCTGCTGGGAGAGTGAGGCCCTGAGGCCTCTGGGAGGTCAGAGGAGCCTGACAGCCTGGGGGCAGGGAGGGCTTTCTGGGTGAGCAGGCACCCAGAGGAGGTAGAATGAGGGGAACCGGGAGAGATCTGGGGAAAAAGCACTGTCATACATCTCAGTCCTATTTTCTGTGTCCAGCCCTAAGCTGGGGGACACTGGGGCCACAGAACTGACTAGAGACCTGTCAGCAGGCCAGGGTGCTGGGGGACAGGGTGGGGACAGGGAAGCTGCAGGAGGCTGGGGAAAGCTTCCCAGAAAAGCAGAGGATTCCTGAGCTGAGACTATGGAGGGTGAAGCAGGGAGACCTGGGAGCACAGAGGCCAGGGATAGGGGAGGTGGGGACAGGAAACTCTGAGGACGTGGAAGTGAGGTCCGAGCTTCCGGCAGACCCTGCAGGTGAGAGTCAGCTCAGTCACACACTCGGCCTCTCTGGGCCTCAGTTTCCCAGCGCCTGAAGTCTGGAGAGGGGCCATGTGGCACACTCAAGGAGGGGCGGGGCAGGCTCTCACTTCTTTTGTCTTCCTGTTGCTGCCTCCCCAGGATCTGTGTGAGGTAGGGCCCTGCTTCCTGCACCCCCTTCCCCTCTCCCCCCAGACCCCAGCTGTAGCCCCTTCTCCTGGCCCTGAGCCCCCGGCTCTCCCAGCCAGGCAGCCTGCTGTGGCCATGAGGGGCGAGGCCTGGATGCCATCCCTGACTTTGCTGCTTAGGGACTATGTGCCCATAGGCATGTCAGTCACCCTCTCTGATTCCACTTTCTCCTCTGGAAAGCGGGGTGATCATGGTGCCCCTTTGTGGTTTGGTTGTGTGGGTGCTACTGACCTAGGAGAGCTTCTGTGTCCAGACGCTGACCTCTGACCCCTGCCCTCAGCCTCATCGTCCTCATCGCCCTCAATGTCCTCCTCTTTTACCGCCTCTGGTCCCTGGAGAGGACGGCCCACACCTTCGAGTCCTGGCACAGTCTGGCCCTGGCCAAGGGGTGAGTGGGGGGCCTGAGGGGGCTGGGGACTTGGGCGGGTCGGGCGAGGCCTCCGCCCCGCTCAGGCCCTGCACCCCCTTGCAGCAAGTTCCCCCAGACGGCCACGGAGTGGGCAGAGATCCTCGCCCTCCAGAAGCAGTTCCACAGCGTCGAGGTGCACAAGTGGAGGCAGATCCTGCGGGCGTCCGTGGAACTCCTCGACGAGGTGCGGCTATGGGGCTGCGGGGCCCTGGGTTTGGATCCCGGTGTGTGGCAGATACCTCTGGGCCTCAGTTTCTTCCTCTGTACAAGGAGGAAGCCAGTCCTAGTCCCTAGCTCCCAGGGTTGCCGGAAAAATGGAAGAAAGAGGTGGCTCGCAGCCAAGGAAAAATGTCCACGGTGTCTGACTTCAGGCATGGCTGGGTCCAGCCACCCTCATGCCATCTCCTGACTCTGCCCACCGCCAGGGTTGGCTTTGTTTGAAGGTGTCCTACCCTCCTGCCCTTGACCAAGGTGGCAGCTGCCGCTCCGGCTGACATGCAAAGGAAAGGGCTCGTTCTCACTGGCCGATGGGCTCACCTGTCCATCCCTGAACCCATCACAGTGGCTGGGGGCAGGCGAGGCTTGGTCCTTGAACCCCACTCCCACTAAGGGGTCACATGAGGGTGGGAAAGAGTTCCTCCCAAGGATGCGAGGAGGGTCTCGTCTCCAGAAGGGGTTGCCCCGAACATTGTCTGTAGTACAGTGGCTGCATCTCTGCAGATGGCCATGTTCAAGTTCCGCTGTGTGACGTTGTACGAGTGACTACACCATTGCCAGCCTTGGCTTCCTCCTCTGTACATGCTGTTACCTCAAAGACGGGCGTGAAGATCAAATGAGTTAACGTTGGAATAGCGCTCGTAGTAAACACCGCGTGTCTCTGCGGTTATTAGCCTGAGCCCAGTGCCCGTAACAGAGCACAGTAGGAGCTCTGTTAATGTGGTGGTGGGTCAGCACAAAGGTCAGGTACTGGGGTGGTGCCTAAGGTGGGAGGAGGAGGGGTGGGAAGCGGAGGACTGGCTGGCATTGGCTGGGTGCCCAACGATATCAGAGCCCGAGTTGGGGCATGACGGCAAAATTGTGTGTGGTCACTGGAGACCAGAACGTGGAGCCCATCTCGGGGGGCTTTGTTGCACCCTGAAACCAGGCTGGCGGGGAGATGCTCGTGCTGGGTAGGCTGCGCAGAACAGGGCAGGAGGGGATCGAGGCTGGGGTCACATCACCCGGAGAGAGGGGTGGCATGGCCTCCCCATCCTAAGTTAAATTCTGATTATTTTCCTCTTAAATTGCCAAGGGCACAGAGTTGACTCCACAAATTCGTTTACCGCAGACTCAGATGGAGCTGGGCTGTCCTGTGAGCCAGTTTGTTCCTCCAGGCCAGCCTGTGTTGCCCCGCATCTAAGAGAGGGGGCTAAAGTCTGAGAAGCCCAGACTTCTCCAAGGTCACACAGCAGGGAATAAGAAGAGCTCCTGTGCCAAGTGCTAGGTGTTCGGCCATCAGAGCCCTGAACTCGTCCTATGATCTTTCAGCTGGGGAGCCTGGGATAGTTATGGGGCTTGCCCAAGACCACCCAGTACATAGCAGGGGTGTGCCCGGAACCTGGGCCATTGGGACCCCTTCCTTCACCAGCATCTTAGAAGTTAAACTGGGGGCAATACAGCTCTACTGTTTTCACGGGGTGACCTTGGTTGGGGACATGACCTCTTTGGAGCCTCCCCAGTTCCTCAATGGAGGGAAACCCTGCCAGCACTCACCTCCCACCCTGCCCACTTCTTCCTCCCAGATGAAGTTCTCGCTGGAGAAGCTGCATCAAGGCATCACTGTCTCGGACCCTCCCTTCGACTCCCAGCCACGGCCTGATGACAGCTTCTCCTGAGGAACCCCAGCCCCATGGCCGACCCCCCTAATGGACAGACGGACACAGAGCCTCGGTGGCCACTGCTGGCACGGTGTGAGCGCCGGGAGCCTCCCGCCCACCCCTCCCCGTGGCCCAGCCAGGGGCCACACAGACATGGGGACCACAGAACGGAGATGCACTTTAGACCAGCGTGTGCAAGTCCAGCTGCCATCACCGGCCCAGCCAGGGAGCTGGCCTGGCCCCCCGCTAACTTATTTTGCCCAGCTGGGGTTGTGGGGGGCGCCTCTGGGGTGCACGATTCCCTCAGCTCTGGGTTTAATGTATTATATTTATTTGGGGCCGACGGAAAGCCCCAATAAAGGGTTGGAAACAGCTGTGGCTGTGCCTGCAGGGTCCCCGGGAGTGGGCGGGGGTCTCCTGTTGCGCTGGAAGGGGGAATCTGTCCATTTTCCGGGGGCCCGAGTCACTCACACGATCTGGGATTCTTCAGCATCTTCCACAGGCTTTGTGTCTTCGGGGTCCAGTGTCAGGACTGTGAGGGCAGACACAGATGCCTGGATGCCTGGGTTCAGATCCTACCCCTGATCCTTAGCGGTCACATAACCCAGGTCAAGCCTTCTGAGCTTCCTGGTTTCCCCTTCTGTACAATGGGCGTTAAAAGCAGCACTTGTCTCCCGGGGTTCTTAGAAGTGAATAGTCCTACACCCCCCTGAGTTTCTGAGTCAGCAGCTCTGAGGTGGGCTGAGAGTGTGCACTTCCGACAAGCTCCCCGGATCCCACTTCACGAGCCACTCTGACAAGCGCTACGTTAATGAGTGTGGCGCCTCACAGCGGGGCCTGGCGTAGAGTGAGTATTCAGCTGATGTTCCTCTCACCGTGGAAGAATTGGGGGGGAGAGGAAAGTGACTCCTGTAGTAAGCACCAAATGGGGACCAGACTTTGTGGCAAGGTCTGGTGCTCGTTTAAGTTTCATGGTGACTCCGTGAGATGGGGGGAGGCAGATAGGTATGTGTCTGAGGCCACTGCAGGCCTGTCCCTGGTGTCTCCACACTTAGATGCAGGGTCCTGTCCCCTGCAGGACCCTACCACGGCCTGTACAGGTTGAGGCCATCTGGAACCATCTTGCCAATGAGGAAGTGGGCTTAGAGGCCAAGTCTCTGGTCCAGGTAGAACCCAGGTGTGTCTCACTCAACGCTATTCTGGTAGCAGAGTGAGTGAGAGATAAGGAGAGACCTTTGACATGTCACAGGCTGTGAGAAACTTCTTAATAAATGGCTTGGGACAGAGGACTGTAGGGAGGGGGTTGGATGGAGGTGGGAGGGACCACGAGTGGCAAAGGGCCAAGCCAGCCTCCCCTCCAGCTGTGTGAACATGGCAAGTTACCTACTCTGGGCTTCCGTTTCCCATACCTGTTAACTGGGAATAGTGACAAAACCCACCCTGTAGGAAGAATTGCAGTTAATATTAGTAAAGTGCTGAGAACAGCACCAAGCCCACGGTAGCTGCTCAGTGAACACCAGCTTGTAAGGCTGTGAGTGGGTGCCCTTGCCCAGTGCCTAAGGCCTGTCCTCACTGCCACTTCTAGGGGGAGGGCTCAGTGCAGCAAGAGTTATTTTCTGCAAGGCAATTTCACAGCCCAGGAAGTGTTGGCACAGAGGCCCAGACCACAAAGGTGTCCAGTGTCCCCGGCTTCCTGTTTCTCTGCCCCAAGCCTGCCCCACACCCTGGTTCCTCTTGCTCAGCGGGACTGGGTCAGGGGGATCCTGGAACTTCACTGCACCCAGAACTGGAGGCCAGGACCTGAGCAGCCAGCCCGAACTTTCACTCCCATCCGGGTCCTGACAGCCCAGAGCCCACACCCCCAACCTCTCCACTCCAGCATTGCTGGGGCAGGATCCCAGACCCACCTGAGGCTGGCTACATGACCCTAGGCAAGGGCATGAGGCACTCTCAGCCTCAGTTTCTTCTTCCGTAAAATGGGGATAATAATAGAACTTGCTGCCCATGATGGGGGGGGGGGAGAAATGGATCTGGCGTATCGGAAGGGCTCTACCGTTGGCATTTATTCACTTGATGAATATTTATCAAGCATCTATAACGTGCCAGGCATAGTAACAGGTGCTGGGAACACAGTGGTGCACGGGATGGTATCCTCACCTGGGGGCCTCTTTGTAGTCCAGGGCTGGAGGGCCAGGCGTTGGGAGGAAGATATATATAAAGGAAGAGTATAATGTCAGTGACAACTGTGGTGGAAAAAAACGAAATGAATAAAGTTGGTCAAGTAAGGGACAGGGGAGGCAGTTTCCTGGGAATGGACAGAACACCTGATGAAGGTGACATTGGAGCCAAGGGCTGTGGGAGAAGAGGGAGTGAGCCTTTTTGTTACCAGGGGGAAGAGTGGTCCAGGCAGAGGGAAGAACAGGGTGGGCAAAGGCCCTGAGGCAGAAATAAGTCTGGTGCGCTGAGAACCGGCAGCAGGGGCCTGGACAGTGGTGGTGGGGGGTAACATCAGAGACCAGGGACCCTCCTCCTGAAACATGGTACCGCCAGGCCCCCAGAGCAGGGTCTCTGGTCTAGATCTAGCACGTCCCAGCTGCTAGTCTGAAGTATTCTTGGTGCCCTAGCCTGACACCCCCACCTAATGCCTACTTGGGTTCCAGCACAGTGACCTCCAGCCCCGGATGTCAGGGAGCTGAAGGGGAGGTCACTCGGAGGTCCGAGCCGAGTCCCCCTCCATCCCACGAGGATGACCTCCATAAACTGAAGTCGGAAGCCCTGTCCCCCAAACGCCCTCTAAGCCCTTCCGTGACTCTGGAGGTGACCTTTTCCAGACTCCGATGCTGGGGGTCCCCAGAGTCGGGAGGGGTCAGGGACACCCAGGCCATCCGCCCATGCCCCAAAGCCGCGGCCCCTGCGCCACCCGGAGAGGCCGGTGCAGCGGGCGCCTCCTGGGCCGCTGCGGCAAAGGCTGGGCGGCCGCGCCCTCCCCCCGCGGTGATTCATCCCGCCCCCTCCCGCTCCCTCCTCCCTCCCCGGGCCGCCGCCGCCGCCGCCGCCGCCGCCGCCGCCGCTGCAGTGCGCAGGAGACCGCGGCCCGCGCCCCAGCGCGCCCGAGCCGGAGCGGGGCCGGGGTCGGTGCACCTGGCGAATGCGCCCGGCTGCGCGCGCCAGCGCAGCAGCCCGAGCAGCGGCCGCCGCCCGCGCGGCGGGGATGCCCGGACGCCGGGCCCCGGGGCTGGGCCCCCGGCGGTAACCGGAGCGGGGGGGCCGCGCCCCCCCTCCGCCCCCCCTCGCCGGTCCCAGAGCCGCAGCTGCTGCGCCCGCGCGCTCCCGGGGACATTCTAACCACCGCCCGGGCCCGCTGCCTCTTGCCCCGCTATTAATACCGGCGGCCCGGGAGGGGGGCGCAGCGCGCGCCGCGCAGCCATGGGGACACTGCTGGCCTTGGTGGTCGGCGCGGCACTGGGTGAGTGCGCGGGGCAGGGAGGTGCGCGGCGGGGGGCACGGCCCAGGCAGCGGCCCGGGGGCGGGGTGAGCGCGTGGGACCCGGGACGGCGGGCGGAGGGCTGCCCCCCCCGCCAGCGGCCCACTCCCCGGCCCGGCTAAGTGTGCTTCCGAAGTTGTGAGCGCGGGGAGCGGGGCGGGGGAGGGCGGTGGAGGTGCCGGTGGGCGAGCGCGGGCGGGGGCCGGGCTGGCACAGCTCGGCGGCTGCGGGCGCCCAGCCGGGGGCGAGGAAACGCGGAGTCAGCTGCTCCCGGAGCCCCGCAGGCTGCAATGTGACACCCACAGCCGCGGGAGGGGGTGGGGGAAGGCGGCGCCCGGAGACTGGGACGGGGGAGACCGAGAGACAGGGAGAGATGGGGACGCAAGGGAAGGCGCGAGAGGCGCAGCGACTCCGAGTACTCCGGAGCGCTCCGCCGAGACTGGGAGTCGGGAATAACGGGGGAGAAGGAGACGGAGAAGGTTGTAGAGTGTGCCAGAGAGAGGCCGAGAAGCGCGTTAGAAATGGGAGCGCCGGAGAGACAAACTTGAGAGAGGCAGGAGAGACGGAGACACAGGTAGACACTGGGAGAGGTGGAGTTTAAAAGGGACAGGGAAAGGTGGAGAGAGAGACCGGGAGAGGCCGTCGGAGCCTGGAAAGAGGACACAAAGTGGTACAGACTCCGTAAGGGATATGAAGTAAGGGAGACAGACACAGAAGTGTTCAAGGAGTTAGAAAGAGCAGCGGAGGAAGACAAGGAGTTCCCAAGATTCACAGAAGGAGAGACTCAGGGACAAGGAAACAGACCCGGAGCTGGAGCCAGAGAGGCTCAGCATTATCTGGTGAGCGCTGGGGCTGAGGAAGGGGGAGGCAGGTGAGAATACGGAGGAGGCACCCAAGGGGACTGGAATCCAGTGGGGGGTGTAAAGTCCCTGAGGCTGCAAAGAGCTCAGTGTGTTTCAAGAAGCTGATAGGAGGTGGGAGAGGGGTCTGGAACTGAGGAGCCTGGGGGCAGGGCAACAGGGGCCAGAGAAGCTGGGTAGGGGTTGGGGGACTGGAGAGCTGGGCTGGAGTGTGGGGCTGCCCTGGTTCCAGCACCCCCCAACCCCTCTGAGGCCTTGCCTTCTCCCAACCCCTTCTCTGGGGCTAGGGAAATGACTCTGTCCCCTTGAACTTCTAGCACATCTGGAATTCTAGTTCCACCACCTAAATGCTGCGGTACCATGGGCAGGGGGGACTTCCTAAGAAGGGGTACATGGGTGTCTACTTAGCTACAGAGCAAAGATTCTGAGTTACTTCCCACAGTGACAGCCCTATGTTGTTTGGGTGGGTGGGGGGCTTCTTGCGTGGCAGGCCCCCTGCTGGGGCTTTACCTCACTGTTGGAATCTGCCAAGCGACCCCTCCAAGCAGAGATGACCGTTTGCGGGAAACTGAGGCCAGAGGTGATGAGGGACTTGCCAAGGGCACACAGCAAGTGGCAGGGCCAGGCTGAGCATCTGGTTCTGTCCGTTCGTATTCATTATCGAGGGGAAACAGATGGTTTCCGAGAGGCCGGAGAGCCAAGAGCCAGCAAGCCTGGTGTTGGGTGCTGGGCGCCCCTGTTCCACCTGAGCCTGCTGTCCCTGCAGTGTCCTCAGCCTGGGGGGGCTGCGTGGAGGTGGACTCAGAGACCGAGGCCGTGTACGGAATGACCTTCAAAATTCTGTGCATCTCCTGCAAGCGACGCAGCGAGACCACCGCCGAGACCTTCACGGAGTGGACCTTCCGCCAGAAGGGCACTGAGGAGTTTGTCAAGGTGTGTGTGGGGGGGTGGGCACAGGTGCAGGGCGGCGGGCCTCTGTGTGGGACATGGTGGCAGGCAGCATGCCGGGGGCGGGGTGGGGGGTGTTTGCTCATTTCCGATAATGTGCTATTTGTGATGACCCGGATTCAGATTCCAGCTCCACCCCTGTTTGGCTGGTGCCCTTGGGCCAGGCACTGGGCCTCTCTGAGCCTCAGTTTCCTTCTCTGTAAAGACGGGGTGGCGGTGGGCTCTAGCTCATAGGCTTGGGTGAGGGTTGATCCGGTTGTTGCCCTGGCACACGGTGGCACAAAGATTCAGTACCAGCAAGGCCGTCTCCGGTAGTCATCATGAAAGACGCAGAACTTTCCCGCCTCCCTTTACGTTGTATGTATTTTGATCTACACATGAGGAGGCTCCGCAGACTCACAGGGCCTCCCAGAGCGGTGGGGTCTGCTGTGGCTGAGATTGGATTCCTCTCTGCCTGGCTGAGGGGTGTGCCTGGTGAGACTGAAAGCCAGGAAGGCTGAAAGAGGGCTGGGGTTGGGGGGCGGGATGCCTGAGGAAAATGTACATGAGTGCGCGTGCCTGGCCCAGGGACACAGTCAGTGTCAGGGGCAGGCCAGGGCACCATCCTCGCCCCCCTGTGCCCTCCGTGCCCAGGGTCGTGGTGCCCACGTGTGTGTCCGCTGTCTCTCTGAGTGTCAGGGCGAGGGACAGAATGGTCTGGGCGAGGGTGGGGGGGACGGGTGCGGGCAGTGACCAGCCCGGCTGTCCCCCAGATCCTGCGCTATGAGAACGAGGTCCTACAGCTGGAGGAGGACGAGCGTTTTGAGGGCCGGGTGGTGTGGAACGGCAGCCGGGGCACCAAGGACCTGCAGGACCTGTCCATCTTCATCACCAACGTCACCTACAACCACTCCGGCGACTACGAGTGCCACGTCTACCGCCTGCTCTTCTTTGAGAACTATGAGCACAACACCAGCGTCGTCAAAAAGATCCACCTTGAGGTGGTGGACAAAGGTGAGTCCGGCCCTGCCTGCCCCCTCGCCCCTGTTGCCCACCGGCAGCCAGATGGTGGGACAGATGGCAGGCAGGGGACAGGCTGGCTCCACGCCTGGGCCGGGCGAACGCCCACGGCAGCAGGGGGAGCTGCACCTCCCTCCCCAGCCCCAGCTCCGGCTTTCCTTTCCTTTCAACCCACCTCGGAGCCCCAGCAGACCCCTCCTGTGAAAGTTCTGGATGCAAAACTGCCACCTGTGCTGTGGGACGTCGGGCAGGTGTCCTCCTGTCTCTGTGGAAGGGCTGTCCCGTGGGAAACAGGCTGATAACGGTAGCCATCTCTCAGCGCAGTGTGAGGATGGAGCGGTGGGTCGGTATCAGCTGCCCCGGTAGTGGGAATGACAGTGGAGGTTCTGACTGTCCGGTAGCCTCAGCCCCTCTTCCCTTTGTCACCCTGGCTGAAGAGATAAGAGTGTGTCCCCTGGAGCAGAGCTCCTGAAATTCCACTGTGCCTGTGCGAGTGAGCGAGCATCCTGGGAGACCTTGGCTCAGCAGACCCCCGGGGTGGGGGTGGGGCCGCGGCTGCATTTCTAACAAGCTCTCAGCGAAGCCAAAGCGGCAGGTGTGGGGCCACAGCGTACAGCAAGGATCTCAGGCGTTTGGGGACATTGCATCATTTTGGCTCCAGCTGCCTTGGATCCCTTCTCTGAACCATCTTCTGATGGGTGTAAATTGGAATTTTCCAGGGCCGGAGGGCCCATTGGCTTAGAGTCAGGAAGCTATCCCAGAACTTGAGGCACCAAAGAACCACGGCAAGTATGTCCTGTGGGGCCCAAGGCGCACGCGCATTATCACCGTACATTGTCATTCCTTTCCCCAAGAGGGGTGCAGTCCCTCATGGAGCCTCCCCACCCACCCTCCTGGCTAGGGGCTGCTGCTGTCCACACTTTACAGACGGGAAAGCCCAGGCTCAGGAAGGTAAGATTACGTGGCCGAGATCGCAGAGCTGGAACCTGGATTTGAACCCAACCAGGCATGTGTGGCTGCCGTTTCTGTTCTTGGCGTGATTCACTACACTCTGCTGTCAGCCAGAGCCTGTGGGTTTCTTTTGATAATTAGCATTTTTACGTTTGTTATCAAAGTGAACCAGCAGGATTCAGCGCAGGAGACAAGTCTGAGCTCCTCTTTGCTGTAGGTCACGATGCTGGGTGGGCGGCCACCCACGGATGTGGAAGACGGAGCCCCGCCCCTGGGAGTGGCTGGAACAAGAAACGCCCCCAAATCCTGTGGCTTCACAAAAATCTGTGTCAATCCTGTCTTGGGAATCAGTGCAGAGGCCAGGGGTCAGGAGAGCAGGGAGGTTCCCTGGTTCCTTCCGTCCTACTGCTTCTTGCGCTCTGCCCTTGAGGGTCGGAGGCTAGGGACGGAGCACACCCCGGACCCAGCAGAGCCCCATTTAAACTTGATCTAGCATATTCTACTGCCTCCCAGAGTCTATGGGAGTATCCAACATACTCTAGTGGTTTTTCTTTCTTATCACCATAGTATGGTATTTTATATTACTATATACTATACTATTTTTAACATTACCAAACATACAACAGTGTTTTTATCATAGTCCATCATACTAGAGTATTTTTATCTTTACCCACAATGCTATAGTATTTTAAATTAATCATACTGTAGTATTTGAAAGTTTTACTTGTTCTACTGTATTCATCGTCAGCCAGCATACTGGCTTAACATTACTCGTCACACCACAGTGACCCCTCTGCCTCGGTTCCTCCTCTGTGAAATGGGGGAATGACAGTCCCGCCTCCTGAAATGTCTGTGTGGCTTGGTGGAGTCTACGTTGGACGTACAGCGCCCTTTACCCAATGTTTCCTTGGCTGTGGTTGTTTCCAGAGCAGGGAAGAGCTCAGAGCCTGCATTTAGTTACACTTGGAGTTGAATCCCGGCTCCGAATCCGATCCTGGGCCGTGCGTCATTGCCCAGAGCCGTCCCCTTTCTGAGCCTCAGTGTCCTTGTCTGAAAAATGGGCTGCAGAGCCGTGCCAGTCACTGTCCTAATCTGACTGGGAGAGCAGGAGATACCAGATTACCTAACTCCATCAGAGCACCGAGTTCCGGGAGCAGGGAGGAGAATTCTGAAGATGCACGCTTTGCCCAGCAACAGTCCAACTCAGTGTGCTTCCTGAGGTCAGCTGATGTGGGAAGCCAGCACTCTCTCTATCCTTGGGGGTGTTTCAGAGATGCAGGGAGATGCTCACATAAAGAATTTAGCACAGAGCTTGGCTGGAAGCACGCATTCTCCGTATGACACGAATTCCGAACTTCCGAACGAATGAATGAGGTGTGAGTCCTTGCACCAGCTCCTCCTGGCAGAGAAGCAGGGGAGAAACACCCAGCCCTGTGCCCTCTTTCCCTCTGGCCCAGAAAGCGTCGGTGCCATCTGCACGGGGTGGAGCAGCAGAGAGTGCCCACTGATGGGAGGAAAGACCATGTGAGGACAGTGGGGGCAAATGAGATCCTGGCCACCTGGAAGGAGAGGCCCAGGAGTATGGGGCGCACACCTGTGAAATCCGGCCAGGGACGTCACAGTGGCCTTCGCTTCTGGTTCCCTGGCTGAGCACATCCCCTCCACAGTTTAAATTTAGGCTAAGTGAGAGGAAGCTGGCGATGGCAAGAGCCAGTGCCGTGGAAAGGACAGAAGGTTTCCGGAAAATGTCGGTGAATAGCCAACACTTATGCAGTGTGCAGACTGCGAGCCCATCCATGCGTGTTACAGGGATTAACTTGCTTTCTCTTCCCGGTAACCCCGTGAGAAGGCATGAGTACTGTCACTTCCCGGTTTACAGAGGGGGAATTGAGGCTCAGAGAGGTTGAGTCACTTGCCCAAGGTTACACAGCAGGCAAGTAGCAGAGTTGGGATCTGAATCCGAGCCTTCTGGTTGCAAAGCTGCAGCTCCCAGGGAACCTGCGGCCGCCTGAATGAAACAGATGCCCCCTCTAGCCACACAGGGAGGCAGGCTAAGGGGGATCCCAAAGCCCCCTGGACAGTGGTTAGTTATTAAGAATCCCAGTGATGGGGCGCCCAGGTGGCTCAGTCGGTTAATCATCCCACTCTTGATCTCAGCTCAGGTCTTGATCTCAGGGTTGTGAGTTCAAGCCCCACACTGGGCTCTAAAAGAAAACAGGAGTGACGGTAACAATGATGACTCTAGGGAAGCACCATGGTCCCGCTGGCAGACCAGGCCCAGGGAGGCCAGGTCACTTGGCCAGGCTCATACCCCGCACGCTTGGGTCACCTCAGGCTTCCTGAGCCTGGCCTTGACGGCCCCTGACCCTGCTTGCCCTTGTAGCCAACAGAGACATGGCGTCCATCGTGTCGGAGATCATGATGTATGTGCTCATCGTGGTGTTGACCATATGGCTCGTGGCAGAGATGGTTTACTGCTACAAGAAGATCGCTGCGGCCACTGAGGCCGCCGCACAAGAGAACGCGTGAGTGGCGCCGGTGGGGGTGGGGTCAGGTGACCCGGACACGCGGGTTTCTCAGAGGGGTACGTCCATCTGCTGTCGTGGATGGGTAAGGTCGGGCCCCTGTGCCTTCCCCTCAGGACCCAGAGTCTGACTCCCTGAGTCCCCTCCTGCCTCAGACTCAGGACTCCAGGCCCCATGCCTGGGCTTCCCGTGGATCCCTGGATGTCCAGTCCACAGTCCCCACCTTTCTAACTCCAAACCCTGTGCAACTGGGGCAGAGACCCCCACCTTCCTCAGTTTCCCCCGGGGTGGGCCAGACTGATGATGCTGGTCACTGTACCCCTGGCCTTTGCCCCTACAGCTCGGAATACCTGGCCATCACCTCAGAAAGCAAGGAGAACTGTACGGGTGTCCAGGTGGCCGAATAGCCCTGGTAAGGTAGGTGGGTGGACAGGGGGCTGGAGGGCCTGGGCGGGGGTCAGCTGGCTGGATCCCTGACACCTGTCTCTCCCTCACCTTTAGGCCCTGGGCTCCACCTCAAGGAAGAGCCAGCCCTGATGGGGAACATCTGGGCACAGCCTGCCCCCAATGGGGGTTGGCCATTCCTGGACCTCCACGAGCCTCAGAGTCCTGCCAACGGAGCCGCCTGGGTGGGAGGGGACAGGGGGCTTGGCTCACACCCCCAATCCGGCCTACTTCCTCCTGCCCCATCGCCCACCCGCGCCATGCATGATGGGTAAAGCAATACTGCCCCTGTCCCCACCCCTGCTTCTGCTGCCTGTTTAGGAGGGGGGCGGTGAGGCGGGGGCAGTGGCTCTGCACCCTTCCTTCTTGCTGATTTGCACACATTGGCCGCTTCAGATGCACACTACTGGGGCCCAGCCCCCCCTGCCTCCTCCCCCACCCAGCGGGGGGCGGGGTCCGGATGGGGCGGCACAGTTTGGGGCAGGGGGTTTACCGAAGACCCCCGGCGACACTTCCCCTCCTTCCTCTGGCTGGACCTGGGGTCCCCTCTCCCTGTGATGCACTCTGCCCCAGCCCTGCCCTGCCCTCTCTCACCAGCCTTGGACTGGGGCCACTTAGAAAGGCCCATTCAGCCTCTTCTCTCTTCACACAAGTAGTTTTGTTCATGAAATAAAGATTCTTGGACTTGATTCAGAGTCTCTCTCTCGAGCCCTGTCACCCTCTCCAAAGCCTTGGTTCCCCCCACCCCAACCCGCTTTTGGGTGCACATTCAGGGAAAGGGAGGGCGAAAGAACAGGTCGGTGACTCTCAGCGACTTAGCACTTGATTAGTGGGGGTGGGGTGGGGGGTTGTCATTAGCTCAGCCAGGAGGGCGGGAGGGGGCCAGAGAGGAGTCATGGGGGCAGCAGGAAAGGGAAGGGTGGCATGGAGGGAAGAGAGGGGATGCCTGAGTTTGGGGGTTTGCTGAGTTCCTAGCAGGGTGGCTCTCTCTGCTGTGGTGGGAGCTGGGGAGGGGTGAGGGAAGGAGAGGAAGATGCAGGTAGAGGTAGTGGCAGAGAGAGACTAGGGGCTGGCAGCTCCAGCACCCCCCTCCCAGCAGGAGCCCTTGTGGGAGGCTGTGGCTCTGCGTGGGGCGAGCTCATGGGGTGAGCAGCTGCCGTCTGTGTTTGGGTGCATGGCTGTCCCCTAGCAGGTGGCTGCCGGTGACCCTTGTGTGTCTGGGTGTTTATCTGGCCCTGGGGTCTGACGTGGATCGCTCCTGGCTGCTGGCGGAACAGTGTGTATCCGCCTGTGGACACTTCCGGCCCCTTGGCCTGGACCTCAGCGCTTGGTGCTGCCTTTTCCGGGCCAAGCCCCCCCTTCCCCCCCACATGCAGGACTTCCAGGCTCCAGAGGTCACGGCTGCAGGCAGCAGAGAGGCTGCCAAAGCAAACCAGCCCCCGTGACTTGTAGGAAGGCAGCTGGGGGGAGGGGGCTGGGGCTGAGGCTGGGGCGAAGTTGGGGGAGGGAGGGGTCTGGGGCCAGGGCTGGGGCAGGGACCAGGATGGCCTTGTTCAGGAGCTGGACATGGGGACAGGAAATGGCAGGGAGCAGTGGTAGGCCTGAATTCAGCTTGGGGATGGGGGTGGCGAGCTAGAAGGGGCAGGAGTGGCTAGGGAGGGAGCTAGGCTTGAGCTGGGGCCCGCATGCAGGGACCAATATGCATAAGGCAGGGGTAAGGCAGGGGCTGGGCCGGAGGCAGGAGAAGTGGCAGGAGTGGGGTGGGCTGGGGCAGCTGGGGCCCCCTATCTGGTTCCCTCCAATTCAAAGGCCCACACTTCAGTCCTTGTAAGCACCCCGCCCCCCCACCCCTCCCAGCCTGCTTTGTCTGCCCAAAGCCCCTGCCTTCAGGCCAAACCTGTCCCAGCTCCCACCTCCCCTAAGAATGGCACACCTGGGCCCCCTCCAGGCAGGAGGGAGGCGATGAGGTTGCGGGCCCAGCCAGGTCCAGCCCTTGCAAACCCTGCCCCGCCTGCCAGGTGGCCTCCAGCGCTGCCAATCCCTTTGCCCTGCCCCTCCCCGCCCCTTCCCCCGCCTCCCGCCCGGCCCCCTCCTCCTCAGGTGAGGCAGCCAGGCCTAGCAGGCCCCACGCCGCTGCCTCTGCCTCCGGGCCACCGCTGCCGTGGGCCACCATGCTCCTGCCCAGGCCCGGAGACTGACCCGAAGAGGGCACCATCTCTCAGCTGCGGCCCCACCTGCCGGACCCCAGGGTAAGGACCAGGGCCCTCAGTTCCAGGCCCAAGGTACGGGTGCCCTCGTCCCCACACAACCTAATGCCCACTTCCCAATAGCAGGGTACCTGGGGACCCCAAGAGTGGGCTCTCAGACGTCTCTCCAAGGACCTCGGAGTTCCAGCTGCCTCCTGCTCAGACTCTGAGATTGGGTCCCGGGTCTCCTCTTCCCTCAGACTCAGGAGTCTGGGCCCCTATGCCCCTCCTCCCACATATCCAGTTGTTCTGAGCCCCCAAATCCTTCTTTCCCCAGGACCCAGGAGTTCAGGCCCCCAGGTGTCTCTGCTTCCTCAGAGCTGGGAGTTCAGACCCTCTGTCTCCTCCTCCCCCAGGCCCAGGCAAGGGGCCCCCACCCCTGCAAATCCAGGAGTCCCCTGGCTGCTGGTCAGACACTGACCCCATCCTTGAACCCAGCCTGATCTGCGTCCGTGATCACGGCGTGCTCTGGCCAGGGCCCAGTCCGTCCAGCCTCCCTGGATGGGCGCCTGGGACTGGGGGCACCGGGGCTGGGCTCGGCTCCCCCAGGCCCTGCCTCTCTGTTCATCTCCCCACAGGTCCCACCCCGGCCCAGGAGGTCAGCCGGGGAATCATTAACAAGAGTCCGTGACATGGCGGAGAAGGAGGGTGAGTCCCCTTTTCCTTGAGTCCCAACTTTGGCTCAGCCTGGCGCCCCTCCCTCTGTGCACTGCTCCCAACCCTCTGCCCTCTCAGAGCCCCCCTCTCTCTGGCGCCCCTCCTGAGCGCATCCCCACCCCCTTCTGAAGTCTCCTCCACCCGATTAACTATTAACCAAATTTTCTGTGGGGCTGTGCCACCACCTGCCTTCCTGCCTACACCATACGACCTTCCTGGCTCCTTGCCTCAGTTTCCCCTCACACCCCAGTGATGTCTTAGCTAACCCCGGACCTGTACCGGATTGGGGCTAAAACTAAGGTGGGAAGACCAGCTATCATGGTTATGGACACAGACTCTGGAGATGAACACACAGGCCTGTATTCAAATCTGCTTCCGCCACTTTTTAGCTGTGTGCTCTTGCACAAGTGACGTCATTTCCCTGGGCTCCATTTCCCCCGCACCCTGGGTCATGCATGGATCCTAAGGCTACCTGCCTAGCGACCCACAGGGCTTGCTGGGAGCATGGAATCCACACTAAGGCACCGGCGTGGGGCTTAGAGCGTGAGACACAGGCCATGAACCAGAGCTGTCATGATCATGACCGAGGCCAGCCAGCCTGTGTCCCAGGGACCCAAGACCCCCACCAATTCCAGACATTCCTCCCACCTCTTAGCATTGTGGGCAAAAGAGCAGAGGGAGGACTTTGGACTCAGCTGGGATGGATGGAGAGGAGAGACTCCAGGAATGATGGGAGCAGAGCGGCTGCCTGGGTGGCTGGCCCTGAGGGGCCCTTGGCAGACTCCAAACAGCTTGTCTCCCTCTCAACCTCCACCTCCCTGGGGAGCCAGCTGGAGGGGCTTACCCTCTCTGGGTCTCAGTGTTCATCTGAAAAATGGATCTGGGGTGACTGTACCCCGCCAGGGTGATGTGAAGGTTTCAAGGGCATGAGAGGCCGGGAGTGCTGGTTGTGTTGGCTGAAATGAGCCGTGTGGATCACTGGCCTCCTGGGCTCTAGCAGTTAGCAAATCAAGTCCCAGACCACACAGTTAGGGCCCAGAGCAAACCCAGGCTCCCAGTGGTTCAGGAGGGGGGGCCCCTGTGCCCTTGGTGAGCAGGTGGCTGGCAGAGCCTAGACCCTTCGGGACAATTTTCCTCCTGGAGCTGGCTGAAGGGAGTCTGCAGGGCCCCGGCCCCGGCCACTGCAAGAATGAACCAGGGAGAAAAGCAGATCATGCCCTGAAGGATGGCCAGAGATGGTCTGGGGACAGAGAGAACTGAGGCGAGTGGGCTCTGGTGCATTGTCCAGGCAGCTTGGCCTGGCCCTGTGGCTGCGTCCTGCTGTCAGGGCTGGAGCCGGTGATCAAACCTGGACCCAGACGTGCAAAGGTTCTGGTGCTCTGCTTACTTGCTGGGTGACCCTGGGTAGGTTGGCTGTGCCTCTCTGGGTCTCCTTTCCTCATCTGCACGCCGGGGATGGCGGTAATGACACCTTCCTTATTAACACCTGCTGTGAGGCTGGAAGGAAGGTGCAGGACAGGGCTATGCGGGGGCTCTGCGAGCCGGTTGTGTTCACTTGGAGACAAGGTTCTTGGCGCTCCCTGGGGACTTGGAATTGGAGGAGGTTGACACCCAGGGTGAGTTGGGACTAGGTAGGGGGCGCCCAGCAAAGGGAAGGGCAGCCAGCTGCCAGGTGTGCAGGGGCACATGGAGAATTCAGGTATTTCTGGAGGCCATGTGGGAAGTGGAGCTGGGGAAAGTGATGAGGGGAGTGAGCCGGTCCCTCGGGACTGTTGCTGAAGGGCCCGCTGAGGCGCCGGCAGTGCCAGGTGTCTCCACAAGATGGCGCTGGTAGTCATTCTTTGTTGCTCTTATTCTGGCTTGTATTTTTACAAGTTCTGTGGGTTTGGTTGCTTGTTGGAAGCTCTGTCAGGGGCCTGATAATGACCCATAAGGTTGTCTGGGAATTTGGGGAAACATAGGTTCTGACTCCCAAACCTCTAACAGCCATGCTTACATCCTAGATAGGCTGGCATCACAGGGCTGAGGGTCTTAGACTCTGTCTTGGGGACACTGGGGAGTCCTGGAGGCTTCGAGGTAAAGAAGGGGCAGAGCGGATTTGGTCCTTAGGACGATCGTCAGGCTTCCGTGTGGAGGCTGACCAGAGGGGAGGCTGAGCCCAGGGCTTGGGTGGGGCTGGGTACAGGGAAGGAGAGGGTTGACAGGAGCTGCTCAGGAGACCTGTGGGCTTCGGGGAGGGCAAGCTGTGTGGGCAGGAGGTGTCCTGCAGAAGAGGGACAGTCCTGAGGATGAGGGCCTCTGAGATGGGACCTGGGGACTCAGGGGGACGTTGAAGCCAGTATGAGACCTGGGGGATGTGAAGGACCCAGAGGGTCCCAGGGGGAGGCATCTATGAACCTGCAGGACAGAAAAGGGAAATTGAGGCTGTGGAGGTGTGTGAGTCAGACCTGGGAGCCAGGGGGAATGAGGGGGAGGAAGCCACATCCCATCCTATGAACTCCAGGTTTCAGGGAGTTGGAGGAGGGTCAGGAGAGGGAGTAAGAGGGTTGGAGAAGTGGAAGGAAAACCAGACGCATGCGGTGTCCCAGAGGCCAAAGGAAAGACTTTCATTCGGGAAGTCGGAGTTGGGGACACTGAGGGCTGAGACATGAGCTGTTGACTGAGCGGAACTTCAGGGACAAGGAGCCCAAAATGTCGCCTATGAGGGTTTAGCAGCCAGATGGTGGGGGCTGAAGATCTAAGGTGGGGACACCCTCGCACTTGGAGGACCCAGAGTGGGGACACTTGCTGTCCTATCCGGGACATCTGCTTGAGGGCTGCCCAAAGCCCCCTGACTCAGAGGGTGTGGAAGGAGGTCTTTCTTCTGGAGTGGCAATGCTCGCCATCCCAGCAGATGCACCAAAGCCTCTGGGCTGGGCTCGGAGTGGCCCAGAGCTCTGACGGGCACCCCTGAAAACAAAGAGACCAGGACCAGCCTAATGGCTGCAGGAGCCAGGACCTCCCACCGGAACCAGGAAGATGGCTGGGGACAGAGCTGGCAGGTGGGCGGGAGGCCAGGGTTGGCCTGGCCCCCTGTGGCCTCTTCTATGGAAGGAGGGTGTATTTGTTTTCTCTCACCTTATTGGGAACTGCAGCGTTCTCAAATTCTTAAGACACCTGGACAATGGCCACCCCAGGAAGATCCCAGATTATGCCCTGCTCCATTCTGGGTGCTGGTCTGGCTCTGTGCCCACCAGCTGTAGGACCGAGATACAGGTCAAGGACCTGGGACTCCTGCCTCCCTGGGGATGTCCTGCAGAGGCTAGGGACACCCCGGGCCCAGCTGTAGACTCTTGGGAGCCCTTCCTCTTTGGCCTTCCCACAATCCCTAGTGAAGGGGTTAGCTTTTAATCCCCACGGCCCCTGTTGCTCTAGGAATAAAAACCCCTTTCCCCTCAGGCCACACGGCCTACCCAGCTGCTCTCAGCCTAGGTCCTCGCCTTCCCCGAACTCATGCCATCCTGGCCCTATCTGGAATCTCTCTCTGGAACAGATCATGCTTATTCTTGCCTCAAGAATGCCTATGCTGTTCCCTTTGCCGACGGGGCTCTTCCTTGGGATCTTTGCGTGGCTAGTTTCAGCCTTCAGGTCCCAGCTCAAAGGTCACTTCTTGGGGGAGCCTCCTCTTAGCACCCCACCTGCTGCCCTGACCTGCATTACTTTTTTCATAGACTTTGCCACCATCTGGGAGCGATCAAGTTGTTTACTTGCTTATGTTTTCCCCTCAATCTCACACGAATGAGAATGTGGGCCCCATGAGAGCCAGCCTCTCATCTGTCTTGGGGTGTGTCTCCTGAGCCTAGAACAGTGCCAGAGTGGGACAAGGAATGAACAAAGCTCCTTTTCACTAAGGAAGCCCAGAAAAGTGAAAGGTATTGCCCAGGAGCACACAGCTCCAATGATGTAAAAGCATTTCTTGACAACTTGCTCTCGGGCAGGCATTATGGCATGGGGAGGGGAGCACGGCTTCTTGCTTATAGGCTTGGGCTCCAGCACCCCATGCTCCCAGGGTTCCAGGACTCGCCACTGCCTCCTGCTGACTGAGTCCCATGCACATCTCACTCCACTTCCCCGAGCCTTAATGTTCCCTGTCTGACAAATGGGAATCCTCCCCCAAAACGAGGACAGTGCTTGGGAGCATGAGCCTGTGATAAGAGTTTGGCTACTATGATTATGAGAACTTTAAAGTATTATTTTTAGAGGTGAGTGCTAGGTGGATGCCCATTAAACAGACAAGAAAGCTGAGGTTCAGGGCTGTGAGGTCACCCGCCCAAGGTCCTGGGTTGGGAGGGCTAAGACCACTATTTATTAAGTGAGGCCAGTAACTTTTCAAACTTAGGTTCTTAACTTCCAGGGGCATTTTTGACTTCAGAGCTGGGTACTGTGGGAGAGGGCTGGTTTGGGGGGAATGCTCAGGGACAGAGGGACTGGGACAGCAGAGAAGGATGGAGCCGTGAGGACGTGCCAAACAGCAGGGAAGTGAGATGCCAAGAGAGCGGAGGTTAGGGCTTGCTGCCCCCCAGAGGCTCCAAGACCTCTGAGAGAGGGAGCAGAAGTGACAGGCTCAAGAAAAGAAGGAGATAGCAAAGTGCAGCCTCACTGGCGAGGGAGAGTCCGCAGTGCCAGGAGTGCCACGAGTGCCACGGGGAGGGTGGAGCGGGTGGCAGCTCTCCCGGCCACGCCCCTTCCCAGCGGAACGCTGGGGACACCTGGTCAGCCACACTGTAGGGGAGGGCGGGTCCTGAGAAACCTGGCCCAGGGCAGGTCGTGGCAGGATCCAACGTCCTGTTAGCCCCAGGGGGCCAGGGCAGAGCTGGCCCCGTGCCCAGGCCCTGCCGAGAGGAGGACAGGCCTGGCAACCACCCGGGCGTGGTGTCTGTTGCAGGTGGCCGGACGGTGCCATGCTGTTCCGGACCCAAGGTGGCAGCTCTCACTGCGGGGACCCTGCTGCTCCTGACAGGCATCGGGGCAGCGTCCTGGGCCATTGGTGAGAGTGGCCCCTGCGCCTCTCCCCTCCCCTACCCACCCCCCCTGCAGCCCCCTGCCTGCCTGCCTGCCCTCACCTCTGTCTTCTCTGCAGTGACCTTTCTACTCAAGAGTGATCAAGAGCCGCTGTATCCGGGTGAGTAAAGCAGGCTGGGACCCTCTGGGGATCCCTGGAGGAAACCTGGTGGGTGCTCAAGGAAAGATTTCTGAGTGACTTGTGTGAGCATGCGCAGAGATGTTGATAGCGCTGATACTGAGCACGTGCTCTAGACCAGGGGCGTTCTAAGCACTCCACCTTGTCTCGTGCTTTCCAGACTCTAAACGCGTTACCCGTTAGTGCCTCATGCAATCCAATTAGGGAGTTGGAAACCACACTTAAAAAGCATGAAGGAGAGGGGCGCCTGGGTGGCTTAGTCCGTTAAGTGTCTGCCTTCCGCTCAGGTCATGATCCCAGGGTCCCGGGATCCAGTCCCGCATGGGCTCCTTGCTCAGCGGGGAGCCTGCCTCTCCCTCTCCCTCTGCTGCTCCCCCTGCTTGTGCTCTCTCTCATCCTCTCTCAAATAAATAAATAAGATCTTTTAAAAAATAAAAAAAATGAGAAGCATGAAGAAGATTAGATTAGAAAAGACGGCCACGCATCTCTCTCAGCTCGGAAAAGTTTTGTTAATTTTTCCTTTCGGTTCCATGAGAGCTGTGCTGTTGTTCTCTCCATTTGACAGCGGGGGGAAACTGAGGCTCAGAGCAATGCAGTGATTTGCTCCAGAAAGCACAAGTTCGGGGCTACATTGTAAAATATAAAAATGTGTTTCTTTACAACGAGGCAGGGTCAGAGCCCGTTTGGGAAGTGCTGTATGAATTTGGCGACCCCTTCCTCATTCTCTGGGGGTGGGGGTAGGGTGCTACTGCTATGATCCCCATTTACAGATGTGGAAAGTGAGACCAGAGAGGACACACAGCTGGGAGATGATGAGGCCAGGAATAGCTAGCTCTCAGACAGGCCCAGCAGAGCTGTGTCTGCAGGCAGCTGAGAATGAACGGCCACACTAATAATAGATGTGAAAACTAAATGGGGAATGAATGGATGAATTTTCCTGGGTGCCAGCCCCCAGCTGCAGTTCCATGGCCCAGCTCAGCAGGAAGAAAGGGGAAGTTGGGTGATGGGATGTATTTTTCACTCCCAGGAGCCTCATCTAATTCCCTAAAGGACTCAGATCATGCTAAGAGAAGAAATGAAAATCCGGACAGGGAAAGCCTACATCAGCTCTGGTCACCGTCCCAGCACTTAGCGACCCCTCACAGGGGCCAGGCGTAGGCCTTGGGGCTTTATGGTTTCAATTCATTAACCTTCACAAAAGCCTATTTTAATATGGGGAGACCGAGGCGTGGCCCGGCGACTTGCCACAGGTCTCAGAGCTAGGAAACGGCAGCTCTGGGATCCGAACCCAGGCCTCGATCTGTCTATGCAGAATTACTACACTCTGCTGTTTCTCGAGAAACAGCCAAGTGACTCACTATAGCGACAGCTACCATCTGCTGCACCCACGCTGTAACCTTGGACCCATCATCATCGCCCCCCTTTTGCAGATGGGGTTCGCTGAGTCCCAGTGAAGGGAACTGACTCGCCCAAGACCACACACTGAAGAAGCAGCAGGCCAGAGGGATCACAGCCCAGAAAATGCTCCGTAGCTCCCCACGGACACTGGGTTAAAGTCTCAGGCCCCTGCAGGCTCCGGGCTCCCCGGGGACAGACCCCTCTTCGGCCTTCACCTCACACGTGCACCTGGCACTCTCCAGGGTCCAGCCTATGGGCCGTTCTCATGCCCTCGAAGGACCCTCCTGGCCCCCACGGTCTTGGCTTACCACCTCTTGCCTGCTCACACCTAGAAGCAGTTTCGAGGTTCTGCCGAGCTCTGGGGCCTCAGGCCAGTCCTGCCCTGAGTCCCAACCTCCTTAGCTATAAGCCGCGGGGGACAGGGGGGATAAGGAGAGATGATACAGTGCTTGGCTCTGAGCCATTTGTTAAATGTGGCTTTTAGGTCTCACCCTGCTTTAACTTTGCTGAGAGAGGCCTTCCTGCACCCCCAGGCCCCATGCTCCCGCAACCCTGCGGCCATGCCTGTTACCCAGTGTAAAATTCTCCCCACACTTGACTTCTGGGGCATTTCAGGAGGACGGGGGCCCTGGATTTGCCACCCCAGAAGGTGTCCTGCCCATAGGGTTGCTCAGGAGGTCTTTGAGAACATGACAAGTCACGGAGCTGAGCTAACTTGTCCTTGGCCTCCAGCTGGAAAGTAACGAGGCTGTGTTTCAGACCTTGCTCCCGCCAAGGCCAGCACTCCTTCCCTCCAGTTGTACTTAGGTTTTCCAAAAATGATGGGAAATTACAAAACAAATAAAGGAAAACAACCCCCAAACTATATCCCCACTTCATTTTCCTGGGATTTTCACACCTCTAAATATATCAGATAATTCAGTAAGCAAAACCAGATGACCAAGAACACAGTTTTTTTTTTTTTTTTTTTTGCAAATAATACCAACAAGAATAAAGAGTGGAAAAGTGAGAAACAGTGGTACAGAACGTGGCTTTTAAAATAATCGGAGAGGGCCTTTGACATTCCCTCCCTTTGGCTCCCCCCACGGATATCCATAAAGTGATCCTTTTCTTTCCTAAAACCTTACCCTATTTGGAACACTTGGAAGCTTTTCACCCCCAGCTGGTGTTTCAAACTCAAGCCTTAGGGGTGGGAGGTGCCATCTAGCAGAGGCGCTGGCATCGCCAATCAAGGGGGCCGAGACTGCAACGAGGCAGCTGGGAAGTGATCAGTGACTGCTATGGGTAAGGAAGTTACTGGAGAGGCTGTTCGGGCACAAATCCAGAACTTGGGGTTTGGAGTCACGCAGGCCTGAATGCAAGTCCTCTCTGCTGCTCACTTGCTTGGTGATACTGGGCAAGGCACCCCACCTCTCCAAGCTTCATTTTCCTCCTCTGATCAGAAGGGGGATGATCTTTGTGGCCTTGGAGTGGTGTGGTGAGGTCCTGCTGTTGGTGGGCAGGGAGGATGTGAGGCATAATACTGGGCACATGGCAGGTTCTCAGCAGACAGGGTTCTCTAGAACTGCATCTGGAACTTCTGCCTCCCTTGTCCAGATCCCCTCAGCTCGGATGAGGCCAAATTGAGTTTGCCCTAGATCTGGTTTCCTAGAATGTGCTATCTGGGCACCAGCAGTGCACGAGGCTCAGGAGAATAGGACCGAGGGGGTTCCAGCTGGCCTTTCCCCAGACCTGCTCCCTCTGCCCCTCCCCCATCCTGGCCAAGGGCAGCTGCATCCTTCTAGGGCCCAGGCCAGATGCCTTGGAGTTGTCCTTGACCCCTCTTTTTCCTTCACAGTCTGTCAGCAAACCCCATCAGCTCCACCCACAAAATCTCTCCAGAATCTCAATGCTTCTCCCCATGGACCCTGCCCTCGCTGGGCCTCCATCCTCCCCTGCCTGGACTCTGCAGCAGCAACCCCCTTCCTGCTCCCGGGGCGCCCCCCTGCAGTCTGCCCCTGGCTCACACCTAAGAGCAGGTTCACAGGGGAACCTGAGTCAGGTCAGGGGGCTGCTGGCTCAGAGCCTCCCGGGGCTGCGCCTCCCCCGCCCCCGCCCCTCCGGAGAAGCAAAGTCCTCCCATGAGCCTGGCCTGCCTCCCAGCTCATCTGCCCCTCGCTCCCTCCCTCCCCTCTACCCTCCTAGCAGTGCCTCCCCCACCCCCCCGCCCTGCCCTGCCCGCACCAGCCTTGGGATCTCTGCACTTGCAGTTCCTATGGCCTAGTTCTCTGTTCCCTCACCTACCTTCGCGACTCGCCCCCCTCCTTCAGATCTATGTTCACACCCCAGCTTCTCCGTGAAGCTTTCCCTGCCCGCCTATGGAAAACGGCAAGCTCTCCTCGCACGCCAGGATGCCCCTGCCTCAGTCAAGCTGGCTTTGTCTCCCCAGCCCCTCATTTTGTGACATGCAGGGTCTATTTTGCTTGCTTGTACCTTTTCTTACCTATCTCACCGACCGGTCCTGGAGTTCCCCCGAGCAGGGATTTTGTCTGATTTGTTTATGCCGTGACAGTTTGTTTCACTGCCCAAAATAGAGCCTCGCCCAGCGGGTGTAGTAGATATAGATAAATACACCTGAGGACTGACCTGGCTTAGGTACAAGAGACTGTCCTCTGGCCACGCGTGGGGAACAGTCTGGGACGAGCTAAGAGGACCGGCAGTTTTCAACACAACCAGCCCCAGATGCAAGGAAGCCCTCAGTGCTCTCCAGCCTTCCTGTATCCGCACCCCACCTCTTCTCAAAGTTTGCGATGATGTGTTTGGCTGAGTGACTTTTGTTTATTGCTGTCTGTCTCCCCCAGTCCTAGACTTTGGCTTGGTGAGGGCACAGCCCAGGGCTGTCTTGGTCATCTTTGTGCCTCCAGCATCACCCACCCGCAGGGCTGGGTATGGTGTATACATCTAGTGAACGCTTATTACCCCGTGAATGAATGAACGAGTGAGCCAGTGAATGAACGAATACCTCATGCTCAGCTTGGAGAATTGCACTTTAGAATATTCAAGGCTCGGACAAGTCCTGCAGAAAAGATAGCTTTTCTTTCCCTTTTTTCCTCTTTCTTATTTAAAGACTAGGTATCTACCAAGAAATTAAAAAAAGATTAAAAAATAAAAGACTAGGTATCTAAGAATTTTGGCCATTTGAGGTGTTAGTCAAGGGTTTTTGGCTGCATAAGACAAAAGGAGAAAACTGGTTAAATAACAAGGGAAACAATTCACTTACTTATCCAACCATTCTGGGGGTCTCTTGGGTCTCCCACCATCGAGGGGTAGACATCCCCTGGCTTTCCTCCACGTTGGCTTGTTTTTCCCCACATAGGGGGAAAGAATGCCCCCAGCAGCTCCAGCCTCAAACGCCATGCTCTTGGCAGCGTGGTTGAAACTGCTTCCCTCCTCCCGAATGTCTGATGTCTGAGCTAAGGGTCAGGTGTGCTGCGCATGCGCAGCCATACTAGTTAGCAGGAGGTGACAGGCAGGACCTGGGGTTCCCGCCCGCAGGTGCGCCCCAGGCTCCTGTCGGCCCCTGTGGGGACTCTGACCTGGAGCTCCTTGGGGCCGGGCTGGGTGGGGGGCGGCGCGGTGGGGAGGTGACCCAGGCTGCCGTCCTGTCGCCCTGCAGTGCAGGTCAGCCCGGCCGACGCCCGACTCATGGTGTTCGACGACACGGAGGGCACGTGGCGGCTGCTGTGCTCCTCGCGCTCCAACGCCAGGGTGGCGGGCCTGGGCTGCGAGGAGATGGGCTTCCTTAGGTACCGGGCAGTCCCGAGGGCGGCTGGGCGGGGTGGGGCGGGGCGGGAGGAGCAGGCCTGACCCCTGCCTGCCCAGAGCCCTGAGCCACTCGGAACTGGATGTGCGGACGGCGGGCGCCAACAGCACATCAGGCTTCTTCTGCGTGGACGAGGGGAGGCTGCCGCTGGCCCGGAGGCTGCTCGAGGTCATCTCTGTGTGGTGAGGAGGGTCACGGGCTGGGACGCCCATCCCACCCACCCTTGGGACCCTTTTACCTGTCTTAACTGGCCTCCCCTTTTGTTTCTGCCCCTGCCCGGATCCTTCTGTCACAGTGACTGTCCCAGGGGCCGTTTCCTAGCTACCGTCTGCCAAGGTGAGACCCTGAAACTCAGAACCCTCTCCCTGAGACCCCCCCAGGGCAGAGCCATGTCCCGTCGGACACCGTCCCCCCAAATATACACTCCTCTTATCCCACAAGCGTGGAGCTATGTGTGTTCTCTCAGACACCCCTAGGTGGCGTGGCCATGTCCCCATAGGGTCCCAGGGATGGAATTATCCCTCCTCACTCCCCTAGGTTGGGCCCATGTTCCTGCAGACTCCTCAGGTCAGGGTCTCATCCCATCAGACACCCTCCCCCTTCCCACTGGCCATATCTTCTTAGATCCGATGAGGATGGAGCTGTGTCCTCGGACTCTCCTAGGGTGGCAGGTCCGTGTCCCCTCAGTCCCCCAAAGCAGGGCCATGTTCCTATAGGTCCCCAAGGATGGGGCTATGTCCCGAAGTTTCTAGGCTCAGACCCTCCCACGGCCCCTGATTCTGCTTCTCCCACAGACTGTGGCCGAAGGAAGCTGCCTGTGGATCGCATCGTGGGAGGCCAAGATACCAGCCTGGGCAAGTGGCCATGGCAAGTCAGTCTTCGTTACGATGGGGCACACCTCTGCGGAGGGTCCCTGCTCTCTGGGGACTGGGTGCTGACAGCTGCCCACTGTTTCCCTGAGTGAGTGTCCTGCACAGCCCCAAGCGGGAGAGGCAGGGGAGAGGCGAGGTGGGAGAGGCTGCGCCCAGGGGAAGCTGCCTCCCTCCTCTCCTATTCCCTGGTAGGCGGAACCGGGTCCTGTCTCGGTGGCGAGTGTTTGCCGGAGCCGTGGCCCAGGCCTCCCCCCATGGCCTGCAGCTGGGGGTGCAGGCAGTCATCTACCACGGGGCCTACCTCCCCTTTCGAGACCCCAACAGTGAGGAAAACAGCAATGACATCGCCCTGGTCCACCTGTCCAGCCCCCTGCCCCTCACGGGTAAGTCTGGGGATGCTCCTGGGCCTGGGGACTCCAGAGGCAGGAAGGACAGAGGACCGAGTCATAGGAATCCACGGTGATCAGGAAACCGATCTCGAGGGGATTGGAACATGGAGTTACCATTTGCTGCAGCAGATTCGCCTGGGGCTACATGCCCAGAGGAAAGGAAAACGCGGGTGCGTGTAAGATCTTAGACCCCGGTGTTCGTGGCAGCTCTGTCCGCGACAGTCAAAAGACGGAAGCAGCCCAGATGTTTATTGCACACAGGGAGAGACTAAATGAGGTAGATCTCTAGCATAGAGTAATATTTGGCCTTAAGAGGGAACGATGGGGCATTGACGCATGACACAACAGATCAACTTTGAAAGCATTGTGCTAAACCAAAGAAGTCAGACACAAGAGGCCACTGGGTGATTCCATTTACAGGAAATGTCCAGAAGAGGCAGAACGGGGGAGAGAGAAGGTGGTTGCCAGGGAGTAGGGGTGGTGTGAGGTGGGGAGGAGGATGGGGACAGGGAGATTGGGAGTTGACAAGCAGAGAAGACAGGCTTTCTTTTTGGGGGTGATCCAAATGTCCTCAAATCATTGGTGGTGATGGTAGCAGCTTCCTATGTCCAGGCACACAACTAAACTCTCCGTGGCCCCCTTAAAACCCACTGACTTGTCCGCTCGAAGGGGGTGAACTGTGTGGTGTGTGAATTCCGTCTCAGAAAAGCTGTTACCAAAAAATACAGTGAAGTGCAATGAAGAAAACTTTTAACAGCTGTTAACAAACCCAAGAGGGAATCAGAAGTTATTCCCTCTGCAGTTTTCCGGAGTGTTTTCCCTGTTCTCACGGAGAAAGACTCCCTTGGGGGCTCGGCTGTCCTTAGCGTTTCTCCACCGCATGCCGGTGGATTGAGAGCCTGTACTCTCTGCAGGCCGCAGGGTGACAACAATATTCATAAAAACAGTGCTGACGAAGTCATCAAAGAGGGTGTAGATGAGCTTTTAGCAGGCAATAGTATAGCAATAACGGAAAAGTACCATAAAATACTATCCTGGCGATGATGTCGTAGTGTCAACACTCACAGCTCAACCTCTTGTGTGCCTGGTCCTGTTCTCAGCATGTCCCCAGCCTGTGTGCATTTAGCTTCGACAGCAGCCCTAGGAGGGCAGATCCTGGTAGGACCCTGTTTTCCCACACGGGGGAAGGTCCCCACGCAGAGTGGCTCTGAAGTCCTGCAGCTGGAAAATGGCAAAGGTTTGGGTCGAGGCCACCTGGCGCGGGAGTCTGTGCTTGTAACCCCCAGGCTTTGCTGCCGGGGCTGTTCTGTGGCCTGCATTCTACTTCTTTTCATGGTTATTTTCTTTTGAATGGTCCGTGTTCCTGGTTTTCCATCAAAGGGGATGATACACATTTTTAAAAAAAAATTAAACAAATTCTTGTCTTTAGGGAGGGAAGGGCTGCAAATAGTGACATAGGGAAGGGTCCATGGAAGCATGGAGGGGTGGGGTGGGAGCCACTTGGCTGGGAGACACACGGCCAAGAGGGTAAGAGCCTAATGTTTGGGATCAGATTGGGGTACTTGCCAGCCATGTGATCTTGGCTTCACCTTTCTGTGCCTCAGTTTCCCTGATCCATTAAATGACTTCCTAGGGATATCGAGACGATTAAAAGGGTAACATGAAGGGCACCTGGGTGGCTCAGTCGGTTAAGCGTCTGCCTTCAGCTCAGGTCATGATCCTGGGGTCCTGGGATAGAGCCTCATGTCAGGCTCCCCACTGAGAGGGGAGCCTACTTCTTCTGCCCTTCCCCTCCCTCAGGCTCTCTCTCTTGCTCTCTCTCAAATAAATAAAATCTTTAAAAAGGAAGGGTAAGATGAGTACAAAGCTCAGAGTGATGCCGGCACACATGAGCACTCAGCTACTATGAGAAGTCCTTGCTATTGTCATTGTTTATTACTATTAATAGTTACATGAGCATTTCCTATTTGTCAAGCATGCTGCGAAGGGCTTCACCGGTTTCTCACCACAGCCTCTAAGCGAGACGATTATTCTGTCCATTTTATACCTGAGAGCCCTGACGATAGGCCTGTGAAGTCTCAAGCAGGCAGGCCGTAGACAGAGCTGCCAGGATCTACGGTGTGGGTTGTGCACTGCACAAGGACATCACATCTTAGGGGCACCATTCTCACTGTTGTTGGTGTAGATCTGTGTACCGAGTATAATGATCTTCTGGCAGATGGAAGTCAAGTATCTAAAGATAGGGAGGCCTTCTTCTGTTTCTCACAAAGGCACCTTCTTGGGGGAGGGCGGGGTGGGGGCTCCCTGTGGGCCACGGTTAAGAACGCAGAGCTTGGGAACCAGGCCAACGTGGGTTCAAATTCTAGCTCTGTCATTGCCTCGTTACGAGACCTCAGACAAGTGACTCGGCTTCATCTCCCTCCTCTGGAAATGGGCTAATATTAGCCCTTCACTCTCTGGACTGGCAGGATTTTGGAGGAAGTGAGGCAGGATGACATCGACCTGGTGGGCTCTCAGGGGAGGCAGCTTCTAATGTCATTGTTTTAAAAGAGCAGAGGAGAGGGTGTGTCGGGGCCTTTGAGGCTGGGGACAGAGGCTTTGTCCCAGGCAGGGCAGGCCCACAGGGGCTGAACCACCGGGTCTTTCACAGAATACATCCAGCCTGTGTGCCTCCCGGCTGCCGGCCAGGCCCTGGTGCACGGCAAGATCTGTACTGTGACTGGCTGGGGCAACACGCAGTACTACGGTGAGTCCCGTCTTCTGCCTGCAGAGCCACCAAGAGGGAGATGGAAGTGGGCTGGGGAAAGGCAGTCTGGCTGGAAAGGCAAATGTTTCTTGGCCCTGGGGCCCTGGAATCCTGAAGAGCCTGGGGTGGGGGGCACAGCAGGAGGGAAGGGGGCCGCGCCTGTTCCCCAGCCTCGGCCAGCCTTGCCCGCACACCCCCAGGCCAACAGGCTGGGGTACTCCAGGAGGCCCGAGTCCCCATAATCAGCAATGAGGTCTGCAATGGCCCCGACTTCTACGCGAACCAGATCAAGCCCAAGATGTTCTGTGCCGGCTTCCCTGAGGGTGGCATTGATGCCTGCCAGGTGAGAGACTGTGCGCGGTGGCCCCGAGCCCCTGCCACTCCAGGGATGGACACACCGGGCAGTGGGTGGCCGGGGTCCCTCTCTCTGGGCCACAGGGCTCTGTGATCACAGCCCCTGGCCATCCCAGAGGGCCTCCCGGATGCCCTCTTAGCCTCCAGCCAGGCCTCCCCTGCCCCCACCAGGGTGACAGCGGCGGCCCCTTCGTGTGTGAGGACAGCATCTCTCGGACGCCACGTTGGCGGCTGTGTGGCATTGTGAGCTGGGGCACCGGCTGTGCCCTGGCCCAGAAGCCAGGTGTCTACACCAAAGTCAGTGACTTCCGGGAGTGGATCTTCCAGGCCATAAAGGTGAACGTTGGGCCCAGATGGGGGCCATTGGGTGGGAGTGTTTGGGACTCTAATGGGGAGGGGGGAGGAGGCAGGGGTTTTCTGGAAACCTGTGCTCAGGCCAGGGGACAGATGGATTTCCAAGGGCTTGTGGGGAGGGGAGGTTAGCCGTGGGACTGGGGAAGCCTCTCAGACCTCAGAAGCCCCTAGTTGTCTTTCTCCAGACTCACTCCGAAGCCAGCGGCATGGTGACCCAGCTCTGACCTGTGGCTTCTCCTTGATGTGCACGCCTCCAGGGCCCAAGTTCACCTAGGTGGCTCCCCCACCTGGTGGGGTTCACCCTGGGCCCGGAATGGGACGTTTTTCTTCTTGGGCTGAGCCCACAGGTCCAAGGATACCCTCCCTCCAGGCTCCTCTCTTCCACAGTGGCGGGCCCACTCAGCCCTGGGAACACCCGAGCCTCACCCTCCTGACCCCCATGTAAATATTGTTCTGCCATCTGGGGACCCCCATCTAGGTGCCCGTGATGACAGGATGCTCTTTAAATAATAAAGATGGTTTTGATTAACATGGCCTCTGAGTTTGCAAGTGTAAATAGCAATGAGGACATTTGTCCGGGAGGGAAGGGAGAAATTAGGGACTGGTACAAATCAGGCAGGGAGCATTATCCTCCAATTCCCATTGGCTTAAGAGAAAAAAAAATTAATTGGTTCACTTAACTGAAAATGCCCCGGAGCAAGTGGCTTCAGGTACTGCTGGATCCAGCTGCTCAAATATTTTTCATCAGGACTGCCTCGTTTCTGCTCCAAAATCTGCTTTTGCATGGAGAGAAGCTTTATTTGCAAGAAGCCTCCCCTACAACCAGAGACAGAGATGTCCCCCACCTACCCAAGTGCTAGGCTGATATGCTACGGACCACTGAGCGGCCCCAGTGAAAAGAAAATGCTTTCCTCCCAATAGCTACAGCAAGAAAGGCCCAGGCCTGGTTTTCACTGGACATATTTGGGTTATATGCTCACCCCTCAACAAATCACGATGTGTGATACGTGAGTCAGGGGTTTGACTCTCAAGAACTATATGACTTCAGTGTAGGGAGCTCCCCAAAGGAAAACAGAGTGCTTTTTCTTAAAAAAGGTATGTAGATGCCCAGTGGAGGGAAAATAGACATTCCCCATAGGCCAACACAAGAAACTGGGCGCTGTAGGGTAGAGACAGGAGTCCCAGGCCCTGAGACCCTTGCTCCTTCCTTCATCTGGGCTGGAGGTTAGGTCCCAGCTTCCCCTGGGACCCACTCTGTTCCCTAGAGCATCTGCCCGTATCTCATAGAGGCTTGACAGCCACCGCGGGTGTTTCCTGTGTTTGCCACCAGGGGTTGCCGCTGCCCCTAAACTGAGAAATTGAGCATTTTCTGCCCTAATTGTCCACGTGTTGCTGAAAACCAGCTGGTCTGCGGGGAAAATTCTCACCGGAGCCTGTTTCCCATGACTTCCGGTAATAAAAAATTATAGCGTGTTGCCCATCACCTGCATGCTCCTAAGCAATTTCCTGAAACGTAGACGCAGGCAAGTGCCTTTGACTAACAGCCGACTGTTCGGAAGAAGTTCCAAGCTTCAGTCCTTGGATACCAAACCCTTAGTGCAGCTGATCCCCACCATAGCTTTTTCCTTCCAGAGCACCCCAGCACCCCACCCCCACCCCCACCCCTGCCCACCACCTCTGCCCAGTCTCATCTGCAAGATCCAGGCAGGTTTCCCAAACGTCTGCAAGGGGCTGTGCGGTCTGACCCATCCTATTGGAGATGTTCTTTTGAGACTGGCTCACACATTGTTTTGTTAGAATTTTGTAATTAGCTGAAAAATGAATGGCGCCTGTGTTTTATGAAGCTCAGGGATCCAGAGAGGACATGGCCCCAGGGTGGGGGCTCCTGACTAGATACAACCATGTCCTGGAGGGGATAGGGGGATACAACTTACTCTGGCAGGAGGGGGTGCTCTGAGCAGACCTGGCCTGGCTCTGCAGGGGACAAAAGAGGGCATGGCCTGCCCTAGGGGACCTGAGGGGAGGCAGTCCTATTCTAGGGGATCTAGTAGATATTTTGGGCATTAAAATCCAATAGCAGGTCCACAGGAAAGAGGTCGACCAGGAGGCCACTCTGGCATCCGCCACCATTATTGCTCTCTTGGAAGCTGGGAATCAGTTAGGGAAACCTTGATTCACTCAACAGCCATCTACCAGCTTCCTGTGTTTGCCAGGGATCGGTGAGCCTCAGTTTCTCCTCCTGCCCCCACCAACCTTGACCCCCCCTCCCCAAGGAGCCACATAGCTGTTAGAACCATGACGACAATTCAGGGTTGTCTTGGGGCACCTGGGTGGCTCAGTGGGTTGAGCCTCTGCCTTCAGCTCAGGTCATGATCTCAGGGTCCTGGGATCGAGCCCCACGTTGGGCTCTCTGCTCGGTGGGGAGCCTGCTTCCCCCCACCTTTGCCGGCCTCTCTGCCTACTTGTGATCTAACTTGTGTTAGATAAATAAATAAAATTTTAAAAAATATATAGGGTTGTCTTGATGTTCTGCTGGGATCTTGGTCTTCAGAAAAATTGACCATCCATATTCTTCACTTCCATGTCACTGGTGGGCATCTCTGAGCCAGAAGAATCCGGCCCACCCAGTGTAACCATATCAGGAGCTCAAGCAAGGCTTTGCATCCACAGTCAGTGCTTCTATGTGCTGAATATTCACTTGCAAATATAGAAAAGGCTGCCGGATGTAAGTTGGAATGGAAAGCCTCGCACATGGTTCCTTGGCTGGCATCCTCCCAGTCAAGCGGAAGGAGCAACGCAGTCTTTCACAATAGTTATCTTACAAGGAAAATGCCATCGTGATTAACAGTGATTGTGATGATCAGAAATAATTACTGTGAACGTTCAAGGAGTGGTGTGAGCAGGGAATGGATTTTCGTTTCTGCAGGAAAGTAACACTATTTAAATCCTGTGGTATCACGTGGGCAGTGGCTCTCGTTCCCTCGCCGCATAACAAACCAGCCCAAACTTAGTGGCGTAAAATAGTGACCATCTTAGAATGCTCGTGGATTCTGTGGCTCAGAAAGTCAAACGGGAGCAGTAGAGACTGCTTGGCTCTGCTCGGTGATGTCACGGTCTCAAAGATCTCAAGGATGGAGGGACTTGGTGGACAGAGACAGGAGTAGGGAAGCTGCTTTACTCGCACGTCTGGTGCCTGGGCTGGAGTGGCTCAGAGGCTGGGCTCCAATACCAACCCACCAGCCTCTGAGCACGGCTGCCTTAGGACATTGGGACGCCTTAGGACATTGGGACACCTTAGGGGTCTCTGATTCCTCAGTGAACATTTCTGCAAACACTGCCTCTTACACCCCAGCCTCCCTCTGCTCTACTCAGTCGGTTGAAGGTGTCACAAACCTGCCCAGACTCAGAAGAGCAGAGAAAGACAGACCCCCATCTCAATCCGTTGAAAAAATTCGGGGCTGTGTTTTAGAACCGCCACAGAAACTCATGGACTGTAGGAGCAGGTTGGCCGGTGGCCAAGTGGAGACCTTGTCCCTCACTAAAGTGTTTGACCTGAAAAATTTGCCTGCTGTGATTGTGGATAAAAAGATTGTGACAGTAATAAATGTTTAATATGTTTTCTGATTTGTTTTTATGTTTCAAGAAGTTCATCCTTGGATGGTGATACTCAGCTTTGGGCTTGTCTGGATTTTAATGCTGGTCAGGATTTGGCCAGTATGCTTCTTTGTTGCCTGTAAATAATAATGACTTTCATCAGAATAAGGGTATGAATGTTGTTTAGTACTTCTGTGCTGGGCGCTGCTGAGAATGTTATGTGTGTCATTCCATTATTTATTCCAAGTCGGGCATTTGAGTGTGGGTTTCTTAATTTTTACTATTCATTCAACTCGTATTTATTGAGCACCTATTATGTGCCAAGTGAGCGCTGTTCCGAGCGCTAGGGACACAACTGGAGACAAGTCAGATGAAATCCCTGCTCTTATGGGGTTGTCTTGTGTGTGGGGGCGGTGGGGAGGACAGACCAGGAACAAATACCACTGGTCTCACTTATATTATTATTTTATTTAGATCATTTCTTTCTGCTTCTCTTTCTTTTTGTGTTTCTCTTTTTTCAGCCTAGCCTTGACTTTAACACTCTTTCAAAAACTGAAGATTTCATGCTTGCAGTGGCATACTTTTTTTCAATAGAAATAAAAAAATATTAGGGGGCACCTGGGTGGCTCAGTTGGTTAAGTGTCTATCTTTGGCTCAGGTCGTAATCCTGGGGTCCTAGGGTCAAGCCACATTTTGGGCTTCCTGCTCGATGGAGAGCCTGCTTCTTCCTCTGCCTCTGTCCCTGCCCCTTCTCCCACTTGTGCTCTTTCTCAAACAAATAAAATCTTAAAAAAAAAAAAAAGCCCCACAAATATTAGATAAACAAACAGGAGTAAAATACTACCCAGTGCTTCCTCATTCCCTCCTAGGTGCTTCCGGAATTCCTGCACCAGCAGCCCACCAGCCAGCCACACTCTGGGAAATGCTGTTTTAATCCTCATACATGCCAGGAGGAGAGGGCTGTGGGGTGTGATGTCCTACAGGGGGCCGTGTAATCTGCTCCAGGTGGCATGTCTGAGGGAGTGAAGCTGGGGCTGTGACTTAACATCTCAGGAGAGAGGCCCAGGTCCCCCACTGCCAGCCCCTCCCTGCTGATCAGGCTTGGACACTGCTCTCGGGGGGCTGGGAGCGGGGGGTTCCCCGGCCCCCATGCTGGGGTGTTCTGGGAATGCAGCTGGGAAGTCTCAACCATAGATTCCTCAGAGTCGGGGAAGGTGAGGGGCCCGCTCACATCAGGGCCTGGTGTAAGCACCCCTCTCTCCCACCTGGTTTGGCCAGATGAACCCTTGGGTTTGAGGACCCAGTGCAGTGCCTTGAGGATCCCCACACTGACCATGGAGTCCCCTGGCCTAACTCAGAACGTCTTCATCCAAGGCAGCCCCCACCGATCTCCACAGGTCCATGGTAGGAGCCCTCTTTGCTGGTCCCTTATTTCCAGCTCCACATCAATCTCGCCTTCTGACGGTAGGTTCCCCCACGTGTGTTCCCAAATGCTCAGCTATGAGTTTCTAGCACAGAGCCCCACATCGTTCTCTGCAGCCGCCCCCCCCATGGGCCCCTCAGCCGGCCTACAGCCCCTTAAACTCCCCAGGGGCACATCTGGACCACCCCCTTTGCACCTGCCAGCTCAGGGCCCAGGAGGCCGAGAGTGCATCTCTAACGTCCTGCAGAGCGCAGGCTGGGGCCAGGCCTAGGGAAGGAGAGGCACCTGTGTCCTCACTGAGCTCCAGTTCCCCATCTGTGGATTGCTGGACTCACGCTGGGGCCTGCTGATGAAGTGGGGAGCTCCTCCTGGACTCCGGGTGCCTGTGGAAACCCTGCCCCTGGGGAAGGCCCTGGAAGCCATTTGTCCGCTCTCCCCATCTTACCCCACACCCACCTCTGCAGGCCTGCCCGGGCTGGCCCCTGTCAGACCGGACCGGCTGAGGACCAGGTTCCCTGCGAGCTTCCTGGGCCTGCTGATCCTCGAAAAATGGGTCGTGGAGCTGAGGTACAGGATCCCCAGGCCCACCGCAGCCCCCTCCCGGGCCCCCACAGCAGCCCTGGGTATCAGCCACTGCAACCACCCAGCACACAAGGCTGCCGTGGTGATGCTCCAGCTGCTGCTGGCGCTCTGGCAGGCACGAGGGCGCAGGAAAAGGACCAGCTGTGGTGGGTGGATCCCTGCACTTGGCTGATGCCCCTCCCCTCAGTCCTGCAGAATCAAGTGACCAGGAGCGAGGCCATCAGAGGTGAGGCTGGACACGCTCCCAATCTGGTCAATCCTCCCCCCGCCCCATTCCACTCTCAAGCCCTGGAAGCAGGACCCCCAGTGCCGTCCTCTCTCAGGACCTGGAGTTTGGGTCCCAGTCCCACTCTCTGCGCAGCCTAGTCCCCGCCTCTCCACCTCTTTCTGGATTAGCAATCCCCCGCAGCCGGCAGGGCCACTGTGGGCACCTGCACACTACTTCCCATCCCCGGCTGGCCACCTGGGTCCCCAGGGCCATCTGCACACACTGTTGAGATGCAGCTGAGATCCAGCCCTGCCACTTTGTCCTGGCGTCGTCCGTGCAGAAGTTGAGCTGGGGGGTGGGGAGCCCCAGTGCCAGAGCCGGTCCGGCTGGTGGTGCCCAGCTGGGACATGGTGGTGAGATCCCGAGACCCCAACAGGATGCATGATGGTGAATGAGGCGGGGGCTGGGCTAGAGAGTGGAGCGGGGAGGAGCCCCCCAGGGAGTGACTGACACAGTGGGAGACTGGGCGGTCACAGAGATAGGCAGAGAACCCGGCAGCAGAGAGCAAACAGCAGCTGGACAGGCAGACAGAAGGAGAGAGGGACAAGGAGACAGACCGTCCAGCAGATGGACAGACAGATGGACAGAGAGAGCGTCAGGCTGATGGTAAACCAGAAAGCCAGAATGATATCGGGATGAACAGAAGCATGGTGGGACAGAAGTCAGGGAGACAGGCGGACAGGTGAACTCACAGTAGGCAGAGGGTGAACCGCACGGTGGGCTCTCCTGAGGCAGAGGGACACAGGACAGGCAGGCCCTCCTCAGGTCTGGTCGTCACCACAGGCCTCTTGTTACTTCCTCCAAGGCCTGGGCTTCACCTCCTCTACGCTCCACCCCGACTTTCCTGGCTGCACAACCCTCTCTGCTGCCTCCTGACCCCAGTCACTGGCTGAGCCCACTGGCTGGCCAACCTCCAACCCCTGAGCCCACCGCGGCTGCCCGTGCCCTGTCCTCTCGGATTCCAGGCTCGGTCTACAATTCCTCCCGGCCTGCGCCCTCCCCTTCCTCCCACTCACAGGGAAAACCCAACTGCAGAAAGCTCCCCTGTCCTCCTGCTCTTGCCCTTGGGCCAGCTTCACCTTGAAGGTGAAGCCATCACGACCTCGAAGGGCCACCTTCCCCAGTCCCTGCGATGCACGCTCGCTCTCTCCCTCCCTGCCCCATGACCACTCACACATCCTTCCTCGAAACTCTGGAGCTCCCTCTGAGTCCCGGAAGCTGTAGTGACCATGGCCTCTGCTCCTGGGTCTCACCCAGGCACCCTTCCTGTTCTCTCTCCTCAGCATCCGTGGTTCTCAAAGCGGGGTCCCGGAGCGCACCATCAGCAGCACCCGGGAACTCGTGTGTGAAAAGCAAGCTTTTGGGTCCCACTCCTGGCCACCACTCCCTGGGGCCCATGGTCTGTTTCAGCCGGCCTTTGGGGACCCTGATGCCCACTGTAGTTTGGGCCCCACTGGTCTGAGTCCGTGCTCGGTCTGCCCCTTCCTACTGGGTCCTTCTCATCTTGTTCCAACAGGCTGTGATCTGTCCCATCTTTATAAACCTGCCCGAATCCTCAGCCTCTCTAGCTGTTGCCCCTTTCTTAGAAACCCTTTATGGCAAAACCACTGTGGCACTGTCTGTGCTCACTGCCTCCGATCCCCCCCTTTTCACTGTGAACCCCTCCGGTCAGGCTTTTGTCCCCCTTCAAGCTCGTGCAACCAAACCTCTCTGGATGAGGTTCCCTCGGTCCAGCGGCCCACTCCGTGACTTTAGACACCCCAACCCTCCTCCTCCACGAAGCACTTTCTCCCAGCTTCCAGGACCCCACGTTCCTGGTTTTCCTCCCACCTGTCCAGCTGCCGGCACCCCAAATCCTGGACGCCTGGGACTCGGCCCACCCTCCTCCTCTCCCATCTTTACCCACAACCTTGGGCATCACTTTCATATTTTCTGCCGTCCATCCCCTTTCCCTCTTCAGAGTCTCACTCATCCCCTGAGCCTTACCCCCTTCTTCCTGATACAGGGGTTTTTATCCAAAATGCCTCCCACCAAGAGTCTGTACTGTCCCCCCCAGAACTGAGCCTGCAGGGGCCCCCTGATCCCAGTCCTGCCTCCTGTCCCCACAGCCAAGCGGGAACCTGCTTCCTCTGCCTCCGCCCTCCGCACACGGTACTCAGTCGTCCACCTGGCCATGGACGTGGGCCTTGAACTGTGGATCCAGGATGCACACCTGGAAGCTGAGGTCACAGTTGCTGCGGTGTGTGTGGGCCCGAGGCCCTGCAGCCCCTGGGAACGCGCCAGCTGGAGCCTGAGCAGCTCCAGGCTGGAGGGCAGGAGGTGGGGCCCTGCAGCTCAGAATGGTCCAGCCGCCCGGCCCACAGGACAGCCAGGTAGGCAGGCCCCAAGGCCTATGGACAGCTCTCAGAACTGACAGGCCCCTAGCAATCTGGGCCTGTGGGCCCGTTCAGGGCCAGCTGCATGGAGAAGCTGCGTGCAGCCAGTGAGAGCCTGTCAAACTGTTGACATCCCTGTGGGCACCTAGTGTTTTCCCAGCTTCAGCGGTGAGCTGGAGGGAGACAGCAAAGAGGAGGGTGGGATCTGTGCCAAGACTGACTGTATACAGTGGCACAGGCTGTGAACTGCACAGAAACGTCTGTCCCTGCTTTGGGGTCTGAGAGGACACAACTCTTCTGTGTGTGTGTATGTGTGTGTGTGTGTGTGTGTGTGTGTGTTGGGGGTGGTTCTGAGGAAAACACAGGTCTGGGGTTCTGAGGGAGGGGTGAGGGGATTGTCCAATGCTTGGTGCTGATTTCTCTCCATCCCTCCTCGCTCCTGAACAATCCTGCCCCCAAAATGGCCACAGGGAGACATGTGCTGATCTCTGTGAGGCAAGTTGCCCACGCGAGGAGCCGCTGGCCTGCCGCAGACTGGGTCGGTCATGAGCGAGGCATGAGGGACACCAGCGGTCTGGTCAGTGGTGGGGCCTGGGGGACCGAGCCTTCTGTGGCTGCCCCCAGCAGGGCCGTGTCCTGCCCCTAGGGGCTCCAGAGCTGTGCGCCCTCTGCTGGGAGCTGTGTGAGTGCACACTGGAGCCTGGTGGGGTTCCCGAAAGATAGGTGCTAGGTGACCCCCATCCCCACCCAGAGGTCCTACACCTGTTGAGGGGCCCCAGGGGGGCCGGTCTTCACGGTGTGGGTGGGAAGTGGGTACCCAAGCCCCACAGCCAGTGTGACTGGGGGGCGGTCGATCAAGGCGGGCACCCGTGGGATTAAAGGGGATGACGGAGGATCCCTTCTGGGAGGTGACAGGTAAGCCTGGGCAGGGACTGGGACGTGGCGTGTCGTAGATGCTTGAGCTTGGGTTGAACAATGCTACAGAGAGGGGCTTCGATATGTTCATGAACTCTTCCAGCAACTGTTCATCAAGGTTTGGCCTGTGCTGGGTACTGGGGAGGTAGCAGGCAAGAGAATTTGATCTTGGGGCGGTGAATCCACGTGCTTGTGACAAATGACTTGTGTTCCTCCACAGCCAGCCTGCCCTGCCCGACAGCTGTAGGGACACTGTGCCAGGAGGACTGTCGGTGTGACACAGGCTTCAGGCTCAATGTCACCGACTGTGTGCCCCTGCCCAGTGTGGCTGACCCATGGGAGGCAGGAGCAGACACCCCCTGGCTGGGGGAGATCTCCGGGGCCTGGGGAGCGCGGGGAGTAATTCTGCCATCTCCCCCCACCGCTGTGTGCTGCTCCCCCAAGGTTTGCCTGTGGGGCCTGCTCTGGGAGCCCAAAATCCCTGCATAAAATGCTCTGAGCTCAGTCCAGGGCCCTCAGTGACCTCATCCCAGGCCCGTTCTCAGAGAAGTGGACACACCGAGCCCCATCACCGGCGGGGGTGGGGGGACCTGGGGAGTGCAGTGGATGTTGTACGAGGGTGCCAGGCCTCCTGCAGGGCTGAGAAGACAGGAGGTGGCCCTGTGCAACATCTCCTGGGCACCACGTCCCGTCCAGAAACTCTGAGGCATCACCAATTCTGAATTCACACCTGGCCTCCAGGGCATTAGAAAGGTCTCCGTGTCAAGGCAGGAGGATAAAACCCAGTTCACTGAACACTTTGGCAGCTGGAAGACATGGCGTGTGGGCCCCCATTTGTACTCCTGGTCTGGGCCCCACAGGTGGGGGGAGGGAGAGGACGTTGGGCCCACACAACACAGAGAGTCAGTCTAAGAAACAATGTGGGGAAGGAATGAAGTAGGCAGCACCAGGACTGGCGGCGCGGGTTCGAATCCTGCTGTGCCCTTTGCTAGCTATCTACCTTGGCCTAGAGGCTTTCCATCCGTGTGGCTTGGTTTCCCCCTCTGGGGCATAAGGGTACTGTGAGTTCCACGTGGCACAATTCTCTGCTCACACAGAACACACCAAGCAATTCTCCAGTTCCCTGTGGACACCATCCGGGCCTCCTAACATTCGATTTAATTCTGACACCACCTACCTGAAGAGAGCGCAGGTGACGGGCTGCCCCACAAGACTGTCCCCCCAACCTCAGATGCCAGCTGCAAGTAGTAGGCTGCCCACGACTTCGGTCCCAGAATTGGGGGTTCCCACAAGCCCCTCCTCGGGTTTGGTAATTTGCACTAATGCTCACGTTTACGAGTTTATTATAAAGGCTCTCACGAAGGGTGCAGGTGAGCGTCCAGATGGAGGAATACACAGGGCCTGGGCCAGCGGGGTCCAGAACACAGGGGCTCCTATCCCCGGGCAGTTGGGACGGGCCACCCTCCAGGCGTGCGGACGTGTTCTGCAACCTGGAGACTCTGTGAACCCCATACTTGAGGGATTTTTTACGGAGGCTTCCGGACGTAGGTATGATCGGTCATTCACTCGAGTTCCGGCCCCTGTCCCTTCCCCAGAGATGGGGTGGGACTGCAAGTTCCAAACTTATGGTCAGAATTTGGTCTTTCTGGTGACTGGAGCCATCCAGGTGCCCGCCCAGCGTTGACTCATTAGAACAAAAGACACTCCTACTCCCCGGGAAATCCCAAGAGACTTAGGAGCTCGGTGCTAGGGAACTGGGGTCAAGGACCAAACCTCAGAACAAAAGATATCCCTAGCACCCCCATCACTCAGGAAGTGACAAGGGTTTTAGGAGCTGTGCCAGGAATGGGGCAGAGACAACATACAGATTTCTTAACATGTGCTTATCTGTGTGTGAAGACTAAGAGATGCGAATTGCCAAGGACAAGACATTTAGTCAGTGCATAAAGGGATTTGATAAACAAATAAAACATATAATTGCAAAGTCAAACCAGCTTTCTAGCAGCACCCCGCCACCCCACTGCAGGCAAAGGTGCAATCTTTAAAAAACCACCAAGTCAGATCACATGTCTCTTTTTAAAGCCCTCTCATGGCTCCATCTTACTCGGACTAAAACTGTGGCCTGTGTGACCCCACAAAACTGGCTTCTCTGCCCTCACATCCTCTTCCTAACCACCCCCCAACTCTGTTCCTGCCACATCAACTTCTCCATTGTTCCCCCAACACTCCAGGCAGGTTCCCACCTCAGGGCCTTTGCACTAGCTGTTCCCTCTGCCTGAAATAGTCTTCCTTGAGATGCTCACACAGCAGATGCTGACACACCATCCTTCATGTGTCAACTCAAATGTCACTTCCTCTGGGAAGCCCTCCCTGACCACCCCCATGAAAGGAGTCCCCCTAAGTCTCTCTCCACTATAATCTCCCATTTTCTTCCCTTCAAACTATTTGTCAGTATCCCAAATCATCCTTTCTATTAATCACTTTTCTGTTTCCTGTCTTCCTCTTGACAGTATAGGAGCTCTCCAAGGTCAGGGACTTTGTTTATTTTGGTGAAAAAAAAAATAGACAAAAATTCCTGGGAGAAAGACAATAAACGTCAACAAAAGCCTCAAGTATGTCCAAAGGCAATGCACGCAGTTCATTCTGGAGAAAAATAAGGCAGGGAAGGAGGTTAAAGAGAGGGAATCAGGGGCGCCTGGGTGGCTCAGAGGGTTAAAGCCTCTGCCTTCGGCTCAGGTCATGATCCCAGGGTCCTGGAATCGAGCCCTGCATCGGGCTCTCTCCTTGGTGGGGAGCCTGCTTCCTCCTCTCTCTCTCTCTGTCTGCCTCTCTGCCTACTTGTGATCTCTCTCTGTCGAATGAATAAATAAAATCTTTAAAAAAAAAAAAAAAGAGAGGGAATCATGTAGACACATGAGGGAAGAGGGTCCAGGTAGAGGGACCAGCCACTCTAAAGGTCCAGAGATTGGAACGGGGCCTGGTGTGTGGCTGGAGCAGAGTGAGCAAGGAGCTGAGTGGGTGACAATGAGGACAGAGAGGTGACAGAGGCCAGTCTCTGAGGGCTGCCCAGGCCGCAGTGAGGACTTTGGATTTTATCTGAGTGTACCAGGGAGCCATGGAAGGGTTTGAGCAAGGGAGCGACAAGATCTCGTGGAGACTGGATCACGGGGGCAGAAGCCAGCAACCCCAAGGGCCTGGTGTCTGGGGAGGGCTTCCTGACCCACCTGGGCATCTGTTCTGTTCTGTTCCAGGTGAGCAGGTCCCAGCTCGGCCTGCCCCTGCTTCTGGCTGAGGTCATGCTGCGGGCCTTCTCCAAATCTTCAGCCATCACCGTCTCTGGACTTCAGTTTCCTTATTTGTGAAAGGGGTGATGAAAGTCTCTATCTCATGAGATCATTGCGAGGTATAAACAAGATGGTGTGTGGAGAGCAAGCTTCAGGGAACTGCTAAATTATTGGTTGTTCTTCTCATTTGATGTGTGATAATGACCTTGTATAGTTTCTGGCTAACCCAGGTTTCTTCAGTGAATTCAAGAAGAAAATATGAATTATTATAAGAGATAACACCTGGAAGGAGTCCAGAGCAGGGCCTAGCATACAGTGATTGCTCAGGAAACATTATCTAAGATAATCCTTTCACCATCATCACCACCATCATCACCATCATCACCACCATCACCACCATCACCACCATCACCACCATCACCACCATCATTTACCTTCATCACAACCATCATCACCATCACCACCATCTTCACCATCACCATCATCACCACCATCACCACCATCACCATCATCACCATCATCACCCTCACCACCATCACTACCATCATCACCATCACCACCTGCACCACCATCATCACCATCACCACCATCACCACCATCACTACCATCATCACCATCATTACCATTAAGACCATCATCACCATCACCACCATCTTCACCATCACCATCACCACCACCATCACCCATCACCACCGTCACCACCATCATCACCATCACTACCATCATCACCACCATCATCACCATCATCACCATCACCACCATCAACACCATCACCATCATCACCATCACCACCATCAACACCATCATCACCATCACCACCATCAACATCATCACCACCATCTTCACCATCATCACCATCACCATCATCACCATCACCACCATCATCACCATCATCATCACCGTCATCACCACTATCCTCACCATCAGCACCACCATCACAATACCTCCTGATGAGACCTCCACATTCCCTGCCTTGCCCTTATGACCCGCCCTTGGCCTCTAAACTGTCCTCTGCTCCCTCAGTCATCTTCTGGTTGGAAACCTTCCAGAATGGTAATACTCAGCTAATTATTAACCCCCATCTGTGTCCCTCCAGAGCTGGCCTGCCCTCCCAACAGCCATGATGAGCTCTGCAACTCCTCACATGTCTTGGCTCCTGCACTGAGATGGCCCTGCCCGGCTGCTGCCTGACACCATGTGGGGCGGGCCACCAGTGTGAGCTGGGCCTCGTGCTCAGGGACACTGACTGTATGTCCCTCATCCAAGTGGCTGTTCCTTGGGTGGCAGGTACCACCTGGCCAGGGGGGATTTGGGGGCTGGGGAGCACTGAGAGCCGTTCTGCCCCTGCCTGACCACACCATGTGCTCGCTGCTCCCCCTCCTCCCGCAGGCCTGGGCAGAAATATGGGAGCCTGAGAGGCATCTCTGGGTGTCACCCACTCTCCCCTGGGGAGATACCTACTGGGCATCTGAGTACTTGCCCATTACCGCCTTCCATGGGAGGACTTTTGAGCTCTAAGGCACCTCTGCTTCTGTCTTTTCCAACCCCTGTGGCTCCTTTGGCTCATTGCCCTTTTTCCAGGTGGAAGCTGTGAAGGAGGACAGGTCCTTCTCAAAGATGTCTGCCCAGGTGAGCAGTCTGAGACTTGTCCACAGAGAGACTTGACCTGGCCAAGATAAGCACTTATTGGCCTGGAGATACTTGGACTGATTAAAGCAAAAAGAAATGTTTTGGCTCAAATGAAATAAAAATCATGGGACATATTCCAGTGAAAGTGCAATGATGCCGGGTCCACAGAATTTCTCTGTGCACTAGTTTGGTTACTATTATTTACAAATAACAGAAAACATCATTAAAATTAACTCAAACAAGTCAGATTTTTAGATTCATAACTGAAAGTTCCAGAGGGAGATCAGGCATGACTTGATCAGGGTGCAGATTCTGTTTCTCAGCATTTCTCTTGGTTTGTGGTCCTCTTTAGTGTTAGCTTTGTCCTGAGGTTGGCTCTTCCTGTGGTGGCAAAATGATCGCAATTTCCAGGTCCCAAATGTGCATTTCCCACTATTCAAAGCAAAACCCAAATCTTTTCTTCCCTCAATTACTAAGCAAAATTCTGGGCCTCACTTTGATTGGACCCCACTGGACCAATGGTTGCGGCCCAAAGATTATCTTAGCCTCTCTGGTCCTACCCTCAGGAGCTGCAGGTGGGAGAGGCACCCCAGGAGAGACACCCCCCACCCCAGCCCTTGTAGCTGCTCATCGCAGGGAGCCCACTAGGGTGGGCTCACGTTCCCAAACCAGTATTTCTCATTGTAACAATTGTCAAAGAATGTAAATGCCCTTCAAAAACTCCCTCCTGAGACCTGAAAATTTTATCTGGAGCCCATAGGGGTGGATGTGTTTTCCATGCCTGAGGGCCCCTGCCTACAAGAGTTCCATTGTTGGCTGTTGGAAAGCACACCGCCCTGCCCCTTCCACCCCACCCCCTTCCAGGAAGGGAACCAGCTTTCAGAATTAGTCACAGGCCGCCAGCATCCCACACAACAACCCCATTGAGTTGAAAGGGCAGCCTGGGCAGGGTGAGGGCTATTCTTAGCCTAATTTACGGATGGGGAAACTGAGGTGCAGAGAGAGGACTGGCTCGCCTGAAGTCACATAGTGAGAAGGGGGTGGAGCTAGGATGTGAACCTGGCCTCTCTGGCTCCAAGTTCCTTCCCTCTCCACCTGTGGACCTACTGTGTGCCTCCCAGGTGTGATCCCACTTAAGGAGAGCAGGGTCCTTGATTCATCGGTTATGAGGCCTGGGATATAGTAACTCTCAAAAACGGTTTTCATTCAGTCACTCAACAAATATTTCTTGGGCACCTACTATGTGCCGGACCCTTGTGTTTGGCGCTGGGGATATGGAAGGAATGGAACAGCTGAGGTCCCTGCCTCCCAGAGCTGACATTCCAGAGGCGAAGGAGATAATAAGTAGAACCAGTAAGTGTGTATACACTATGTCAGGAGGTGGTCGGTGCAAATGCTACGGGGAAAGAAAGAGAAAATAAGGTAGGACGGATTTCCAGGAGGAAGATGTAATTTTGAATCCAATGGCCAAGGAAAGCCTCATCAAGAAGGTGATGTTTGAGCAAAGCCCTGAAGAAAGGAGGTGAGGGAGGGACCCAGGTGTGCACCTGCGAGGAGAGTGGGTCCGCTAGAGGCAACAGCAGGTGCTGATGTCTGGAGGCTGGAAAGGCGCTTCTGTGCTGGAGGGCCAGCAGGGAACCCAGGGTGGCGGGAGGGAGCGAGCAAATGAGTGAGCGGTTGAGGGGGAGGAGATGATGATGTCAGAGTGGTGACAGGGGACCAGCCAGAGCAGTGACTTCTGGGTCGTGGGTCACAGTGAGGACTTTGCTTCTGCCAGAAGAGAGCTGCAGCCAGAGGAGGCTCTGAGCCAGCAGGGCCCTGCCCTGACTCAGGGGTTCACAGTCTCCCTCTGGCTGCAGGTGAGCAGGGAATAGACAAGGGCCGGCAAGGGAGCATGGAACCTGGGGAGCGGCGGCTGTGGGGTCCAGGGCGGGCCAGGGTAGGGGCAGTGGGGGAGAAGTGGTTGGTTCTGGAAATATTTTTTGTGATCTAATTCTTTTTTCTAACCTGCTGTCTGTTCTCGGGACTCTCAAATTTACCCGGGGTCCTGTTCTTTGGTCGCTCCGCTCCCTCCCCTCCCCACACATACACACGAGTGTGGAGCCCAGTGACCTGGCTTGGCATCCCAAACTTGACCCTTTGTTAACTGTGTGCCTTGGTACTAATGACAGCCCCTCTCTGCCACATCTACCCTCATTGGGCGAGTCACGCCTGCCCAGCAGGTGGCGAGGCCCACAGCCCAGTAGAGGTTAATTCGTTGACAATAGAGTGAGGCAGTTAGGATAGTTGGTAAATGACTCAGGGATGCACAGGGGTGTGGAGTTGGTTCTGCTGGATGTGGCACCGCCCTCTTAGACACCAGGGTGCAGGGGGAAGGAGAATGGGACTGCTGAAATGTCAGGGGCCCCACTGCCAGCAAGCTGCTGGGTCAGTGCCTCCCCAGAGCCACCGGCGCCAGCCAAGCTCTTAGAACTGCAGATTCATCTCCCTATGTCCAAAGCCAGGTGGGAGCCTGCCAGCCCCCGAGCCAGCCTCAGAGCCCCAGGGCCCCTTGGCAGGCGGGGCTGGGCTGCCAGGAGCCGGTGAGGCCCCCACAGCTGGGGAGGGCCAGAGCCGGGCACCCAGGGGTCCAAGACGATGCAGGCCACCCAAGCAAAGGAAGAGGAAGACACCAGGGGAGGATGAATAAAGAGCACAGCTTTTATCCATGAAGAAAGAAATTCATAGAACAATTCATCTCCCAGGTGCCATATACATAAATCCATAATTTCCTAAGTCCCATTAGATTCTGTTTACTTAACACTTTATCCAATTCCGATTTACCTCTTCTTCCATTCTTTTGCCATTTTTTTTTTTAAATCTTGCAAGGGATTAGTTTGTGTTGACTTGGAGATTTTTTATTCCTTTTCTGCAACTTTGAGTTTGAATTTTTGTCGCGACAGGAGATTTACCTGAGGATACGAGGAACCCAAGTACCCTTCACGGAGATGCCCTGATTCTGACTATTTTGTTTTGTCTGCTTTCGCTCCGTATATCTGTACCCTAGTTATTATTTTTTTCTGAGTGTCTGGCCTCGCAGGCATCTTCTCCTGCCCATCTTTGAGCAGGTGGGCACTGCGAAAGACTGGCTCTTCTCCACTGGTACTTGCCCATCAAAGCTTTTTTGGGACAGAGTCACAACACACGACTAAGCCTTTCCTTAGTTGTGTCTTTTCTGCAGTCAAGGGCAGACTAAGGCTGACGGTCCTGGGGTCTTTCCTGGATAAGCCACACCCGATCCATCCTGGGCCGGAAGGCCCAAAGGTGGAAGCAGGTTTGAGACAGGAGGTGGGTCTCCCTGTCCCATATTCTCTCCCATGAAGCTTCAAACCAGGGGGAGATGGTCTTGCCCCTTCAGCCACTGCTGTCGAACGGGAATGTTCACGCAGTTAGGCTATGTCTTCCTAATCAACCAGAAATGCAGGTTAGCTATTGGAAACATCCTGATGCTTAAACGTTGGTGACTATTAATTTTTGCAACACTTCGTAAACCAAAGGAAACGCGTACAATAGTTGGGTTTTGGTCTTTCTGAACATCAGAAGCATAATGGCAAAATCAAAATTAATTAAGTCTGAGTTGGTGACTATGTAACGCCCTATGGCTTTGATTTCGTGCTTCAGTTCGGCATTCCTGAAAACTGGGGTGTTCAGAAGCTATCTGTAGGTTTGGTTTTTCTCATCTTGCAAGAATTCCTAGGATACTGAGAATTCACAGCTAATCACAACTTCAGCGGATTCTTTAGGACCAAATGATGTCAAAAACAAAATGAACGGCAAGTATTTCAAATTACTTTATTATTAATATAGTATAATATACAACAAATATTTACATATAAAAGATGATATATGCAGACATATATATATAGAGAGAGAGGGGAGACTTCAGATATGATTGAAGTCAAGTTGACCTAGAACACACCCCAAAAGAGATCCCGACTCCCTGCAAACCTTCTCCAAGTGTCAGTGGGCACGCCTTCACCTGTCCACACGGGGGTCTGAAGTCCTTCCTCCCTGGGCCTGAAGCCCCAGCCCCAGGCTAGCACACTTGTGGATGACACCTTCTAATCCAGCCCCAGGGGGACGTTATCGTTGGCCTGGGTTGGGCTAAAGCCCCATAAATGAAAAGCCACCGTCATTAAAAGTTCAGGAAATGAAGTTGGCAGAAGTTGCTTCCCCAAGCTGAAACCAGCCCTTAGATGTATTCACTGGACTTGCATACCTTTTAAAACCTGCATATATTTTTTAATCTAGCCAACTTTTAAAAAAAGTAAACTCTGCACCCAATGTGGGGCTCAAACCTATGACCCTGAGGTCAGCAGTCACCTGCCCCAATGACTGAGGCAGCCAGGAGCCCCTGAACCAACTTTTAATATTGGGAATTCCGTATGAAGATTCAGGTTTTCTGACATCGATTGAAAATGTAGCAGCAGTTGGCTAGGATTGTGTAGAGATGACCTTTCAATTCTCTTAATTACACTTTTTTTCAAAGTAGGACATTTTCAGAATATGTAATTCAAAAGGTACAAGAGGGAGTCTCCCTCCACCCCATCCCCCAGCCTCTCACTCCTCCTCTCCAGAAGCAGAATATCCAAAGATACTTCATTCATGAACAAGTGTATGCATACACATTCTTTTCCACCTCAAAGATGTACTTCTATACATCTTGCTCCCCCCCTCCCCCCCAGTACGTAGCAAGACATCTGGGAGCTGCTTCTGTCTCTGTCTGCATGAGCTAGCTACAGTTGTTTTGGGGGCTGCCTTTTAAACTGGACAATTTTCCCGTTTTCCCAGTTGCCAGCCCTCCCTAGGGTCTCATGCCTGTCCTGTTTCACTCGTTCACAATTCTTGCCTGGCCCCTTTGGCATTTCAGTTTGCAGAATCTGGCACAAGTGAAGGACAGCCTAGCCATGGAGCTCTGGCCCCCTCGCTCTCTGAAGCCTGCAGTTCTTGAAGTTTCCAGCAGAGGGAGACACCACTCATCCCCAAGAGCACCAAAGGGGTCTTCCCAGGGCCATTGTAAATAGGGAAATGTCTGGGTGAGGGATGCATGCTCTCTTCCCAGAGACAAAGACCCCCTTAGCTGGACTGGGATCCTCCCCTCCAGGCCTCCCTTAACTCTTGTTTCTGTCTCTCTCCGAACCTCCCACTTTGACTGAGCCCCACCCCCGAGCATCCCCTCCACTCCTTGTAGGGACTGGCCCCTTCCTAATGGGAGGAGGGTGGTGGTGGTTGGGGGGGGGTGGAGAGACCTTGTCCTAGTCTAGGGCCTGGGATTGAAAAATTGCCTGAGGGAGCCACATAAAGAAAGCATGTAATTGGGCGTGCCTTCCTTGCTTCCCCATCCCTTTCTGCTAGGAAGTGGGGGGTCCTTTCTCTCTGTCCCCAGCAGACAACCCCCAGCAGAGTCTTGACCTCGGAAACCCCCTTTCCCCATCCTGCACTCCACCCTCTCCCTGGCCTGGCTCCTGCAGCCCTTGGTCCCACCCCCGAGATGGTGTTGGGGGTCGCCTGGAGTCCAGCTGGTGGCCAGGGCACAGCCACCCCTTTCCTGGCCCTGCCCCTCCCCATGACCCCAATCCTCCGCCAGCCACTCAAAGGCGCCTTGTTCTCCATCCAGTCCCCAGACAAAAGTCCCTCTGTCTGAAAAGGCAGAATTGGGGGGAGGGGGCACCCCAACGAGGACCGTGTGGGGGCCCACGCAGACCCCAGCCAGAAGTAATGTCATGAGGAGGAGGGGAAGGAGCAGGGAGGGAGGTGAAGGGAGCCTTGCACAGTGCAATGGCCTTATCCAGAGTGGGAGGCAGCCTCCACCCTAACGCCCACTGCATAGACCCGGGCATCTGGCTCCCAGCACCCTTGGGAAGAGCCTGAACTGGGAAGGTCTGCTTGATGCTCAGAAACCAGTCTCCAGTCTCTCCAGGGCATCATGGGCATGTGGGAGAGAGGTCATGGTCTAAAGCCCGACAGCCTCCCCCACCCCTTGTGCACTCCCACCCCCACTCCCACCTCATGATCTTGGTCATATCAGCCTCTTCTGCTGACCCTCAAACTGTCAAAAGCAGCAAGTGGTCTGGAAGGGGACCTTGGATGACCCACAATTGCCACCAAGCCCTCCTCCAAGCGTAACCTGCCATATAAGTGAAGGAAATGAGACAATTATGCCAATGCATTGCTTTTCCCCACCATTCTTCGAGGCAGAAGCTTTGCTGCTAAAGACCCCGCATTTCTTCCTTCCAGGTCCTTTTCACAGGGGCAAGAGATTGAAGAAAGCCCCCTCCCCGGATGCGAGGAGCGGACTTCCGCCCCGTCCTATGCTCCTTCTGCCTTCCTGAGGCTGTTGTGACCTTGGGGACCTCGGGGACCTCGGGGAGCTCCCTGCTGGGAAGAAAGGGTGGTAGCTGTCTCTTTAAGAGCAGGAATGGGGTGAGAGAGCCCCTGAGCTTTAGGGAGTCTGACTTGTTCTCTACCTGCCCAGGTTTGCCTAGGGCGTGGCAGCTGTGGATAAAGGCAGGACTCAGGTTTAGCAGCCGCATTCTCCCCTTCTCTCCCGGAACTTTCCAAGCAGCCTGGGGAGCCACACAGGTGAGAGGCTGGGGTCCCCTGCTTCCAACACCCTCTCGGCTCTGCCCCCAACCTCTCCCTGCCCCTCTCTAGAACTTCCTCTCTTCAAGGATCTTTTCTGGGGGGCAGGGGACAGGAGGTTAGGGAAAGCACCTTCAACTAATGTGATCATCCCCCCATCATTCTCCCTTCGGGAGGCTGGGTGAGCTAGCTGGGATGAGCCCACCAGTGGGATTGGGGTGACTGGGTAGATCGGGGGTGTCTGAGTTGACCAGAAACATCTGGATTGGGGGTATCTGGGTGGATAGGGTTGGAGTGGGCTGCTTGGGTGGGTGGGGGGTATCTAGGTTGATCAAGGCTGGACTGAGGGTATCAGAGTGCATGGGTGGGTGACTGGGTGGACTTGGGGTGTCTAGGGATTGAGGATGTGTGGATCCCGGAGACCTCTTGGAAAAGGGGACAGCGGCTTCCTGGGGAAGCTGTAAAGTGGGGAGCTGGGTAGGAAATTTCAGGGATATGGGCGAGTCATTCCGCACAAGCTTGATGGGCCTGGCCACCATCACGGAGGAACAAAGGGGATAGCAGAGGGCGGACCATGGGAACGTCCATCACCCGGGTGTTGGGACCGGCAGGGCGGGGAAGGAGCCCAGAGGGGTGGGCACAGCCTCCCTCTGCCGGCTGTCTTCCTCTCCGAGGCTTCACGCCAAACTACAGTCAGTCCGGAAACAGCTCAGGAGCCCGTTCCAGCAACAGCCTGGGAGGGGAAGGTGAGGGCAGATGCCAGACACCAGCTCCCAGTGGCCTGCCCTATAGGAGAGCCAGGTTGGGAATGTGGCCCCAGGGCTGGGGTGCAGCCAAGATTACTCCCACGTCTCCCCTAGGCCAGGGATGCTGGGAGAGATGCCCTGGGGATGGGGAGTAGCAGAGCCCGGCAGCCAGGGGGACTAGGTGAACTCCATGGAAAGAGACTTCAGAGCTGGGGCTCTGGGTCCCTGGTGACAGCTGCAGCATTCAGCTGCGTTAGCGGGGGTTATGGGGCTCCGACAGCACCGTGGGGTAACCACAGTGCCACCCCATCACGCTGCGGAGTTATATGAATAAGCGTGAAGCGCTGAGACCAGGGCCCGGTGTACGGTAAACGCTCACAGGGCAGTAGCTCCTATTACTGGGGTATCATCTTGGGGCTTTAGACAACAGCTGGTCCTTCTCCAGACCTGTGCCTGGAACCACCAGGCTGTCCTGCCTACACACCTGCTCCAGCTCTCCTCCCCAAATCTGCGGGGTCCTGAATGCCTTAGCAATGCTCCCCAAAGCTATAGGCCCCCTGCCTGCAAGAAATGGATGCCTTTGAGTCCACCATATGGGATTCAGGGCTGAGAGGATGCCCAGGACCTGAGTGTGCCCAGGGAGAGGGAGGAGCCTGTGAGAATGTGCAAGAAACAGAAGGGAACGTGAGGTGGGGGTGACACGGAGGGTGCAGAGACAGATGGGGTCACTGTCTTCAGTGGTGGAGAGGAGTCTGGGGACAGAGCAGGGAGTGTCAGATGGCTTAGTGAGGGCCCGTGCCATTGGTGAAATGAGGGCTGGAACAGATCATCTCCGGGGTTACCCGGTGGGGGGAGGGGAATGGGCGAAGACACAGCAAGGTCAATGGTGGGGACCCAGCACAGGGTGGGGCAGAGGACGTGCTGACTTTCGCTAGCAACACTTTGACAGTGTCTGCTGGTGGCAGTGGGGCGGGTACTGGGAGAGGACTAGGGGACACACAGAGACGGGGGCTTAGCTCAGGCACCCGGAATGGGGCGAGGGTGGGCTGAGACCAGACCAGGAGGGGATCGGAGGGGTTCTTTTTGCTGGACAGGCCCGTCTGGAGAAAGAGGAAGTAATGGCTGCCAGGAGGAGCTTGGCAGGAGCAGGGGTAGGCGAGGGGGTAAGGCCTGGGGCAGGGCCAGAGGTAGGAGCTGGGGCTGGGGCAGGGGTTGAGGCAGGGGCAGGGGCTGGGGCAGGGGTAGAGGCAGGATCAGGGACAGGTACAGGGACAGAGGCCAGGGCAGGGGCAGGGGCTGTGGCAGAGGTAGGGGCTGGGGCAGGGGTAAGGGCTGGGGCTGGGGCTAGGGCTGGGGCTGAGGCAGGGATAGAGGCAGGACAGAAACGAGGAGTCATGGGGGCAGAAGATGGGGCTAGTGCTGCAGCCATGTGACTCCTCTCTGCTCTGGCCCTCGCCCCTGCCCCAAGCCTCTAGCTCTCTCCTCCCTACACCCTGCTCTGAGCAGCCTGAGGAGCCAGCTCGAGATTTATGGAGTCTGGCCAGGGCGGGCAGGCTCTGAGCTGTCTCTGAGAGACACACCCGGCAACCCGGGCCTCCTGCCACCTGGCTCCCTACATCCCATTTCCCAAAACACCCCGAGGCCCCCATAGTCCCGAGCCACAAACAGCCGCTGCAGAGCTGGGCTGCTCAAAATCCTGCTCCCTGCCAAGGTGACCCTATGCACCCATTTTTAGTTTTCAGAGCCTCAGTTTCCCCAACTGTAAGCTGGGGTGAACAGCAGGCAGCGCCTCCCTCATTTGGTCACCAGGGCCATGTCCCTAGAGCCCCAGGTCTGTGTCAAGCCAGTGATTCCTGCAACTCCTCTCCAGGTTCGCGTTGCCGCCACCCCCCACCCCGCACCTCCCCACCCCTCAATCCCCTTTAATGGCTCCTCCTCACCTCCCAGACAGGGCGGTTGGTTAATAACAGCCTCTCTGCCCTGGGGCGAGTTGTGTACCCTGGAGAGCAGAGTACAAGAGGACTGGAAACCAGAGGCACCGCTCTGGCACCTTGGTTGGGGGGCCCCCATAGAGCTGGACTCTCCCCCCATCCCTCCCCCTCCAGGCCAGCTGGCGGACATGCGGGAGGTGACAACACTGAGCCTGCTCCTCCTCCTGGCAGGTGAGTGCCTGGGCCCCTCACTGCCTTTCCCAAACCCTGCCACAGAGTGTTGGTCAAGCCCCATGTCTGTGCATCTGTGGGTGTGTCTGCCTCTCTCGTGCTTTCTGCCTCCGCTGTGGGGCGGCGACTCCCCGGTCAGCATCTCCTTGAGGGTCGCAGTGTCGCACTGATGGTTTCAAGGTGCACACAAAGATAGGCCCCCCCTTACGGCAGCGGCTCACACAGCTAGTCACCCCCTTGAGGTCTCTCTGATGAGAAGACTCAGCCCTGGGCACTGGGTCTTCAGCACCTCCTTCGCCCTTTATTATGAGAGGGAGCTGGGAGCTTCACGGATGTAGCCGTTACGGAAATCCTTTGTGTCTCAGTTTCCCCAGCTCTGCTAGTAAGCGCTTAGTAGCCACTGTGAGGATTACACAAGTTGATATTTGAAAAGCGGTTAGAACAGGGCCTGGGACAGAGTAAGCTCTAGGTGTTCGTGCTTTAAATATAATTAGAACTTATTAATCACCCTTGAACACACAAGATCAGAGTTTAGGCCCAGAGCTCAGGTAGCCCACGGCTTCTAGCCAGAATGTAATCCTAGTCCTTTGCTTTTATTGTATTTTTTTATCCCTTACGTTGGGCCAGGCTGGCATTCCGTTCAGGGTAGGGAGAGAGGGCTGCATTTTTAAAGAAAGTGTATTAAGTTTATCATTAGTAATTTGCTCTACAAGGAAGCGGTGAGGAAATGCCAGAACAGGTGGGGTATGGACGAGGCTCCGAGAATGACTGGGAGCTGGGACCATCTGTCTTCTTGACGAGAATGTTGCTCGGTTTCTGCTGGAGGGAGGATTAGCCAGGTGTCTGGAAACATCAGGCCAAAGAGGGGTCCCAAGCCACCTAGGCTAAAACCTATTTTGGGAGGCAAAATGTGGGTAGACCTGGGGGGCTCACAGGTATGGGGCGGCGGGGAAAGGAAGCCCACACCTCCAGGTTTGGGGCCGGGACCCCTGTGCCCTCTGGAGGCGAGGACCTGTCCATCAGGGGCCCCTGAGGCTCTGTGGCCCTGCCTCCCAGCTTTGCTGAGGTCCGCAGGCCATCCCCTCTCCTTCCCACTTCTCCCAGCAGGCCTGCCTGTCTTGGATGCCAACGACCCAGAAGGTGAGTCCGAATCCACCACCAGGCTCACCCCCAAATTCTAGCCCCCACCCTTGCCTCCTGGCTGTTGTCCTGGATTCATGATCTTTTTCTCTTTCTTTGCAGATAAAAACAGTCCTTTCTACTATGGTGAGAGCTTGTGCCCCTCTCTTGGCCCCCTCCCACCCACTCCCCCTCCTAACATTTTGTGTCTGTGGACCCACAGGGCTTGGGTGGGGGTCCAATGTGGGCGAAACAAGAGGTGAGGATAGGAAGGGGTAAGGATGGGGAGAGAGAGAGGTCAATACAGTGTAATAAAGGAAGGAGCCACGCGGGTCTGGTCCCAGGGAAGGTTCTCTTCTGGCAGGAGAGCAGCGCAAAGGAAGATGGGAAGGTTCACCAGAAGCCGTTGTTATGGTTCAAATCAAATGCTAGGAGGCTGGCTTTGCAAAAACTGCCCGGAGGAGGGAAGTTATTGGGCGGCCTTTCTGCGGTTGCTCACACACACAGCAGACACCCTCCAAACCCCCGGACCTTTGTACTTTCCGATCTCCCTGCCAGGCCCCCCCCTGCCTCATCTCCCCAGGGCTCTGCTCAGAGAGGCCTTCCCTGACCAGTCTCCCTAAAAGAGCTGCCCTCTGACTTTTTGTTCCCTGGCTTTGCTTATTTGCCTTCAGAATGCTTATCTCCACTTGACCTTCCATTAAATCTCTTATCGGTTGTTTGTGTGTAAGGGAGAATGTGAGGGGGGTGGTGCTGCGGGGCTCTTTGTTCTCTCCCCTCTGTATCCACAACTCCCTGCCGGTAGTCAGGTTCCCCATACCCACCTGTCGGATAGATGGAGGTTTGGACAGGGAGGACACAGGTGGGCACTAATGGCCTCCTCTGGGTTTCTCCTAGACTGGCACAGACTTCGGGTCGGTGGGCTCGTCTGCGCCGCGGTTCTGTGCACCATCGGCATCATCGTCCTCATGAGTGAGTGGGGACCCTGGAGGCCGAGCTGGCAGGGCAGGGCGGGGCTGTGGGTCCTCTCCCTCAACCATCCCTTCTCCCCTGACAGGTGGGAAATGCAAATGCAAGTTCAGCCAGAAGCCCAGGTAAGACGGGCTCCCCATGTGCCTACTTCATACCCAACAGATACCCTTTCCCTGGTCAAAGAACTGAATCTCGCAGAAAAAGGCCTCCAGGCCTTGCCCTGGAGAATTCCTGCCACTGAGATGTCCCAGGTTTATTCTTCAGAGCTGATCATCTTCAGAGGGCCTGAAAGCCTGAAAAGCTTTGGTCCCATTCCAGGAAAAATAGCCAGGAAGCTCTGTCAGGGCAAGCTGAGAATCCTCTAGCCTTAAGGGAGAGGACAGGGGGGATGGAAACACATCTCACCACTTTTCTTTCCCCAGCCACCATCCAGGGGAAGCCCCACCTCTCATCACTCCAGGTAAGCCGGGAACAGAATGGGGATGCAGAGAACACGGGCCGTGAGGGCTGGACGTGTGCAAGTGTGTGTGCCTGTGTGTGCATGTGTCTTGGGGAGAAAACTCCATCTGCTCTCACAAGCTGACCCATCATGTCTCCCAGGCTCTGCCCAGAACTGTTGAGGATGGATCCGCTGAAAGGACACAGAAATCCCTTCCCGTCTCTTCCTCCAAGTCCTGGTTCTGCACAGGAGCCCAGACTCCAGGATGGAATTCTCCCTCTTCTCCTCAGAGAAGGGCCTCACCTTACCTCTCACTGGAGGGGTCTTTTTGTTCAATTTTTATTCTAAAAATGGCTCTTGCCTCCTTATCCTTTATTTTAAAAATTGATTAGCCCAAGTGTCCTCAAGACTCCCTATGGGTACTTCACAGTGGGCTTTTGAGGACCAGCAGAAGGTGGATACACCCTGGCAGCTGGGACAGAAGCTGGCAGCTAAATCTCTTTGCTGGGAAAAGTTCAAGTCCTGCTGGATGGCATGAGGCCCGCCCTCTACCCCCAAGGCTAGGGGAACCACAAGGGCAATTTAAAATTTTCTCGTAGCCAAACGGCGGATGCTTTGGGGAATGAAAGAGGGCTCTAGCCAGATGGAATGCTGGGATATTCCAGTGGACACTGAGACCATACCGGGAAAACAAGGGTGTGGCTCTTACTACCACAGTATGAATAGTCAGATACATTATAATTTTAATGGTAAGACCCCCATGACCCTCCCACTCACCCCTGAGACCCCACTCTATCATAGAAAACCCTTCCTAATACCCAAGTGTTCCTCTGAGACCTTTAAATAGTTCCTCACGACACTCTTAATAATATATAGCAGTGTGAGAACTTCCAAGGAGCCTCAAACTCCCTTGAGACTCCCCAGTACCCAGTAAGATCTCCAAAATGCACCGAAGGGCCACTCTATAAAATGCCTAAAACCCTCTAAAACACCCAAAACTATCTCCTATGATGCACTGAGTCATGACCTGAAGAAGAAACCCACAATAAACCAGAGACTTGTCCCCTACTAATGCCCTTATATCTCTCAAACATCCCATAAGCCTCTCCCCCACAACCCATGAGCCCACACTCATCGGGCAAGCGAGAGCGCACCAGGGCAGCCAAAATGCACCCCTGGGGCAACCCCCACCCCAATACTGCTCCTGGGACATCATTCCTCCCCCTTGTTATTCTCTCCCAAAGATCCCACAACAACGAGCGGGGCAGCTGCACAGCGCGTTTATTGAGCTCATACACTTTCTCTCCTCTCCCCAGTCCCTCATCAGATACGTGCAGCCGGGCTCCCCACAACAGCTCCTGCTTTCCTACCTATTTCCCACTTTCCCACCTATTTCCCGCGCATGCGCAAGAGGGCCAACATGCTGGGCTTCCGCCCGGGCAGCAGGCATGCGCACAAGCAGCAGAGGAAGTTAGCAAGCCCGGCTGGGAAACGGGCCCAGCGACTGATGACGTCACGGAGGCGGGCACCAAAGCGATTGGCCGGATTGAGTTTAGAGGGAAAGGAAAGCTGTCTCTTCCTCAGTACTTTCTCAGGGAGCAGGAACGGTGGGAGTGGGTTGAGGGGGAGCACTTCCAGATCGCACGGAGTTCTGCACGTTATCCCCACCATGACTTTTGTATCCTGGCTTCTTGCAGCGCCCCAGCCTGAGCTCCCAAGTCATCTCTAGTGGGGGCATGTGCCTCCAGCTGAGATGTTGCTTAAAGACTGAAAGGACAGCTCTTGCCTTGAATTTGGCCTCTGGTCAGGACCTCACAGGTAGCATCAGCCCAAGTAGGGCCAGGAGGCCAGTGTCTTGGGGAGAAACTCCATCTGCTCTCACAAGCTGACCCATCATCTCTCCCAGGCTCCTGGTCAAGTGGGTATCCAGAGGCCTGGGACTCCCTGTGCCAGTCAGCGCCCCCTTCTCTCCCAGCCATGGCCAAGGTCCCGTGGGGTCTCAGGCACTGAGGTCTAACTCGTGATGCTGGTAGATCTGTGTGGGGCCTTTGAAGCAAGCGGCAAAGAGGAAGCGTCTGCCGGCTATGGTGATGTGAGCAAAGGCACGAGGGGCCACCAAGGCTGGGGGCCCCAGCTCCTGTAGAGGTTCCAGGAGCCCCTTGTCAGGCTCAAGGCGAAAGACCTGGCTGAAAGCAAAGTCGCTGCCCAGGATGGCCAGCTGGTCCCTGGCGATGAGCAGTGGCTGGAAGACGTGGGCACCACGTGAGGGAAGTTGCTGCAGGAGGCGGAACATGGAGCCATCCCAGCGCATGACCTGTGAAGTGTGGTGACCAGTTAGGGCTGGCGGTCCAAGAGTGCCAGGCCTGCCAGTAGCACCCTGGGTTTCAGACCACCCGGAACAGCTTGGAGTCAGGCCCATAGGTCCTCAAACTCCCACAGCTTTCCTACCTTCATACCTGTCACCACCCCGTTGCCCAGGCCACAGACTTGAAGTCATTCTTGGCCACTCTCTCTCCCTCACACCCCACAAAGAATCAGTCCGTTTTACCTATGATGGTATCTATTTCTCCCATCTCCTCTGGCCGCACTCTGCCCAGCCACAGTCACCTCCCTCCATGATGGCAGGCTCTGCCCTAGGCTCCCCACTCTCATCCCTGCACTCACAGTCTGCTCCCCACACACATATCCCGTGAACGCCTGAGTCAGACCATTGCCTTCTAGGCCCAGAGCGCCTGCTTGGCTGTTCCTCAACCCAGAATGAGAATGCTGGAGGGGGTGGGCCGTCAGCCTCGGGGGTCCAGAATGTGGTGGCTGTGCTCAAATGTAAGGCTCGGAGTGGGGGGGGGCAGTGTCAGTGTTGGGGGGATATGAAGTGGCTTATGGTCATTCAGCCTTGAGGAGTCACCGTGGTCTTAGAGTCGGTGTGGGGGGGTATGGGGAGGGGGTGGCCAGAGTTCAAAGATCAGTACATCAGGTGGGGTCAGAGTTCACAGGTGAGGCTGTGAGGTCAGGTCAGAGTTTAGAAGCTCCTGTGCAAGGTGGGAGTCAGCACTGCAAAGCCAGCCCCGAGGCGGGAGGCCACTGCAGGTCAGATCTGGCTTGTGGCCACCTGCTCCACCTGACTGGGCCCAGCCTCACCATGGAGTCCCCGATGTAGCGTGTCAGGCACAGGAACACATCGCCCCCGGCCTGGAAATGGCGTGTGGCATAGACGTCCTCGGCCTCGGGGATGTCCGTGCGCCTCTCGAAGCGGCCACTGAGCCACTGGAAGAGCACGGGTCGCTGGGAGGCGGAGGCCAGCAGCAGATGGGGCCGGCCGTCCAGCTCCAGGGCCTCGGCGTCTGTGTCCCGGTGCCAGGCGTGCAGGCTCTGGCGGGGGTAGAAGCCGGGCCCGTCCTGGCACAGCAGCGTGGTGCTGCCCGCCTTGGAGGCGTCGGCCACCACGAAGCAGGGCTGCCCGTCCAGCCACAGGAGCTCGGCGTCGTTGGGCCGCAGCAGGCGCCTCGGGGCCAGGGCCTGCGTGGGGGCGAGGCGCAGGCCCGGGCTGGGCCGGGCCCACAGCTGCGAGCCCCCCCACAGGCGGGCGGCCAGCACGAAGAGGCGCAGGCCCAGCACAAGCGGCTTGCAGGACACCACCGAGGGCGCTGTGGGGGGGCGGGGTGTGGGAGGGCAGGTTAGGCCTGCCTGGTAGGGCCCCCCCACCCCTGCAGGCAGAAGGTTGGAGAGGGGTGGGAGGGGGCAGGCTCACCGGACAGCTCTTCCTCAGGCCGGAAGCGCTGCAGGCTGTAGTCCCAGGTGAGGATCAGGCAGCGGCCCGCAAAGGGCTGCGCCAGGACGATGTGGGGCTCACCCTGGTAGGAGAAAGACTCCACGCCCAGCGCCGACTCCCCAACCGTCTGGAACCAGGACAGCTCTGGGGGTGGCAGGAGAGAGTCAGGTGGGCACCGGGACCTCACGGGCCCTCATCGCTGAGCCTCGGTTTGCACATCTCTGAAATGAGGACTGTCGCGGTGTGCACCTCATAGGGACACAGAGTGAGGTCTTTACATCTACAGATGAATTAAGTCACAACAACAGGGGAATGCTTTGTTTTCTAAGCTGCAGGACACCATCAAATCATTGCTTAGAAACAACGTATTTCTCAATTCATTTAGGGACGTTCCATTCTACCCATTCTACAGATGAGGAAGCTAAGGCCGGCAGGCACAGTCCAGCCTTCCCATCTTCCATGAAAGAGGACTGGAGCACAGCCACATGACCCCAGCGCTCCCCCAATACCTCCCTCCTGAAATTAGGTGTGGCCCTATCTAGGCCAAGTTCCCCGTGGAGAAAGAGCAAAGTGCTGGCAGTAATGCTCGTCTCCCTTGTTTGCTAATGGCTCTTCCTGGACTTGGTCTCTTGCCCCTTCTCCCCGTGACCTGGCCGATAGATGGGCCACAACTCAGTTTCAACCATGGAAAGCAGGACAACACCCAGGGGCTAACCCACCCGCCAGGACTGCTCACCTCAGACCCTTCTGTCTTCTTTAATTCATGGGATTTTGGACCTCTTGGTTACAGCCACTTAGCTTTATGGTAACGGTACACCAAGGTTGCCCAGCGTGGAGGTGGGTTGTAGACTCCAGGTTATAATACTTCATTCTATATGCGGGGCCCTGTTTCCAGGCACCAGGGTTGAAGCAACGAACCGAGGCACCAAGGATGCCGGCCCAAAGGTGGATCTTTGAAAAATGGCCATCATATCATCACCCCCAGCTCAAAACCCTCCAAGGCTTCCCACAGCCCTCAGGGTAAGAGCACTCTGCTCTCTGTGGCTTTCAAAGTAATACATGGTGAGAACCCTGCTGCCTTCAATCTCACCTGTGTCCTTCCCTTCACTCACTCCCCCAAGATGCTGCCTGCCTTTGATCTTCAAGCAGGACAGACTCTCTACTGCCTCAGGACCCTTGCACATGCTGTCCCCTCGCTCCAGAGTGCTCTTTCTTCTGTATTTCACTGAGCTACATCTGGATGTAAAGCCACCTTTTCAGAGAAGCCTTCTATGATGCCCCACAGAAGGTAGGACCACCCCATTGCCTTAATCTCCCTCATTACTCCCTGTGTTTATCACAATGTGTAGCACAAAGTTTGTTTCTGTAGTGTTTTATTTAATGTTTATGTCCTCATCCGCCAGGGCTCTGAGGGCAGGGCCCACGGATGTCTGGGTTACCACAGTATGCCCACTGTCTCTCATAGGACCGGACACAGAGTGGCCCTCAGTGACTGTTTGTGGAACAACTGAATAAAGAGGGACTCTTAAGTTAACTTCTCCAGTTCTATGAGTTCCACAAACGCAGAACACGACTTACACTTAGATGCTGGTAAAAATTGATTATTACATTAGTAGCCTTACCCACTCCTTCAGGAAGCCCTCTGTGGCCCTCCCGCTGTGCCTGGTCCTTGCTCTGGCTCGGGGCACCCAAAGCCCAGCCCTGACCACTCCGGGCTCTCACCCTCCACCTTCCCCTGTGCTGTGGGCTCTGGGAGGGCAAGAGCCAGGGCCGTCCTCATCACCGCTGTGCCTTCTGCACTGCCAAGGACCCATAAAGTTACCAAAACGTATTTATGGAAAAGCAATGTGATCATAGCAAGTCTTTTTAAATGGCTGTTTTTATATTAATAACAGCCACCAGCGTGCACACTTAGGAGGGCCTCGCATCCAAGGCTCTGCCCCAAATGCAGGCGTGGACGCGTCACCGAATTCTTGCTGTAATCCTATGGCTCCATTTTACAGACGAGGAAACTGAGGCTCAGAGAGCTAATGCTCATGCTCAGGGGCTCACAAGCCGGGCAACAACTGAACGGGGAGCGAGGTGAGCCCTTCAGCCCTGGGAACTATGCCCCTGCTCTCCCACCTTCTTCTGGAACCCCGGCTGCCCCTCCCACCCTGCGGGGAAAGCCCCCACCTATGGCTCTGCACTTGAACGTCTTGGGGTCGAGGTGGCGCAGCTGCATGTGGGCCAGAGCAGGGGGGCCGGCGCAGGCCCCCGTCCCCACGCTGGCATTCACGGTGGGCGTCCACTGTAGCAGCCAGAGGACACGGCAGTCACACTGGAACGGGTTCCCGCGGAGGTCCCTGGGGCAAGAGGCCGGGAAGGGGCTGCGACCTGGCTTCCACGCCACCCTGGCAGCCCTGTGCCCCCCATCCCCTCCCCAGGCAAGGGTTCTAGATGGGGCTCCCCTGGAGGTGGCGTGAAAAATAACGGAAGACCCACAGCAGCCATGCTTCTCGGTGTCGGCCAAAAGTGGGCCCAGAGCTCCCCTTCCCTCTCAAACACCCCCCAACTCTCTAGGCCCAGCCAGCCCCCTTGAGCCTCACACGTGAGTTAGGGTCTCCAGGCCTCGGAAGAGGTATCTGGGGAGGGTCTCGAGATTATTATTGGCCAGGCTCCTGGTGGAAGGAGAGGAGGAGGAGAAGCTGTCACCCAGATCAGTGATCCGGATCCCCAGGGTCCCTGGGTGATGGGGTTTGGGGCGGTGAGGCGGAAGGGAGGGGTGAGGCCTTGGGGGGGCACGCACAGGTGTGTGAGCGAGCGGAGTCCTCTGAGAGCGTTCTTAGAGATGGAGCCAATCTCATTGTCCTCAATGAAGCTGTGGAGGGAAGGCGGGTTGAGGGGGAGGCCCTTGGTTCCCTGCTGTGGCCCCAGGGTGCTTGGGGAGACTCGCCCCGTTGAAGCCATAGGCCACTGGAATGTGCTGAAGCCCCAGAAACCTGTCCTCCCCAAGGCTCCAGACGGTCATCCCAGGAGTCACGAACCCAACCCCATGCTCGCTGCCAAGCTAACATTGAACCCCGCCTGCACCGGCTCATGGTCGCCCACACTACCTCCAGTGTCACCACTGTCGCCGTCACCAACGTCCATCAAGACTGACACCCGGGCATCCATCACCATCCCCAACCCCAGTGCCAACAACATGGCCGCAACTCTTGTTAACGCCAGACGGTGCCACCACCACCGCTGCCCTGCCGCTCACTCCCGTCATCCACACCCACGCCATCGTCACCAAGCCTCACCCAGCAATACTGAGAAGCATCATCAACAACACAGCCTTTGTGACACCAACAGGACCGCCACCATGGTCACCAACCCCGACACTAGCACCTCCATCACCCCCATCACCTCCTCAGAGTTGTCTCCCATTCATATGAAATATTTTCTTGTCTCTGGCCTCCCTGTCCTCTCCCTGGGCTCTGCTATGTCAGGGAGGGCCTGAAAGAGTCCTGGGTTACCCAGGACCTTTGTGGATCTTGAGGCACAGAGAGGGGAGGTGAGCAGGCTGAGGTCACACAGCTGAGCAGGAGCCCTGACCCCACCCCCCTCCAGGAAGGACCTTTGTTCAGACTCCCTCACCTCCCCACATGCCAATAAGCCTCTACCTCCCTCTGCTCCTGGAGCTGCAGATGGGTCCCTGCTCCTCTCCCAAGCCCCCATCCCCACTGCCACTCCCTGGCCTCACTCACAGGTACTGCAGGTGGGACAGGCCCGCAAATGCGTCGTCCTCAATCACGGAGAAGGAGTTGGATGTGAAGAGGCTGGCAAGGGAGCAAGAAAGATTTTTCCAGAGTTGCTGCTGCCCCCTCTCTGACATGTTAACATTGACCCCCACCCTCCACCCTCATGGGCGTGGTCACACACACACACACACACACACAGGTACATGTGATTCCTTCGCAGACATGCGCATACACACGTGTGCACACGCCCCCCACGCACCTGTGTGAACACCCACCCACTCCCTCGAGCTAGTTGTCGGCTTAGCTGGGCCCCACTCACAGCAGGTGCAGCGTGGGCACCCTCAGGAAGCTGCCGGCCTTCAGTTGGGTGACTCCAGTCCTAACGAATGAGCTGGGGACGTGGGCAATGGTGGGTGAGGAGACAATCACCCCCAGTGCTCTGGTCCCGCCCCAGAGCCATCTCTTGTTTGGGGGACACTGGTGTGCTGCCCCAACCCCGGATGTCTTTCCTTTCCATCCTAGGGAAACAGGCATTTGCCCTCCTCACTTGGCAAGGATCCTGGCAACATTCAGCTTCCCCCCACCACCCACGACCGTCCTTCCCCCCCTCCCCTCTTGGGCCCCAAATGCTGCCTTGGGCTTTGCAGTCTCCCTTCGGCTCCTGTTCAAATGCCAGCAGCCCCCTTTGAGGCATCCCAACATCCTTTGCTGCCCACCTCCCAAGATCCTGAAGGGTCCCTGCTTCGTCAGGGACCCCGGCACCCTGCCTCCAGCCCCTGGGGTCCCAGGACTCCCATCCTTGCCCTCAGGCCCCCGGAGGGCCTGACACTCACAGTGACAGCAGGGTCGGGGAGAAGTTCTCGGGCAGATCCGGAGAGCCCTCACACAGGGCACTATCCTTGGAGCAGGAGCAGCTCAGAGGACACTTTCCCTTTGGTGGTCTCCAGGCCACCCCCACGCCGGCTCCAGCCAGCAGCAGCAGCAGCACGCCCGCCCCTCCCATGCCCCCTCACCCCCGCTGAGGCTCCGGCTTCTCTCTGCCCACCCGGCTCAGCGGGCTGGGGCCACTACCTCTGGCGTGCCAGGCGACCCTCCATTCCGCCAGCTGGCACACTCTGTCCCGCCTTGTCTCTCCTTTCTCAGTCTCTCTCTCAGCCTTTCTTTCTTCCTGTATCGCTTTGGTGTCTAATTTTCTATTTCTCTTTCCTTTTCTGTCTCTCTCTCTTTTTGTATTTCTGACTCAGTGAGTTAGTCTGTTTCCCACTCTCTGTCTGTCTTTATTTCTTTATGTCTCTTGGTCTCTGTTTCTCTCTGTCTCTGTTTCAGGCTCTCAGTCTCTGTCTGTTGGCCTCTGTGTGTGTGTGTGTATCCCTCTGTCTGGTGTCTTTATTTCTCACCACCCTTTCCAGTTCCCTGTTCTTCTCCTCCTCCCACGCCTCTTCTCCTTGGAGGTTTGGGAAAGGGACTCACTGGGCACTGGGTGCGCCCGGCGGTGCAGCCTAAGAAGGAGGGGGTCAGAGGCCATAGGAAGAGCAGCCCTAAGGAAGGGACTGGATGGCCCCATGGGAGGGGAGGGGCCACAAAGGGCTGGAGCTGCCCTGACCACTCTCGGCCAGCCCCCTCCCCAGATTCCCCACTCCACCCCACTCGGAGTGTGAGGAGGATGTCACCAGGGTGGGGACCGGATGGCTGGCAGGCGGAGGGGTGGGAGGAGAGACCCCTGGGGGGCTGGAGACATCCTGGCCACGCCCAGCCAGCCCCCTCCTCTGGATCCCAGGAGGGTGTAATGTGCCCCTTCACCAAGTCTCAGGGGGGGATCCAGCTGCTCCCTCTGGTGGCCACACTCGGCAGGGCAGCTGTCAGACCTCAAATTCAAAGCCTCCCTCCCAGGCCTGAAATTAACCCCTTGAGTGCCCACAGCTACTGGGATAAGGAGCCAACTCCTGGGAAAAATGAAAGTGAGGATGCCACCCCCTTCCTCAGCATTGGCTCTGCACTAGGCCCTGTCCTCAAACTTTGTCAGCTCATGCTGACCTCATCACACCCCTCTGACATTGATCCTATCATACGGCTATTTTACAGATGCAAACACTGAGGAGAGAGGTCAAGTCAATTTGAGATTTGGGTTACCAGGCTGGCGCAGAGCCAGCACTTAAGCCCAGGCAGCTGGCTCCAGGGCCTCTCTGTGTGATTTTGTCTTCTTGGGAGATCCAAACTCATGGATATTGGTCATTTTCTTTCTTTTTTCTTTTTTTTTTTTTCAGATTTTATTTATTTATTTGACAGAGAGAGATCGCAGGTAGGCAGAGAGAGGAGGAAGTAGGCTCCCCACGGAGCAGAGAGCCAGATGCGGGGCTCGATCCCAGGACCCTGGGATCATGACCTGAGCTGAAGGCAGAGGCTTTAACCCACTGAGCCACCCAGGCTCCCTGGATATTGGTCATTTTCATTTGGACTAAGCTTTTAGCAATTTGGATAGATTCTGCCCATTAAATAAGAAAGAATAAAGAAATGACATTTGTTATCCAACCTGAAATAGCAATAATAATAATCATCGAGCACTTCCTGCATGCCTGATTTTACATGAATTTATTCAGTTCTCAAGCAGCCCCATGAGCTGGGTCATACTATTGATGTGTCCTTTGCGCATGGGAAAACTGAGGCCGGAGGAGGTTAAATGATTCCCTTCATGGCCCTGGACAAATCTAAATCGAACCCCTCTCCTCTCACCCCTGAGTACACACCCAGCCTCTCTGGCCAGGGCTGCACACTCAGGAGACTTAACAGCCCTAGCCGTTTCACATAATCACCCCAATTTCCCTCTGAGGGGACTATACCCATTTTACAGAAGGAGAAACTGAGCCTCATAGTGGTTACGTCAGGTGCCGGACATCATCCAGTTAGAAAGTGGTGGAGCTGCTCTACTCTGGTGCAGTGGGCCTTGGGAGGGGGAGAAGCCAAGGACGGGCTGGAGCTGGCCAGGTGCCCCCAGCCCTGCTTGCCTTCCCTGCCGCTCTGTCAGCCCTCCCCAGGGCTGCATAAACATCAGGATTATCATTAACCAGAGACTGCCACCGCCGGTGGCCCTGGGGTGCAGGGCCATGAGGGGCCGGGGCTTGGACGCACAGGGATGAGAGGGCATTTCAAAGCCCCGTGGGTCCTCGGAGGTGGGTCCTCTGTGTATGCATGTGTGTGTACACGCGCGTGCGCGTGCGTGTGTGTGTGTGTCAGGGCTCTCTACCCCTGTGCCTTGGTCTGAACACACCCACCTGCTCCCGACTGTGTCCTCCACAGTCTGAGCCCATGATCTGACCCTTTCAGGGTGGGGCCGGTTTCTGTCCTCAGCCACCAGGGGCCTCAGGAGAATTAGCTCCATCTTGCTAAAATCTCAGTTTGCTCATCCCAAAAATGGAATTAATAATAAGGCTGTGTGGGGTTCAGAGACCTCTAAGGCTGGCCCCGTGCGATACGTATGATCTCAGTGATTTCTCCGTTTTATGGGACAGAAAACTGAGGCATGTCAGAGAGGTCACATGGGCTGCTGAAGGTCACACAACCAGGATGGCAGAGCTCCCACCGGAAGCCAGGTTTCTCTATCACCAGAGTCTGTGAGTCCGGCCCGCGGGTGAGAACACTGTGTGCGTCGTCCTCCACAGAGTCTCACAGGCCATGTGAGATTGGGAGAGGGGAGTTTTGGGATTAAACACATCAACACACGTTTGGAGGTGCCTCACACATGTGTAGGCCTGTCTCCCCATGACTGAGTGGCCTGCTATGCCCTGGTGGCCCGCATGTGAGGGTACGAACACAGTTTGTGTGCGTCAGTTTTCGGGGTTGTGTGTAAGAGTGGTGGGTCGCAGGGCGGTGTCCTGGACAGAATTTCTGCTTCTCTTTGTGCCCATGGCACTGTGTGCCGTCCCCTGTGTCCATATGTACACGGCGTATGAGCCTTCCCGTCCCTGAAACTGCGGACGAGGGCCGGCTGTGTGTCTGGGCTTCTGAGTCCATTTACATGTGGTGTGTGTATCGGTGTGTTTCTGTCCCCCGGTTTGTATGTCTTCACAAGAGTGTGACCGTTTGTAAGGGTGGACACGTGTGTGGCTAGGTCATTGTGTCTGTCTATGGCATCTATCTGAATGTGTGCGTGCGTGTGTGCGTGCGTGAGTGTGTGTGTGTGTGTGTGTGTGGTGTGCTCATGGGGAACTCACAGTCAGCAGCAGACAACATACACACACAGAAATGTCCCAAGAGCCCTGTGGGGCAGCCCAGGTCCCCGCAGAACACTGGGGTTAGGGGTCAGTGGGCTCCTGAGCACTCAGACGGGGGTGACCTTAGGAGCCGAATGGGCCCAATCCCCAGGGAGCCTCACAGAAAACCCCTGACCCCCACCCTTGCACCACAGGGCACGAGCGTGGGTGCATGCCTGTGCGGGTACATGTGTGCGGGCACGTGAGTGGGTCCATGGTCCTGTCCTCCCTCCCGACTCGTCCCTTCTCCGGAGACGCCGGCCGCCTGCTGCTCCTCCATCTGAGCGGAGAGAGTTAACCTAGCGGGCCAGGGCGGTCTGGGCTGGGGGCCGCCCCCTGGCCCCCCTCCAGCCCCGGCTCCAGTTACAGCTGCTGGTTGGGGAGGGGAAAGCTGGGGTGGGGCTGGAGGGGAGACCGCTGAGGGCGGCCGCAGTCCAGCTCTGGGCCAGGGGGTCCAAAGTGTTCACCCCCGGCACAGCCGGACCTTTGGGGGCCTTCTTTCAGCAGGGGACAGCCTGATTGGGGTGAGCGTCCCCTGCCCTCCCCTCCAGGCCTCACCCCCTCGCCTGGCTGGGCCACCTATTTTGGGAGAAGGAGTGGCCAGCCCGTGGCTTCCCAGGCGGGCCAGACCAGAGAGGGAGGGAGTGTGGTTGGGACGGTGGGGTTCCCCAGGAGTGGGTGTGGGGGTCCAATGCCTCGTTCCCCTACTGCTGCATGTGGCCCGGCTGGGGTGGCTTTCGGACACTCCTGTGTGTAGGTCGGATTGCGTCACGGTTTAGGGGCACTGGAAGCTCAGATGAAGAGAATCGTTTTAGTAACTGTCTCCACCCCATGTCTTGCTCCAACCAGGAGTTTGGGGAATGGGCGTTGTCTCCTTTCCAGCCCCATTGCCTGTGCTTGAGTGTGTGTGTGTGTGTGTGTGTGTCCCTGCCCCTGGCATCTGTCTTCTGTCTCTCAGCCCCACTGATCTGGGCCTCATGCCACAGGCCTGGTGGCGTCTGCCTGTGGAAGATGTCACCCAGAGGCCGGCGGAGGGGATGTTTTTCCCCCCATTCTCATCATTTCCAGAAGACGTGGAGGGGTGGCCTTTCCCACAGGGGCAGCCGGGAGCGATGTGGCAGCCGGGCCTCACCCCGGCGGGGTTGTGCGTGACCCCCGAGTGGGGGAAGGAAGGCTGTTGCCATGGTGGCCTGTGTGAGGCAAATTCCTCCAGGGTGAAGTGGGAGATATTTATACCCAGGGTCAGGCTGAGAGCTGGCCAGCGGCTGAGGGCAGGAGAGCTGGGATATTACACGGACACAGCGAGGCCGTGGTGTGCGGGCAGGTGGGCCCTCAGGTCCTGGCTGGACCATCCCTCATCCTTCACCCCTCACCGTGTGTGTCTGTGTGTGTCTCTCTCTAGCTGGCTGGGGCGAGCCATCCTGCTCTTCCCCTAGGGTAGGTGTGGGGCATCTGGGGCCTGCTGTGGGGAGGCCCAGGCCTGTGGAGGCCCCTGTGGACCATGTGTATCTTACCCCTTGCCTTTGCCGTGTGTCCTACGACCCCCACTGTGACTTGTTTTGGTGACACTGTGTCTGATGAGGCAGGGGGTGCCCCTGCTTCTCCCAGTGGTCAAGCTGGATGATAGACACTTTTGAAATCAAACCCCCAGACCCTGATTTAATCCCTTGGGTTCAAGCCCCAATGGTGAGGGGAATGAGGGAACACATTTCTTGACCCTTGGTGTCCCCCAGGACAATGGCGCCTCTCTACCACATCTTGGTTCTCTGTGTGGGTTTTTTCACCACGGCCAGTGCAGGTGAGTCTGGGGTATGTAGCCCACCACCCACCTCGGCCCCAAGGGAGGCGGGGGTGGGGTGATGGGAAGCCCTTCAAGAGAACCAAGTTGGAGACTCCAAGCTAAATGAGTCAGTGGGGTACCAGGAAATTGGGGGTTTCACATGGGTCCAGTCAGAAGCTAGTATTTGGGGTGGGGGCTGACGCTAGGTCAGGCAAAGGTGGACCATGGGATGGAGGCCCACTTCCCTCAGATGACAGAATCATTGACAACACGGGATAAGATCCCCACCAGGACAGTGCAGATGAAGCAGCTAAGACCTAGAGAAGTTGGGTAGACTGCTCAGGGTCCAACGGTCCCCAGACTCTCAGCCCAGGAGAGTAAAGCCCCCACAAGGTCCCTTTTCGTCCGTCCCTGTCCAGAGTCCCAGGAAGCATCCAACCCCTGACTTTTCTCTTTCCAGAAGCTCCACAGGAACATGACCCATTCACCTATGGTAAGGGAGGGAGGGGTGTCTATCCCTGGGAGTTGAGAGGACGTATGGCCTGGGTTTGTCCGTCCTGTCCTAGTTACTCCTCTTCTCTTTCTCCATCTCTGTCTCTCTGACTCAGTGTTTGTATCTCTGTCACTCTCCTCTCTCTTGTCTCTCAGATCTCTGACTCCTTGTTTTGATCTCCCCTTGTCTGTCTCTGTCTCTGTGTGTCCGTCTGTTTGATCCCTCTCTGTCTCTCTGAGTCTCTTTCTCCTTTAACCTCTCAGTATCTTATGGCTCATCCTCTCCTGCGCCTCCCTTTCTCCCCTCTCTGTTCCCCTCATCCTCTCCACCAACCTCCTCTACTTCCTTGTTTCCTCCCTCCTCCGTGCCCTGCCTACCTCCTCCTTTTCCTTCCCACCCTCTCCTCCCCCTGATCCCTCTCTTCCTCCCTTATCTTCTTCCTTCTCTCTCCTCTCCTCTCCCCATCCTCCTTGCCCCCTCCTCCCCATTCTGCCCCTCTGCTATCCTTCCTCCTCCCCTCCCTGCCCTCACTCTCCTCCCTGCCGCCCACAGACTACCAGACCCTGCGGATCGGAGGCCTCATCATCGCCGGGATCCTTTTCATCCTGGGTATCCTCATCGTGCTGAGTGAGTACCCACACCCCGCTACCTCCAGCCCCCGCAGGAGCGGGTTTTCGTCCCCGCCCCGCCCCGCCCCGCCCCGCCCCGCCCCGCCCCGCACCCCCGCCGCCCCGCCCCTCCCCGCCCCATCCCCGCCCTCCGCCCCGCCCCATCTCCGCCCCCGTCCCGCCCATCTGCTCCAGCCCGCCCTGTTGATGCCCCTCGCCTACCCCGCCCCCGCCCCGCCCCTGTCCCCACGGCCCCGCCCCTCGCGAGCCTGAGCCGGCGCAAGAGCGCCGCTCGGTGCACGCCAGGAGCCGAATCTCAGCCTCGTCCTCCTCCTACCCCCACCCACAGGCAGAAGGTGCCGGTGCAAATTCAACCAGCAGCAGAGGTAAGAGGCCCCTCCAGGCTCTCACTCATCTACTTTCGCTCTAGAGGGGCGCTGGGGGTGAGGCGGGGAGTCCATCGGACCCGCAGCCAGAGACCCTTCAGCAATTATGTATTAAGCACCTACTATGTGCCAAGCCCCAAGCCAGGCCCCGGGGACCAAATGGTGAATAAGTAAACTGCCCTCCCTGCCTGGCTGAGCTCCCAGCCCAGTGGGGGCGGCGGCCGTGGGTTCCAGCAGCCCCACAAATATAAAATCACAAAGCGTGGTAAGCGGCGAGAGAAAGAGCCACGGCGAAATGAGATCACCGCACTCGGCGGCCCAGTTTAGCTCAGCGTCCTGTTCCTAGCCCTTTGATTCATCTTTAAATAAAAATTTAAAGCAATGTATGAATACCTTCTCCATGTTAAAACAATTATAGATGTGATTTTAAATAATAGCTAATATTTAGTCCCAAGTGCCAGATACCGTTTTATTGTGAATTATCTTATTTACTCCTCACACCCCTTGTATGTGTGGTAGGTGCTGTTATTAACCTCATTTTACTGATGAGGAAACAGAGGCACATGGAGGTGAAGTCACTTGCCCGAAGTCACTCCACTAAGAGATGAGGGTTCTGGGTTTCTAGCCTAGGCTGTCTCTAGGCTGTCTGCCCTCCAGTCCTTCCGCCACCCCATCCTCCACCAACTTCCAGGCTCTTCCCCAGCACTCGGGGAGGCACTTGTCTCACCCCCGGCCACCCGCTTAAACTGCAACTGGGTGCGCCCAGTTTTCTGGCGGCCCCCGAGCCTGCTCCTTGCCCATCTCTGGCCCTCAGTATGGGGAACTGTGAAATGAGGGCTGCACTGGGGGATTCATGGGGGTGGCTGCCTCTCTCCTTTTTCATTCCCAATTCCTTCTGCCAGAACTGGGGAACCTGATGAAGAGGAGGGAACTTTTCGCAGCTCCATCCGCCGTGAGTCTGGGGAGACTCGGGTGTTTGGGGATGAGGGCGGGTTCCAAGAACCCCTTTCCTGGCCGGGACAGACACGTGGAGGGAGGGGCTTGATCTGAAACCAGAGGTCCGGGAGTTGCCCTGCTGCTCCCTGCTCTGCAGGAGCTAGGGTGCCCCTCCTGACACCCGAACTCTCCGTGTTCCCCCTTAGGTCTGTCCACACGCAGGCGGTAGAGACACCTGGCGCGATGGAACCCAGCCAGGTCCTGCAGCTCGGGCTGGGCTGGGGGGTGGGGGGAGGAGAAGGGGGTGAAGGGTGGGATGGGGTGGCTGGGGGGCTCTCTTGCCTCTCACGTTTTTCACCCCCACAGGATTCCCCTGGCTCCTGATGTCCACCACCTGTGCGCCCACCGCCCCCTGGACTGCCCTCTTCCCCTGCCCTGCTCCCACAGACTCCTCTCTGCCGCACAGACTTCAATAAAACGTGCTTTTCTCTCTTGACAGCGTTTGGTGGATCTGTCAGTCCCTCTGCGCGGAAGCTCGGGCGCCCCCTTGGCCCCGGCAGGGGGCGCCCCCACCCTTGGGGAAGGGGCGGGGACGTCGGGAGGGGGCGGGGGCGGGGGCGGGGGTGGCCGGGACGGGGGCGGGCTCTCCGGGCCCCCATTGGCTACGGCCCCCCCAACACGAGGGCTCCCCCCATCTCCCCCCGACATCAGTCCGTCCAGCTTCCAGCTGCTGCAGCAGCGCCTTCACCGTCTCGGTATCCAGCCGCCCCCTGCTCCGGCCCAGCATGGCGACCCCGACCCAGGCCCCCACAAAGGGTGAGCGCCGCCTGGGGAGAGGGCGAGCGGGTTGGGGGGGGGTCCTGGATCTTAAAGCTTAGGGGAGAGGATCTAGGGAGATTCCAGTACTTGAAAGGGGAAGGGAATGGGGAAGGGGATGTCTGTTCCTTCCATGGGCGGAGGCCCCTGCAGTGCACCCCTTGGCGCCCCTCCAGGCCTCGTGGACACCCCCTCCCGGTGGTGTCGTTCCTGTGCGGGACCCGCGGTTGGAGAGCGGCAGTCCCGGGAGAAAGGATGCGCTGACCGGTAGCTATGGCAACCGGGCGGCTGGTCCTGCACAGCGGCGGTAGTGGACGCGAAGAGACGGGCTTCGAGGGTGGGAACGGATGGGTCTGCGACCACAGGGGCTCTCGCAAATTTCGGGGTCTCCAAGATGGGCAAGGGGGGGGAGGCATATGCCTCTCTTTTCCAGCGCGGGCTCTTATGGTGGGTGTCTCCAGAAATCCCTGACAGGCAGATTCCGCGGGAAGGAGGGAGAAGGACGGAAAGACAGGGGGTAGAGAGCTGGAGGAAGTGAGAGAGAGATGGAAAGAGACGGAAGAGAGAGGGAGATGGAAAAGAATGTGAACAATTGAAAGCCTGAAAGAGAGAGAGAGCGAGACAGGGGACCCAGAGTCAGAGACACAGAGGGAGACCTGGGGGAAGACAGATAAGATGCCGAAATAGATTGAGAGTGAAGGGGAAGGCGGAGAGCAACAGAAAAGGATGCAGAGAGACAGAAAATCAGAGACAAAAAGAGAGGCATAGAGAAAGACAGAGGAGGAGGAGAGATGGACCCACAGCGCGGGAGAGAGATAGCAGGAGGAGCAGCGTGGGGTGGGGCCGAGCCACTGCGGTGAGCCCCCCCCTTGGGCAGGAATGGATGGCGGGACCCTCCTTTCCAGCCAGCATGCAGGGGTGTTATCTGGTCCGGGAGGTGCACTCAGGTGTGCACACAGATGTCCCTTCTTTACCCCCATCCAGCCGCGGCGCGATTTACATCTCACGCCCCTTAACCCAGTTATGCGCCCACTTAAACACTCGCTGCCCCCTAACAGCCCCCTTTCTTGAGGTTGTCTCTGCAGAGGAACCAGGGGAAGAATGCTCTAATGGGGGTGGGGGTGGGGTTTCCAGCACTGAGAGCAGGGCCAGAGGGGATGGGCCAGTGGTGCTGAGGAGCCCCTGGTGGTGAAGGGAACCCCAGTTCCACTCTGATTTCGCCTTCCCTGCCCCCTTTCCCGGCAGGCAGGGGCTGCTGCACCGAGCCATATCTGCAGAATTTGAAGCAGGGCGGGGGGGGGGGGGGGGGGAGAGGGTGGAACCCACCCTAGGGAGAGGGGGCAGGGCTGAGCCAGCGGGCCTGGCGGGAGCCCAGGGCTTCTTTTCGCAGAGATGGTGGTTAACAGGATCGATGGCAGCAGACGGGCCGAGGTGGGAGGACAGACGCCTCAGCCCCACCCCCTCCTTTTCCCCAGTCACAGCAGAAGAGGGGACCGCAGGTCTTGGGAAACCCCGGGGGAGGGGGGAAGAAGAGCATGTTGTGTGTTGCACCACTTAAACTGATTAATGGATCACTTGTGGGGGGGAAGTATGGGGGAGGGAAATGAGGCCTCTCCCACTCTGTCAGAAAGCAAGAGGGATAGATGGGGGCAAACAGAAAAGGGATGCAGGAGCACAACCTGTGGGCCTGGGTCCCTATCCTTGAGAAGGACCCTCGGCTTGGCCAGAAGCCAACCCTGCAGGGCAACACTGAGAGATACAAAGGGAGCAGACGGAGCCAAGATTGGCCCCAGAATTAGACACCTAACCCCCAGGACCCCACCCAGCCTAGGGTGCCGGGACCCATTACCTCTCTTCACCTCTGAAGATGCCCCAGTTGCCATAGCAACCACCTCCTTCCTGATGTCTCCCTGGCAACTGGCCAGGAGTGGTGCACATTTCTTCTCTTGCCTCCTGGCTCCACCCTTAGCCCAGTCTCCCCGTGAGGAACCAGATTCCTGGGGCGGCAGGGACCAGAAGAGGGACTTCTGCATAGAGCCTGGGGCACCCAGGATGAACTAAAGAGGATTCTGGACCAGGTGCTCCCCCCCACCGTGGGCTCCTGATGGTTTGGGAAGGTGGGCTATTTGGCAACCCAGGAGACAAAGTAGTCTAATCCAACGCTCCACCTCTGATGGGGCTTCCTGCAGCCTAGTGGGGGCTTTCATTCATTCATTCATTCATTCACCCACTCACCCACTCATGTGTGCATTGTTTCTTTCATTCATTCCAGAAAAGTTCTTAGAAAGTTCTCTCAAAAGCCTGACTTTTATAAATGTCAGGATTAATGGCAGAGGAGTCAAGCAAACTTCCTCCCCATCTGGTGGGGGAGCGAAGACAGCACATGCGACTCTAAAATAATGTTTCCCTGTCTTGATGCTCTCAAGGACGATTTTTGCCTTATCCAGATGTTCTCCACACTCACATTTACTATTTTCCCTTTAAAGGATTCGTTTTTGACAAAGCTTAATTAATTAGCTTCATTTTATATCACCATCACAAATGGAAAATCAGGACTTTTCTTTTTCCTTTTTTTTTTTTTTTTTTTTTTTTTGCCTTAAAGGCAAGTATAAACATGATTTTTAACAAGTGGCTCCATGTTTCTGGGCCTCAGTGTCCTTCTGTGTGGAGTAAGGGTGAAGACAGCACCCGTATCAGGGAGGAGCTGTGTAGATGGAAGTGTGTTAACACCTGTGAAGTGCTTAGAACAGAACCCGGCATGCAGTCAGTGCTATCAAATGCTGGTTGGATAGGTAAATAAAGGAGAAAACCAGATAATGTCACAAAATTCTATAGAGTTATCACTGCCTGCTCAAGGCTGGGAGCCCAAGGACGGTGTCCTCATGGGAAAAGAGGGAGCTTAGCAAGGCAGAAGGTGTTAAAGACACCTCCACACCTACCTAAGACTTCCTCCTTGGAGATCTGACAGGGCACTAAGAAGGAGAAACTGACACATCATGAGAAATGGTGCTATTCCGAGTCTTGCCTGGGTGTCATCTGTATGCGTCAGTTTAGGCTAGAGAGTGCCATAGTAAAGATTGTATCAAAAATCCCAGGGGCTTCTGACAATCAAGGTTGAAGTTTCACTTACACCATACGTCCATTGCAGGTTCACCCGGGGGGTGTCTCTGTTCACGAGAGAAAACTTCGCAACACAGGGGCAACAGGCAAAGGGAGCTCTTGTAAGAACATTTAAATGCTCCAGCCTGGAAGTCACTTGATGCTTCCACTCACAGTTCATTGGCCAGAATTAGTCACATGGTCTCCCCACCCCACCCCACCCCCAGCCTCAAGGAAGCTGCCATCCTTCCCCAAGCCTGGAAGAGAAAACTGATGACTGTACCTAGCATTGGCCTCACATTCCTGGTTCCCCTCAGCTAGTGATGCATGCTCTGCAGAATTCAGCTCTAGACAAGATAAAATGTCCTGAGAGCTGTCAGGAATGAGGGAGCCATCAAGATGGGCTTTTTGAATGGGAAGTGTGGTCTGAGCTAAGGTGAATATGGTTTGGGACAGGGAGGTGGGGGATGGGGAAAAGTAAACACACACACACATTTTATTCACACATTAACATTTCTGAAATTAGGATGAGTCTTCTAATGGTTGGGTATGTTTTGTATGGTAGAGTTCCATACATATTCACACATACACACACACACTGAGAAAGCTATTATGAAATCAATTTTGAATCTTAAAATTGATGTCTTAGAAATAAGTCATAAAATATATATTATATGTAATATAATATAGGGTATTTTATAGGACAATTCTTCTGCATTGGATTCAGTGGCAGGAGCGAGTGGATGAGAATAGTAGCCACAGTGCCTAATTTTTTGGGAGCTGTCAAATAACTGAGAAGTTTTAGGGAGTATTCAGGGGAAGCTGATACACTCAACAGTTTATCAGTGGGATTGAAGTGTGTTAATTCCAGCATCATATGCAAATGATAGGTGTATGTGTTTTTCAGGAAGTGAGTCCGTAGCTTGCCTCAGATCTCCACAGGAGGCTAGTTCCAGGAGTGCCATGTACAGTTTGGTGGGTTGTGCACCTTACAAGGGAAGGTACTGACTAATGGTGTGAGTGGGGACTGGAATCCAGCCTATGCTCCACGCTTCAAGACTTGTGTCTTGCCATGCATGAGGCTGTATCATTCAGATCAAAGGACATCTTTATCTGATTTCTACCCAGAAAACATTGGGCCAGTGGCCCCATCTGGAGTCTCAAAAATGTTAAGAAACCCAGTGTTGAAATGTGTTTTCCCTCTCTCTCTTTTCCTGTCTTCCTTGCCACAGTTCCTCAGGAACCTGATCCATTTTACTATGGTGAGTGGTAGATGTGATGAGGGTACACTGGGGCTGGAAAGAGGGGTGGTTGCTGGTCCCCACAGGTTATTGCTGAAGTGGCTTCAGCCCTGGCACATGATACCTGCTGGGCCACTTGCCGTGTGACCATGCGGTTTCAGTTTACATTGGCTGGGCTCTTGGAGGGCAGAATTGGATTTGGTGGGATGTGTGGGGGGGTACCCACTTTGGACCCCATCCAGGCTTCATCATGTCTCTGGGCTGGTACATTGTGGTCACCAGAGAAGCATACAACTCTGAGGCCAGGCTGCCTGGATTTGAATCCTAGCTTATCCACTCACTAGCTGTGTGGCCTTGAGCAAGTAACTCGTCCTCTCTGGGCTCTTCTGCAAAGAAGGGATAGTATTAGCTTCTACCTATGAGGCTTGTGGAAAGCTTTACTTGGGTGATGCCATTATATCATCTCCATGACACTGAAGCTTAAAGAAGTTACCCCCAAGTTGAGCAGACATGGCCCAGGTTCCCTTTCTAAACACCCCTCTGCCCTCTCCCTTTGCTCACTTGTACTTTTTCTCCAATATGCCAAATTCTTTCCCACCCCAGGGCCTTTGCACGTGCTGTTCCCTCTGCCAGGAATACTCCTTGTCTAGCTCTCCACACAGCTGACTCAGCTCCTTTTCCTTCTTCAGGGCTCAGATCAAATATTGACTGCTCTGCTGGGAGAGGCCCTTCCTGACTCTCTGCCAACAGGAGCCACAGACACATCTAGTCATAGTCACATGGCCCAGATGTTTCATTTTATCTTGTTCCATGCTTTGTCACAATATGAAAGCCAATTCCCTGAGGCAGAGGCCTGGACACTGCTGGTACAGAGTGGGTGCTCTATAAATTCATATTTCAATAAATACAATTGGCCCCTGAACAACGTGGGGATTAGGAGTGCCGAGCCCCCCATGTAGTTGAAAATCCACATATAACTTTTGACTCCCCCAAAACTTAACTACTAATAGCCTGCTGTTGACTGGAAGCTTTACCGATGACATACACAGTTGATTAACACATATTTTGTATATTATGTGTATTATGTACTGCATTCTGGCAATGAAGGAAACTAGAGGAAAAAATGTTGTTAAGGAAATCACAAGGAAGAAGGGCGCCTGGCTGGCTCAGTCAGTAGAGCATGCAACTCTTGTTTCAGAGTCATGAGTTTGAGCCCCTAGTTGGGTGTAGAGCTTACAAAAAAAAAAAAAAAAATCATGAAGAAGAGAAAATACATTTACAGTGCTATACTATATTTATTGAAAAAACATCACATCTAAGAGGACCTGCATGTTGTTCAAGGATCAATCATATTTACTGTGGCATTTTGGACAAGAATGCTTCTTATGAAGGAAAATACAGGAAAGGATGAGATTATAAAGTGCTAAGGAGAGAATGGGAAATTCCAAATAGACAAGGTTTCAGAGAAGCTTTCACTGACATTTGAATAAAGCCCAGAAATTGGTAAAATGGGAATATTGGCGGGGAGAGAGCTTTCAGGCAGAGGGCACAGCAAATTCAAAGGCCCTGAGGTAGGACCATACCTGATCTGCTCCAGGAATGGCAGAGAGACCAGGATGCCTGGGGGAGGGGACTGAGGCAGAAAGTGGAGTGTGGTGAGGTCTGAGAAGGAACTGCAGCTTTTCCTCAGAATGCACTGGAAGCCAGGGTGGGGTGGGGACTCCAAGCTGGGGGACCCTGATCTGACTCAGATACTAGCAGGATCCCTGTGACTGGGGTGCGGGGAGACCACAGAGCAGGTTGCTTGCTGAGATAGTTCAGACAGGTGACAATGGTGGTCAGGACCAGGTGGGAGGCAGTAAAAGGAGGGGAGGTACATGTGTCTATGACGTAGAGGATGGTTTTTTGTATACACGAAGCATCTAGGGAAGAGTCAGGGTAAAGAGGTCAAGGGAGCTCCTGAGCTCCTGCTCTCCATCCTCACGCTAGCCCATTGGGGGAGCCCCCAGCACAGCCCGCAGCATCCCTGGACTCTGGGCCCCTGGCCAGGCAGCCTTGAAGCCAGGTCGAGGCTCCAGGGAGGGCTGAGGTGCTCCCCATGTTGATGTTCCCCATTGTCTCCCCCAGACTATGACACTGTGCAGACAGTGGGCATGACTCTGGCCACCATATTGTTCCTGCTGGGCATCCTCATCATTCTCAGTAAGTGTGGCCTTTTCCTGGGCTTCAGAGCGCCGCCAAGGGGGCTGCCTTGGGGTCCCTGGGCACCTACAGTTTCCCTGCTGGCTTTCATCCAGACCCTTACATCCTGCCTCGTTGTGTCTATCTGTCTCCTCACAGGCAAGAAGGTCAAGTGCAGGAAGGCGGACTCCAGGTCTGAGAGGTCTGGCAGCAGCGGGGAGAGAGAGGAGAGGGGCGGGAGCAGCCTGGGGCGCAGGGGTATTTCCCTAACAGAAGGGCCCCAGGGTCCCCCCATCTTTCCCAGAAAGCCTGTGGCTATTGGATTTCTTGATGCTTTTCTCTCTGGTCTTTGCTTCCGCAGCCCAACGTGCAAATCCTGTAAGTCGGAGCTGCCCTCCTCAGGTGAGGGGGAGGAAGGGAAATGGGGGCAGTTGAGGAAGGGGGGTGGCACTGGATGTCCCCCGAGAATGATGCCACCCATGAATGGATGGGCCAACTGCAGTGGGAGCTGAGGCCCTGCGGATGGAAGAGGGTAACCTATGGAGTCAGTGGGGTGTGGGGAACGTCCTAGAGTCCACTGAAGCTTCCCAGAAACAAGCAGACAAGCTCCGGGAAAGCAAGGATGAACTAATTCTCCAGGGGAGAAAGCCACAAGTCTGTGAAGAGAGGTGGGGCCACAGCATTTGGATTAGGGACACAGCTGAGCACTAGGGGGGTGGGGGGGGGAAGACGGGATATTTTCCAGACCTTATTGTTCAGCTGGGAAGATCAAGGATGAAATGATCAAGAAAAAGGAAGGAGATGGGCACCTGGCTGGCTCCGTCGGTGGGAGCTTGTGACTCTTGATCTCAGGGTTATGAGTTCGAGCCCCACATTGGGGGTACAGATTACTTAAAAAAAAAGGAAAAAGAAAGAAAAAGGAAGGAGGGAAGGGAGGAGAGGGTGAAGGAGGAGGGAGGAAAGGAGGGAAGGGTTTTTGGATAATTGTATCAAAATAACCAAAGGAGAGACACATAGAATACAGATTTTAAAAACTGATTTTGGAAAAGAGAATATGGGGATGGAAGGAGTATGAGATGGAAAGTACAGGAAGGGAATAAAGTGTGAGAAGGAAGGAGGGGGTGTATGTGGGGGGGTGGAGAGTGGAGGGGGAGTACAGGAGATGAAGGGGATGGAAGAGTTGGGGGGTGGGGGGCCACAGAAGGGGTGGCAGGTGTGGAGGGGTGAAGAGTGTGGAGGGAGTAAAGGGTGGGAAAAGGGGGTGGGGGCCATGGAGGGGGTGGGGGCATGGAGAGGTAAGGAGAATGAGGGGGGGGGGGTGTGAAGGGGGGAGGGGGGTGGGGAAAGAGGCGATGCAGGTGGGTGGAAGGTGGACAGAGATTAGGATGTAGGAGGGAATAAGCTGCAGATGAGAGATTGGGACTCCTTGGGGGTGTTAATTCGAATTATGTAAAAATATCCTGACCTGTTTTTAGTGGAACTGCGTCCTTTCCAGGGACTTATAAAAATCAGAAATGGGAATCTCTCTGCCTCTCACAGAAAGGCTTAGAACTAAAAAGTGGGTCTTGGGGTACTCTGTGCCTGGGGGGATTTGGTGTGGAATTTGATGTGTTTTGTTTTGTGTTCTTTTCATGACATTTAAAAACCCTAAGGGGGGGGGGTTGTGGAGGACTTCTTTGTGGATGATGGCGGCTGGGGGGTGGGTGGCGCTAGTACCTGGGGCAAGGTCTCAGAATATGCCAGGACTGTGACCCACTCCAGTTGACTGATGGTCCCCAGTGGGTGGGACACAGAGGAATTCCAACTGTGTCCAAACCGTTGGGGAAATAGGGTGTGTGTCTAGGATGGGGGTGTAGGAGGAGGCTGGGGACCCAGGAGGGGCATGGAGACTCCCTTCTAGCAGGGGGGATATCCCAGAAGGTCCCAAGATGGGCCAGGGGTCTCCAACCTCATCACAGGTATGCTCCCCTCCATGACAGTGTCCTGTGGGGCAGGACAAAAGCCACACAGGTGTCCCTAAAGGAATCATTGTGTGGGGAGGCAAAACATTCCCAGTGTTAGCTAGAGGGTGAGAGTTCCTGGGGGTCTGGCTTCCATGGGATGATGGGGGGAAGGGCCACTGGTTTGTGGGAGGGGGCTGCTTGCACAGGTGCCCCGTGTGGGTGACCACAGCTCTCTGACGCTGTCTCTGTGTCTCTCTTTGTCTCCACCCACCCCCCCACCCCCGGTCCCCAGCCCCTGGAGGTGGTGGCGTGTAAAACCAGCCCTGGGCACCTCCACTGCTGTCCCTGCCTGAGTGCAGAAGCCTGAGGACCGGGTGGAGGCGGTGGGGACCCCAGCCTTGCGCCGGGGAGCGCTCCCCCGAATGAGCCGCCCCACCCACCCGAGGCTGGTGCGGCTGCACCCCGCTGCCCCTCCCCAGGTCTTGGCAATGACGACCCCGCAAAGAGCCCGTCTGCATCCCGGATCCAGGGACTCAGGCCTCTAGCTCCTGGGGTCCGGGAGTCCAGCCCCAGCCCCCCAGAATGCCCACGTATTGCTCCCCTGCACCTCCCTGTCTCCCCTCCGAAGATCGGTTTCCTTGCACCCTTGGAGTCTCTGTCTTGAGCTTAATAAATGTGCACTTGGTTTTCCCCCCTGTTCTGTCTGTGAGTTCTCATCTGTGGGGACAAAATGGGGGAGAGGGCAAAACTGAACCTTGGGGGAACTCTCTCCCGTCCCCAGGCTTGCCACCTCCTTCTTCCTCCCCTCCGCCAGCGCCCCAGTGGCCTCCCCAGTCTCAGAGACCCGGGAGTTTCCCCTCCCGTGCTCCGCGCCTCCTCCCCAGTCGCCCCTTCCCGTCGCTTCCCCGCCGCCCCCGCCACCCCAGAGTAGACACCCCGCCCACGCTCCGTGCCTCCCCAAAGGTTTCCCACCCACCAAGACCTGCCGGTGCTCTCCCGCCCTCCTCCCCCCAGCGGGTGGGTGGAGGCCACTAACCCGCCTCTCACCCCTGCCCCCCATCGCCCTCAGCGTCTCCCCCTCCTGCTCCCACCGCGGGCTCTGAAGCCAGGAAACCCGAGAGGAAATGACTGAGCCCGTCTCGGTCCCCGCCCGCCAGCTCTCCCCTGGCCACACCCTCCGCCGGGACTCAGCCACCGCCGCTGCCCTCTGTCCACGAGGCTGCCGGCTTGGGACCCCCGGCTCTGACGTAAGTCTCTCCTCCGATCCGCCTGCGCCCGCCTCCCCTCTGCTCAGGGGCCGGGCTCAGGTGCCTGGAGGACTGCTCTTTTCGTGCCTCTCTGCCCCCTACTCATGCTCCAGTCTCCGCGCCTGCTCTTCAGGCACTACGGTGGGCGGCGGGCTCCCTGTGGGCCTCAGTCTCCCCAGCTCTCTGCCATCCCTCTCCCGCAGGGTCTCCAAGAGGTGCCCAGCATCCTGCTCTATTGTCCCTGAGGCGGTGAGGCCCCTAACACCAGCTCACTTTTTCCTTTGAGATCGGGAGCACATTACTCATTCTTCCTCTTTCCCCTCCTTGCTGACTCCTAGCCTCTGGGGACAGCCCCGGAGGGAGGCACGGGGCCCCCTGATCTACTTCTGTGCCTTGTAGGCTCAGCCTTGGTGGGGTAAGTTCTTCTCTGCCCCAGGGGTGTCCCGGTGTGGTGGCTGTTACTGGAAGCCCCTTTTGGTCTGATGCTTCTTGTTTTCTTTGGGGGCCTGCAGATGGAAGAAGGGGGTGGTTGCTGGGGGCCTCCCTCCACTTCTAGAACCCTCCTTCTCCTTGAAGCCCTGGCAGGGTGGGGGTCCTTGAAGCCAGAGGTGCTTCCTCTGGGTAAAGAAGGGGCTGCAAGATCCCCACGGGACCGGCATGTGTGTGTGTGGGGGGGGGTCTGCCTAGTGACATCATGGCTGACTCCAGCTCCCGCTCACCCCATAGATGTCTCCCTCTGGTCGCCTGTGCCTCCTCACCATCGTTGGCCTGATTCTCCCCACCAGAGGTAAGGCTGAGCCCTTGTCCCCACTCTGTCCCAGAGTGCCCCACCTTGAGTACACTGGTGGGGGGTGGGCGGGCGCCCAGTGGATTTCGATGGCCTGCCCTGTGTCTCCACCCTCCTACCGAGGCAGCACCAGGAAGTGGGGGCTTGGTGGAGGGGACCGGGGTTACACCCTCTTTGGACACTTCGCACCTGGGTGGCCGCTTCCAGTGAGTCTGGCCAGAGCCTGTCCCGCTGAGCATCTTCATTTCACCTCCAAGAAGAACTCACTGAGTTTGGTTTGGCTGGGAGACTGGTGTCAGTTTTCTACTGAGCAGCCAGGAACCCTAGGCTCCCAGCAAAGCCACTCCTTGGACAGCCGGGTGATACACGATTAGGCAAAGGGGGTGAGCTGGGGCCAGTCCAAGAGTTAGAACTGTCTCAGTCCTCCCTGAGGAGGGTTTCTAGAAGACAGTACTCATGGTGGGCACTTGCAGGTGCTTTCTACATGGCATGTGGTGCCTAGGGCAACTCATTTCAACTTAAACTCTACCCTGTTATGCATACGGTCATGCCCATTTTATGGATGAGGAGACCGAGGCTCAGGAAAGGCAAGTGTTGTGTGCCAGAGGCTAGTGAGCAGTGAGGCTGGGATACAACCATCTTTCTTGCTCCCAGAATCTGGGTCATAAGCTGCCCCATTTGTCTTTGTTAAAATGGTTTTCATGTATTCTTTCAGTCATTCACCAGTGTTCACTGAGCAGCTACTGTGTGCCAGGCTTTAATCTATGCATGGGGGAAGCAGCATCACATAAAACAGGAGCTCACATTCTAGCTGGGAAAGACAGGCAATAAACAATCCATCAGCAAACTATATGGCATGCTAGAAGGTGGTAAGTGCTATGGAGAAAAGAGGAGCAGAGTAATGAGGACTGTTTAGACGGGGTGGCCCCAGAAGACCTCGCTAGAAGGTGATATTTGGGCAGACACTCAAAGGACATGAGGGAATGAGCCAAGCAGGCATCTGGGGGATGAGTGTTGTCCAGTGAGTGCAAGTAACAGCGGGCAGGCCAAGTGGCTGGGCTGGGGTGAGCAAGGGCAGGGTGGGAAGAGGAGAGGTGAGAGGGGTGACAGGGGACCAGATGGAGGGGAGAGGGGGAGGGCCCAGGCCCCACAAGTCCTTTGGCTTGTATTAGGAGCAAGGAGAGGGCTCTGCACAAGCAAGACCTTGACCTGCCTCAGGGGTTGACGGGCCCCTCTGGTTGCCAGTGGGAGCAGACTGCAGGGGGCAGGGATGAAGGCAGGGAGCCCGGGGGCGGGGGTGGGTATCCAGGCCAGAGAGTGTGAGGCTGGGCCAGGGCGGGAGCAGTGGCTGTATCCAGTTCTGGCTGCATATCAGGGAGTGGGGGAGACCCTTTCCTCTGCCGTGTCCTTTCACCCTGTCTGTAGCCCTGAGAAGCAGATTCAGGTAGTATGCCGTCTTTGCAGATGAGACAGCTGAGGTTCAGAGAGAGGACTTCACCCTCTCCAGGTCACATAGGAAGGAAGTCGCTGGAAACAGAATTTGAGACCACAGCCCTGGCTAACTTTAGGACCTGGGCCCACGAGGCTAAAACACCTCTTCTTTCCCACAAGGATGGGCAAGGGAGAGGGGCTGGAGAAGGAGTGCTGGGCATCAGCATTTCTTAAAACACTTCCAGGACCATGGATGGATACCACTATTCAAATGTCCGTTTGTCTGTCTGCTGCTCCACCAGTATGTCCTGAGCTACTGCCCACAGCTTCAGAGGGGAGGGCAAGGTGGAATTTTGGTGAGAGAAGTGGGGCCAGAGGCTCCTCTCTGACTCCTTGCTCTTGGTTTCCCAGGACAGATATCGAAGGAGGCCACATTTTTTTCTCCAGCAGACCCAAACAGATCAAACGCTCGTGCTCTGACACCAGCCCCAGGTGAGGAAAGAGAGATAGATCTGTCAAGATCCTGTCACTGCAAATAACAGCCACAAAAATCTCAAGCTCTGACCGCTCAGGAATTTTGGCTTTGTGCAATCGGAAAGTCTGGTGATAGGCCTTCAGGCATGGCTGGGTCTAGGTGCTCAAATGATGCTATCAGGAACCTGTCTCGATCTCTCGGTTCTATCTTTTCTGATTTGGCGGGACGATCCTTTTATGGGGTCAAGACGGCCCCTAGAGACCTGAGGCTTCCATCCGTCCTGTTAGGAAGCCGGAGGAAAACGGGTTTCCCCTTCCCCAATTCAGCAAAATTCCCACAACTGAGCATCCCTGACCAGGCTCAGGTGACAAGTCCAGCCATGATGATCATTGTGGCCACAGGCCAAAGCTGATTGGCCAGACCCCAGTCTCATGTTCCAACCCCAATAAGATTGTTGCCAGCCTCACTGAATGAAGTGGACCCAGACTCAGGGAATGGTGGTTCATAAGGAAAGTTCCAGGGGCTCTTTCCAGAGGTGGATGAGTTCTGAGTAGGGGCATGTGAATCTGTGGGAGGGGAAGGCTGAGGCAGGGCAGGTGTGGGCGAGGCCGTTGGTGCGTTAGCAGATGGTTCGGTTAATTAAGTCATTTCAATTTTATCAAAATTGAGCGGCTACAGAAATCCCCCTGTTCCTCTACCCATGGACCTTCTCCACATCTTCTCTCTCTTCTTTCCCTGTTTCTGGACTCCAGATGCAGACCTAGAACCCCAGCCCACCCCTCAGATAACCCCGCAGACTGGTGGTGAGTGGAGGAGGGGGCGGGACCGTGGGCCTGGGATGGACGCCTCTCCTTCTTTCTCTCCTACATGACACTCCGGGTCCTTGGTTACTCATTTTGGTCCCCCAGCTCTGAACCCTCGTCTTACTTTGTGGTGGGACAACCAGTCACCCACCTCTGCTTCTTTAGAAACAAATCCTTTGAAATCGTGAAAAAGAATATGCATACTGAAAAATACAAAACCCATAAACATAGAACTAAAGCAGATTACTCTAAATCGATCCCCTGCATAACCGGCACCCAGCTCAAGGATCAGAGCTTTGCAAACACCCCGGCAACTCCCCAGGGGCCAAAGCCATTCCTTCCTTCCTTTAATCTCTGTATCTTTTGCCTTTTTTGAGTTTTCAAGAGAGTTTTGAATTGTTTCTGGGAGTATCATTCAAAAAGTTCTCCCCGATTTTCTCCATGAATATTTAATGATACCATAGTACATGCTTGGAAGTAGATACAGATATTATAGGTGGGATGAAATCCCATGGTCCATCCCCCATTCTGTTCTCTCCCCGCCATCTCCGAGAGGCCCCCACTGCTGGCGCTGGTTGGGGAGTAGACCCCCAGAGATGTTGGACCACAGGGGGATTGCCTGCAGAAAATATCTTGACTGGGGAGCGTGTTCCTGTGAGCTGGTCGTTTGCAAAATGATCGTTGTTCTGCAACTTGCTATTTCCCCCCATGCAACGGTATGTTTAGAAGCTCTCCCCACATTCCTGTATGAACTACTGGTCTTGTTCTTTTGCACTGCTGTCTGGTACTCCGCTTGGATGTCTGCGCGTGGTTAAGGAAAACTTGCACGTTTTGTGAACATCTCAGTCTTCTCTCCTACACCCAGCAACGCGATAGGCAACCTCGTTCCCTCCTCCTTAAGCAAACCCCGTCAGCGCTTATGTTATATTGGTCATGGTTCTATCTGACCTGCGTTCACTCGCTCAATCCTCACCCAAACCTTCTGAGATAGAACAGCCTTCCTTTACAGGCAAGGAAACAGAGGCTCAGAATAACTCACTCAAGGTGTCACAACAAGTCAGGGACTGAGGTGGGACTGGGGGTCCCGGATCTCGGTGTTTACCCACAATGCTATGGGACAAAGAACATGAACACCGACATGTGTTTTCAAAGCCTCTTGGGAAGTGGCTGTGCAGATTCGCCCTCTCGCCAGACACAGGCCAGTGTCCCCCTTTCCCACCCGCACCGTGACACCTGCAACGGGACCGTCCCTGATTTTTGCCAACCAGAGGAGGGGGAGAGGGCCCTCTGATGTTTTATGGATCCGCAAGCCCCTGTTTCACTCGTTGTTCACCCTTCCCTCACTCATCTGACCTGAGTAGGAACAACACAAGAGCAGGAGGAGGAGATCCAGACCCCGAAAGTGGAGGAGACCCAGTCCCAGCAACCGATGGGAGTGCACCCGCCCCTAACCACAGATCCGAGGACAGGCAAGACCGGCCCAGAAGGTACGGCCTGGGACTAGAAAGGCAACATACAAATTTTGTTTAATTCTCTATCTGGGTCAACAGTTTCCCAAGTACATTTCTCAGAGCACCCGTTTGGGGAATTGTTCATACATTTTCAAAAAACTCTGTTTTGATTTGCGGTCAAAGGTATTTGGGAAACTCTGAGTTAAACACATTTCTTTTTGGCGGGACTTCTTGGAGTCCTATTAAGACTCATTTGCAGCAAGCATCCCCTACAGGAGCTTGTTGTACATGGTGTTTTCCAAACCTGATGGACTTTTTTTTTTTCAGGTTCCTTTATAGGGCTGGCACCTGGAAATGGGGATGTAGATGTTTCCTTTGTGTACCTCTTCATGTTAGAGCAGCAGTTTTTCACTTGCAAAATACTGCAAACGCAACTAAAAGTAAAATAGATTTATTGGCTATATGTGTTCTGTAAAGTCCCAATATAGGATTTCAGGAACAGCTGGATCTAGGTGCTCAAGGACTGTCATCATAACTGACTTGCTCTCTCTTTCTCAGCTCTGTTGTCTATGTTCTTAAGTTCTCAAGTTTCTCTTCCCCTCTTGGTGGCAAATATAGTCCTATAGTTCTATTTAGGTCATAAACCCAGCAGATAGAGCACATCTCTTTCTCATCGGTAGCCCAAGGCATAGAATTGACACTCACTGGCCCAGCTGGGGTCACACGCCCACATATGGCCAAAGGGAGCCAGGGAAATGGATTGCTCTGACTGCTTAGGCCCGAGACTTGTGCCCACTCTGGGGCTGGAGAGCAGGGTCACCCCTGTTTGCACTGCATAGACCAGAGTCAGGGAAGAAGTAGTTCCCCTCAGGAGCAGTGAGTCAGTTAACAGGCATGGGAAAGGACGCTGAGCTGAGGGGAAGCCAGCAGGTGGTCTCCCATTCCTGTGTGACCCATATTTGAAGAGCAGCCCCATCTGGAAGGTACTGTAGCTTGGACCATTCCCAGGCTGACATGCATGCACAGTTGTGCAGACTGGGCACTGCACAAAAGCATCACCTCCAAGGCCATGTCATTCCCTTTGTGGATTTTTATAATCATTGTAGTTTTCCAGGGATGGCAGTGAAGCATCTGATTCTGACAGAGCCTATCTATTAAAGCAGTTTTACCACGGATGGAAATAAAATGTCTTAGAGAAGAGAACTATTCTATTTTCCACCAAAATGGAGGTGCGGGGATGTGTAGTGACTGTGTCCACTCTTCCCAATGGAGAAAACATTCTCACATCTCTAGATTCACTTGCTGTGAGTCCGTGTTGACCCAAGTTACTCTGTGTTATGATATCATGTTCCTGAATATGCGTGAGAGAAATTCAGCTGGGCTGAGGGGGTCATGAAATCAAGCGGTTAAAAGGCACCTTAGAGCCTTGGCTCACCAGAGCCCTCCTCCCAGGGAAGAAGGAGCTTGGGTCACATGCTCCCCCTTGTGGTCTGTGTTACAAGAGAACCAGATGGACTGGGGAAAGCGGGAGCAGGCCCTCCCACCCCAAAGAAAGGGGAAGCTGCTCCTAGGAGGAGAGCCAGCTCTAGGGTGACAGCAACAGCGGAGTTTGCTCTGTGCCAGGCACTGTGCTAAGCTTTCCCATGTTCACTCATTCAGTGCTCACGGCCACCCTGCGTGGTAGGAACTGTCAAAACCTCATTTTACAGGTAGGCAAGCTGGGGCTTAGAGAGGCTACTCTGCTAGCCCCGTGCCACACAGCCCAAAGCTGCAGAACCAGAATGTGAGCCCAGGCTCTCTAGGACCAGTGTGCCTGAGCCCCGCACAGCACACAGTCCTTTACGTTCTCTGTGGTTTCCGTGTGTCTGTCCTTGCTGCCAGTCTGGCTTGAGCCTTCCCTTGGCCAAGGCTTTCCCGAACATCTCGTGATCCTTGCCTGTCGGTTCATACTTAAGAAATGAGGTGGTGAGGCACCTGGTGGGCTCAGTCTGTTAAGCGGCTGCCTTGGGCTCAGGTCATGATCCCAGGAAGGGAAGTCATCGTGCCTTGTCTCCTCCACAACTCACTTCTGCCCTCTGCCACCTTCTAGCCACACCCTCGGCTGAACCCAGTAAAGGAACAACACTCTCCAAGAGGCAGTCTCCAGGCAAAGGCGGCAGGCTAGACCCTATCCTCGGGCCGACTGGTCAGTAACTCCCTTCCCAGACTGGAAACAGGAAATTTCCTATTCCCTGTGTATTTCTAGCACCTGGAACCATGCCCAGCACGAAATAGTCCTCTGTAAACATGAGTTCAAGGCTGGAAGGGGGTGGTTATAAGGTAGGTGTCCAATAAATGTCTGGATAGACAAACGAATCCATGAATGATTGCCCAGTGCAAACCACCGTGACGCTCAGTGGCTTAAAATAACAACCATTTATGTAGCTCCCAAGGTTGCAGTTTGGAAATTTCATCTGGGCTCAGTTGAGGGGCTCTTCTGGTCTCAGCTGGACTTACTCATGCTTCTGAGATCAATTTAGGGGTCAGGAAGGGAGCTCTGTTTCAGGGATACCTTGATCCATCCCTTTGTGGTCTTATCTTCCACTTCCTGCCCAGCCAGCCCCACTGAAGGGGTAGAAATGATTGGTCACATAGAGAGTTCATTCATTCATTCATTCATTCATTCAAAACACATTGAAAAGCACCTGCTGTGTTCTAGGTATCAGAGAGACAGCAGTGAATGAAGCCGACAAAAATCTCTTCCCTCGGGAAATCTCTTCCCCATTTTTGTGGGGGATAGAGACAATAAATAAGAGTTATAAGAATTATGTATCAGGTGGCTTAAAGCTGCTATCAAGAGAAATAAAGTAGCATTACAGGCAGAGGTGACTGGAGTATTTTCCATAAAGGGCCGGGGAGACCTCCCTGAGAAGGAGCTGAGGGGGAGTCATGTGGATGTCTGGGCAGGGGCGTTGCAGGTAGAGGCAGCAGCCAGTGCAAAGGCCCTGAGGTGAGAGGGGCCTTGTCCAGCCGCCAGTGGGGTGGCCATCGAGGTGAGCGCTGGAATGAGGAGCTGAGGTAGAGAAGGGGTGGGAGCCATGTGGTGCGTTGTATGAGGCTTTGGTTCTAAGTATCCCAAGGCTGAGACCCGGGTCCTCCTCCCTCCCTCCCTACCGTCTCCGTCATTCACTGCTTCACTCCACAATTTTTGTTGAACACTGACTTGCTCCCTGTCTGTCCCCCCAGGTTCCAGTGAGGACAACCCCTTCTCCTATGGTAAGTTACCCATGGGAGGAGTGGGAAGAGGCAGGGAGGGAGGCCCCTCTTGTCCTACTCCACTTTTCTCTCTGCAGATGAATACACTCTCCGGAAGCGGGGGCTGCTGGTCGCAGCTGTGCTATTCATCACTGGCATTGTCATCCTCACGAGTAAGACTCAGGGCTGGGGGAGGCCCCAAGCCTGGGAGGGAGGAGGCTTCAGCTTGGACTTTGACTCAGGGGATCAGTTCTTGAAGCCCCTCCTCCCTGGGGCAGAGTTGTTTTAAACAGGACGTATTAGCTACATGTCTGGAGAAACCACACTGGAAGAAGTCAATGGCTTAAAATGATCACCATTGACTTAGCCCAAACATGCCCTTTGGAGATGTAGGCTGAGCTCAGCTGGGTGGTTCTTCTGGTGGCAGCAGGATGGCACAGCAACGGGGAGGGGCAGCCGTGTCCCCACAGCCTGGAGAGGTGACAGGAGGGAGTGTTGGTGCCAGGGACTAGTGGGAGACAGAACTGTAGACAGGGCCACTGGCTTGGGTCGTGGCTCCATGGCTCCAGGGAGAGGTTTCCAGCCCCTGCATGCCCCTGCCCTCCAGCCCACCAGGAGGGAGCAGAGGGGGAAGGGATCTGAAACCCAAACCTCTCTCTCTGGCCACAGCCTCCCAACCAGGGCTGTTAGGAGACGAGGGGCCAACGGGATGCAGTCTCTTGGGGGTTGGGGACAGCATTGCATGGAGCCCAGCATTGTATAGGGAATGGGGGCAGAGAGAGAACAATGAGCAGAAAAATGAATTTTTAAAATGCTGCAGATGAACTAAAACACACAGCCCACCCGTTCGCAAGCTCTGCGTGAAGCCATATAGCTTACATCAAGTGTTATTGCCTCTCTTGCCCAACTTCCCCATCAGGAAAATGCACACAGCCACATCCTTTTCTGTCTGAGGTGGGAGGCAGAACACTAGCAGTGGTGAGAAGAGATGGCGGGTGCCTCCTGCCCCCCACCGAGTCCAGGACTCGAGAAACGCTGTCTCTGCCATTTGTTGATCCTGACCTTGTGCTGGAGCCTGTCCTCACCCCTCTCCTCCCACCACCCCCCACCCAGACCACTGTGGGAAGAGTGAAGCTCAGAGAACTAGGGGTGTGCCCAAGGTCATGCAGCACCTGAAAATCAGGGAAGGACTGGACCCAGGTCTGTGTGAGGGCAGAGCCTGAAAGTTAGCTCTGGGGCCGGCAGTGGTTCCAGTGACAGTCATCTGTGGGTACCTACTCTGTGCCTATGCTGTGCCCGGTCCCCGCCCTTGGGGAGCCCACATCCAGTGGGGGGATGACAGTAAACAGGTGAGTGCATTAGTGAGCAGAGTGGACATTGCCAGAAGGAAAAAAAAGCAGAATAACAAGCCAGGAGGGATGGGGAGAGACACTCCCTCTAAAGAGATAAAGTCAGAACTGATTCTTGATGATGAGAAAGACAATTTAAAAAACAGGTAAAGGGAGCAGCAAGTTCAAAGCAGCAGTTAGCTGAGCATGTTGCAGTAACCACAGGAAGAGGCTGGGGTGGCTGGGGCTGTGTGAGCCTGGCGGGGAGTAGAAAGAGGTGAGGAGGCAAAGGTGGCAGCTGGAGACTTGTCTTCTGGAATCCGCCCCCTCATTCACTTTGGTCTGGCCCCCCGACCTCCACTGTTGTCCACTAAGCCCACCTGTCTCCTTCTACCTCAGGGCCTTTGCACTGGCTATTTCCTCTGCCTGGAACACCCTTCCTCTAGATGTCCACGTGGCTCTCCCCCCACCTCTTTCAATGTGCTCAAATGTCACCTGCTCAGTGAGGCCCCTCCAGTCAACGCTGTGAGGGTGGCCCCGGCCCCTGGGCCTCCCTGCCTCCCTCCTGGCTTTAGTTTTCTTCTGAGCCCACGTCACCATCTGATATCACTGTCCATACACTTGACTTAGTCATTTTGCTCATTGTCGGTCTCCCCAACTAGAAAGTTAGCTCTCCCGGGGCAGGGATTTTATTCATTCCTATCCCCAGCTGTGCTCCCGGTGCCAAGATCAGAGCCTGGCACATAGTAGGTGCGCAGTAAATATTTGCTGAATGAACGAATCACACACAAGCTCAGAGGGGTTTTCAAGCTCCTCTGTGTGTGTGGGAGGCTGCTTGCTTGGGGCCCTCGCACTCGCTCTTTTCCTGTGTGCCCCTCATCTCTGGCTCAGGGTTGCCCTGGAGCTTCCTGAGGGACAGGGTCAGCAGGCCTTGAGCCCTAGCACCCAGAGCACACGCGATAATCACTGTTGTTCCAACACAAGACTGAACCCTTTTCTTCACCCACAGGTGGCAAGTGTAGGCGGTTACCCCAATTATGCCGGAATCGTAACAGGTGAGACCATTGGAAGTAGGAGCCGGCAACTGAATCGCTGGGCACCCCAAGATTGAGTCCCCACCGGCTCACCGTGCCCAGCCACCTCCCTCCCCTCGCGAAGCCTACAGAATAGTCAATAAAGCCCAGCCTGAGAGGGAAGACCCGGATGGAGCCAGAGCCGGGGCTGATGGCCCAAGGCCCCTCCCCTCCCCACCCTGCCCACCCAGAGGGCTGCCTGGCTCCCTGGGCACTGCTCCCCAAGTTACCTGTTGTGTTCAGATGAAAAGTAAAGCACTGTGGTCCTTGCCCATGGCCTCTGATCATTCATGACTGGGGAGCGGAAGAAAGCAGCTGGGACTGGGGATGGGTCCCCCGAGGAGTGAAGGAAGGGGATCACAGACTCAAAAGCCAAGGCAGGGAACCCAGAGCACACAGCCTGGCTGGTGTGAGGCAGCAGGGACGGGAGGGTAGGCCATGGGGACTCTGGCTGGTGGGAGCATCAGTACTGGATTGGGCCCACAGCAGTTCAAGACCCCAGCCTGGCGTCTGGATGTGAGCTCACCCCTCACCTTGGTAGGAAACTGGCCAAGTGCAAATGGAGGTCCCAGGCCCACAGGGACCTACTTTTCTTTACACTCCAGATCCCTCATCACTGTGAAGGGCCTCGCACACCAGTGTGGACTCCCCAGCCTGCCCATCCGAACTCTATCCACACCCCCCACTACAAATGACTGCCTCTGGGCTACCTCTTGGTGGAGGGGGAGGCCCATCAAGAAGGCCACACAGGCCCTGGAGGGGGAGGGCTCAAAGCCATTTGGGCAGGGAATTCCAGGGTCCTGGGGACCCCGAGCAGGGTCAAGAAAGGCGCAGGCTCTGGTGGGCACATCCTGAAGGCCCTGGAGAGAGGCTCCACTGATTAAGGCTGGAGTAGGCCCTCTGCAGCGTGGGGCCCAGGACAAAGGTCACTCCCCTGGTGTACAGGCCATCACGACAAAGTACAGAGACCAGGTCCTGTCCTCGGGGGCTTGCATAACAAGAGTTCACAGACCTCGGGTCACAACCTCTTCATGGATTATGAAACCAGTTTCATGGGCTGGGAATAGCATAAAAAAGTAATAAAATAGAAAAGTAACAAAATAGAAAAAAAAGAAACTAAAGTAGAAAAAACAGATAAAATAGAAAAGTAATAAAACAGAAAAGAAAAACATCAGAGTACACTCCAAATAATCTGACTCTTTATATACTCTTCTCTTGGTTTCGGCTTGGGTCGTGATCTCAGGGTCCTGGGATCAAGCCCTGCATCAGGCTCCACGCCCAGCATGGAGCCTGCTTGAGGTTCTTTCCTCCTCCCTCTCCCTCCCCCTCTGCTCCTCCCCTGGCTTGCACTCACTCTCCTGTCTCTGTCTCTCAAATAAAAAATAAATGGGATAAATCCCTTGAAAACAAACATGTATTATATGTGATATGTATCATATGGACATGTGTGATATATACTATGTATATGCATAGACATATTACATGGGATACAAGTATATTATATTTGTGATGTATGTAGTATGATATATACGTATGGGGGGGTTCTAAAAATATTTTTGATTGACATCTACCAGCTGCTAATCGGAGGCCTAACCCATCGGCGGGGGGGGAGGTCATTCATGTGTATATTACACACACATACACACACACACACGCGTGAGTGGATACAAACTGTGGCATATGCTGAGAAGGAATACGGCTCACCACGAAACACAGCAGCAACAAGGAAGACTCACAGAAGCATTAGCCTGAGTGAAAGGAGCCGGGTACCAAAGCTCGCGGGTACTTTCACTCCTAATACTACCACTTATATGAAGTTCTGGAGTAAGCAATAATGATAATAATAAACTGATAAACAGAAGTGTTTCCCTGAGTTCTATGAGCCGTTCCAGCAAATAATCAAATCCAAGGTGAGGGAACCATGGAAACCCCCAATTTGTAGTCACATTTGACAGAAGCTGTGGGTAACCTGGGACCTACGATCCATGGGTGTCAGAAGGGGTGGGGGAGGGGCAGTCTCATGGGACCCATCCATTCCCTTCTGGGCTCTGCATTCACTCTGGTGCATGTCAGAAATGAACTGAATTGTAGGACGACCAACTGGGGTCACGGGGAATTGCTTGGTGTGGTGATCTTGTGAGTGTCAACAAGCAGCACACAGGAGTGGAGGCAAATTTTTCTCCAGAGTCAGGTTCTGGAAATCATCTGCAAAGTCTTAGCCTAGAGCCCACTCCACCAGGCTTTCCAAAAAGCTTGTCAGCTCCTCATTCCCTATATCAGGCTGAAAAGTGACAGGAATAATTTCAAAATCTCAGTGGCTTACAATGGCAAGGGTGTGTTCGTAGTCATACCTCGTGCTTATCATAGGTCGCCTGGGAGCGATGATGTGACCTAAGCTGATGGAGAAGCCACCATTGGAAACATCTCTGGTTACCAGTGACACAAAGAAGAGAGAAGAAGGTCACACCGCTGGCTCTTGTAGTCTTTGCCAGAAGGGACATGTGTGCATGTCCTGCTCACATTTCATTGGCCAGAGCAAGTCACACAGCCAAGTTTGCGTTCAAGAAGGTAGGAAACTACAATCTTCTTATAGTGAGGGAACTGGGTAATGCGACAAAGGAAAGTTATTATCTCACACACCAAGAATTCTGGAAGCAGAAACCATGTTCAATGTCAAGAGCCATAAGTCAGGAACAACAGTGGTTTCAACAAGGTGATTTATTTCTCCCTCACAAAACAGAACTATGAAGTGTGTAGTCCGAGACTGGAGAAGGGGTTCATTGGTGTCATAAGGGACAAGGCTCCTACTGACCTACCACTCTGCCATCCTTAGCATGTGGCTCTAAACCTCGTGATCACAAAACGGCTGCAGGAGCCTTAACCATCATGTCATGTTCTAGAGGAAAAAAAGCAAGAAGAAAAGAAAAAGGTGTGGAGGGGAAGACACCATTAGGTGAGCTTCGTCCTTTTAAAAGGGGATCCCAGGATCCCCTCCCAAAGACTTCTGCTTACTTCCGATTGGCCACTTCTATCTGCTAAAAGAAATTGGGAAATGTGGTCTTTTAGCTGAGTCCATGACACTCTGACTACCATCACGGAAAACAATAGCCCCAAGGAATGCGTGGACATGGTGGGGAGGATGGTGAGCTTCTCCCAAGTTAAGGATGGGGACTCAAGCTATTTTTATTCAAATATGAAAGGAAAAGGTAATTCCTAAGACTGGAGTCTGTGGAGACCTCCAGGGGACAGAACACTGACTCTCAGACTTGGAAAAGACATCCAGAAATCTCTCCAGCAAGGCCCCCAGTGCTCTCCAAAGGCTGTCCATCTGCTGCCCCAACCCCTTCTGGCACAAGACCCCTTTTTCTGTTGTGGTGTCTAAACTGCAGCTCCTCCCCCGCTCTTACATCAGGGGAGAGATGGCTTGCCAAGACTTAATGGAATGGCTCTCGGAATGCAGCCAGACTCCCGAGTACAATATTGACAAGATTCTTGTTCTAGAAGAATTAAGGCCACATCACACTCACTGGAAGGAATCTGCTTTCTTCACATGGAACTACCTCGTGCCTTTTGGGGCTCTTGGGAGGGACTTTCAAGGCTTGCTTCAGTGAGGTGTTGCTTTTAGGGAGGTGGGTGAGTCTGTGAGCTCCTGCCTGTGGGGAGATTAAACAGCCTTGGAAACACCCCGTGAGGTGGCTCTGGGATGTGTCCACTTGGCTAGGTGAAATGACATTTCCCAGCATTCCCCTCCCTGTACGCTTCTGGTTAAGGTGGGACGCAAGAGACGTTCTCATGGGGGATGGCGGGGTCGAGGTTGGAGCCGTGGCCATCTTGTGGCTTCCACTAGCTGCCGTTTATCTGCGACGACTCACCTCGTTGGTAGAAGGCAAGAGCCAGGCCTGCCTCTGTTCCCACCTACCCCCTCTTTTAGCTCCTCCAACCCCTGCACCAGCTGTGTGCCTAGCCCTGCGATGGGGGGCCCTGGCTTCTGCAGGACACGTACCACCACGGTCACAGGCAACTGGTTCTCTGATCTAATCAGATTTAAAGGCATTAATGATCCTGTTTCCCGTGGCAAAGGAGACACTGATAGCCCATGGCACAAAGTGGCAAAGCAGTTACTCAGATCAGTACCGATAACTGCCTGTATCAGTAGCGAGGCTCCGGGGACCAAGTGTTTGCTTCCATAGGATGTTTTAGTAAAAATAAGGTGGTTAATGAGTTGGCTGGTTGCCTCTAAGAGTACTGGAAAACGTGAGGAAAGAAAATGGGGAGCTCAGAGCTTTATATCCCCAGCCTAAGAGCTGTCCGAGGGACTCGAACGTTTCTGTGGCTGTGGGGAGAGAAACTTATTTCCTGCAGAGAGAGGGCCCAGAGTTCTGAAAACATGCTCAAAGTGAAATCCTGTGAGCAGCCGACATTTACAATTCCCATCCAACTTCCAACCTTACACGGTCCTTTGGTTAATGCTAGGGCACTGAATGGGAAGGAACAGGAGCCCAAAAAGTGGGTTTGGGTTATATGGGCAGATTTTAACAAGGCTGTCACATCTCCTTTGCCCATCGAGTGAGTCTGCACCTGTCTGGGGAGGATGGTCTCCTCTTGCTTGAAGGAACTGGAATGGCCTTTCCTCAAGCAGCGCCCTTTGTAGGAGCTGGTGATGCTCCTAAGAACTTTTCTTGCCTCTAAGACCTGTAGCCAGACTCAAGTCTCAACAGAACCCAAAGGACGAGGAGCAAAATAGGTACTGTGAGGAGATCCCCAGAACAATTGCCAATTTCCATCCACAGAAAACTGCAGAACGTGCGTAGAAATGGGTCTTTGGTGTGCTGAACCAAGGTAGGGGCAGAATATAAAATTGGATCAGGCCAAATGTATTGATTTGGTTCATGAAAACAGAGATTCTAGCTTCGATGCTCGAACATAAGGGTCCAAGAATACCTCTGATGGTTTGCTTGGTTGTTTGACGGACCTGTGTACCCGAAGGTGGCCTGTCCTAGGTTAAAATGTCAGAGGTTCCTTGGTGGACCCGCAGAGTCCGAGTCAGCAAGCCTTGTCTGTAAAAGACCAGATAGGATATATTTTAGGGTTTATAGGCCAGTGCCGGCTGCGGCTCCGGCTTTAGAGTGGAAAAGCAGCCAAAGACAATTGGTAAAAGAATGAGCATGGCTGTGTCCCCATAAAAGTTTATTTAGGGACACTGAAATGTGGATTTCATATCATTTGCATGTGTCACACAATATTATTATTCTTTTGATTTTATTTCAATTAAAAATGTGAAAACTGGGATGCCTGGGTGGGTTAAGCATCTGCCTTTGGCTCGTCGGGCTCCACACTGAGTCCACTTGTCCCTTTCCTTCTCCCTCTGTTCCTCCCCCACCTCATGCACTCACTCTCTCACTCTCTCAGATAAATTTTAAAAAATGTGAGAGCCATTTTTAGCCTGCAGGCCATACAAAACAGCCTGTCCAGTAGATTTGGTCCCTGGGCTGTAGTTTGCTGAGTCCTGCTTTGAAGGAAAGTATCCAAAAGTCTTGGGACCCGGAGGACACAATGCTAAGTAGAATAAGCCAGACACAAGAGAAATAAATACTGCATGATATCACTCGTAAGTGGAATCCATAAAAATCAAATTCATAAATGCAGAGAGTGGAGTGGTGCTTGCCAGCAGCTGGGGATGGGAGGAATGGGGAGATGCTGGTCAAAGGGCACAAGGCTCCAATTATACAAGATGAGTAAATTCCAGAGATCTAATATACAGCACAGTGACCATAGTTAATAATATTGCGTTTATTACAGTAACACTGAATCTGGCCAAGAGAGTAGATCTCAAGTGTTCTCACCACACACATACACACACACACACACACACGCACACACACACACACAAGGGTGATGAAAATGTTAATTAGCTTGATTGTAGTAATCATTCATGATATATACTTACATTAAAACAACACACTGTATACCGTAAATATATAGAAATTTATTTATTGATGATATCTCAGTTAAGCTGGAAAGAAACCCACATAGGCTTAGAAAGACTGGAATACTGAGTGGCTTTGTCATTTAAGACTAGCTATACCATGGAGGGGGGTGGGCGGTGTTAAAGAGCCACAGTGAGGTCACTATCATCAGCTGTCACGTGGCTGTCAGAAATAAAGTCATAGGAAGGACTCCTAGCGTCCTTGAAGAGCTTCATGGTGGCTCTTCTTCGAAGGTCAGAAATCCTAGGGGAAACGGCTGCCCTTGAACTGGGAACTCTAAATTCTATAGGCACGACAGACCAGAGGTGGCAGGGATCCTGTGGGCATTGACACGCCAAAGATCAGATAGCGTGGTTTCCACTGGAGAGTGAAGCCCAACCAGGAGTGAGAACAGGCTGACTTGCAGAGCTCATTGGCATTTCCTAGTTTGAAATGAAATAGGCAGGCAGCCTACTAAAGTCTTGCTTGATCTGAATTAGCGGATGAGCTCTGGGACTAGTGAATGAGTTCAGAGCTGGATGACCAACACAGAGTCATTGCACCTCAAGCATGTCCTACACTTGAGCCTTCGATGAAAGGAGGGGCTGGGATCCTTGGAGGTAGGACCCTGTTATGCTGCCCAAAATGCATGCTGGTAATCTTTCTCCTAGACTTCTCCGAGGAGACCTGTGGTCATTTACCAGGCAGCTGTACACTGGGGGAAAGGAGATAATCAGATTTTCCAAGCATGAGTGGACACTGGGGGGGAACTGACTCAAGTTCCTGGAACCTCGGGAGCTAGCGGTTTGTTAGTCAGAGTGGGGCTATGGGAGTCAGGTGATCAACAGAATTTCAGGGAAGTTCTGTCCCACAGAAAGCCTAACTGGTCACTGAATCCATCCTGTGGATATTTGCTCAATGCCGAAATGCATAATTGGAATAGATACATTGAGCAATTATAAAAATTCCAACATTGGTTCCCTGAACCACGGAGTTGATGGGTATCACGGTAGGAAGAGCCAGGTGGAAGTCACTAGAACTCTCTCTGCCTATACAAATAGCAAACCAAAAGCAATACCACATTCCTGGATGGATTGCGGAGATTGGTGCCACCAACAAGACTTGAAAGATGCCAGAGGAGTGAGTCTCACCACAACCCCATCAACTTGCCTATCTGGACTGTGCAGAAGACAGAGAGATCTGGGAGGAGGACAGTGGATCATTGTAGATGTAAGCAGGGGAGGTGGCTAATGGCTGCGTTGCTCCAAATGGGGTTTCATTGTTGGAGGAATCAACAGATCTTCTGGGACCTGTTATACAGTTACTGATCTGAAAAACGTGCTTTTTAAAAAAATGTTTTAATTTTTTTCTATACCTGATAGTAAAGACCATCAGAAGTTTGTTTTCAGCTGGCAAAGCCAGAAACATCTCTACTGTCCCAGCCAAGAGGTATACCAGCCAAGAGGTACACTCCAGCCCTATGTCATAAGATGGTCTGGACCAAGCTTAGGCACCTGCCTTATTCCCTGGACATCACGCTGGCCCATTAGATGGAGGATATTATGATGATGGGATCTGATGAGCAAGAAATAGCCACCACTTTATACACATTGGAAGGACAACTGCATGCCAGAGATTGGGAAATAAATCCCACCCACAAAAATTTGCAGTCTATCACCTCAGTGAGCATTCTTGGGGTCCAGGGATTGGAGGGATGTAGAGATATTCCTTCCTGGGTGCAGGCGAAGTTGCTGCTCATAGCCCTCCTGATCCTGAAAGAGAGGCCCAATCCTGGGAGAACTTCTTCAGACCTTGGAATCTGCATATACCTCACTTAGAAATACCTGCTGTCACTCATTTACTGAGTGATCTGGACAGCTGTGAGTTATGAGTGGGGTCCAGAATGAGGGAGAGCCCTGCGACAGATCTGGGCTGAGACAATGGTGCTTGAAGCGTTTTGGTAGACGGGGTGCTCTTTGGGGACTCTCAGATCCCTATTGGTGAATCACGGTGTAGACCTCTAGGATTTTGGAGCAAAGTCAGGTCATTCTCTGAAAATAATTATTCTATCTTTGAAAAAACAGTTCTTGGCTTTCTACTGGGCTTTAGTAGAGGCTAAATATTTGACCCCAGGCCACTAAGATACTATGCCAATGGAGCGACATTTCATCACCTGTTGCACGACCCAAGAAGTACAAAGTTAGGCATGCACAGCAGCGATCTGTGGAAGTGGTTTAGACAAGACGGTTCTAGCAGGTGGTAAAGGCATGAGTACTTTGCCTGAGGAAGTTACCCTGATGTCCAGGTCCCTGATTCCTGCTTCAATGCCTTCTTGCTCTCAAACCTCACCTATGGCCCATGGGGAACTCTCTATGACTAGTTGACTGAGAATAAAAAAAATCAGATTTTGCAGATAGTAAAACTCTAGTGACAGAAAACTCTGGTTTACATATAATTACGTAGGACATGGAGGCACCACCCAAAAGTAGACAGCTGTATCATGATAGCGCCATCCTGGGACACCCCTGAAGGATGGGGGTCAAGGGAAACTTTGCCCATGGGCAGAAATTTGAACAGAGCACCCGGTTGTCCATTTTGACTGCAGCAAGAGATGCCCAGAAATACAGATCTATATCAATTCATCAGTTGCGACTAATGGTTTGGCTGGATGGTCAGAGACTGCTACAAAGAGGTCTGGGGAAGAGATAAGTAGAACTCTCCAGAGGAGGAAGAGAATTGTGTCCTACATGGGCTCGCCAGAGTGAACTCAGAAAATAAGATTTTAGGAAGATAGGATAAGCCATCTTGTGGACACCAGTCAGTCGCTTTGCCCAGCCACTGCCATCATCACCAACCCAGCTCATTAACCATGGGGGCTGAGGGGCGGCCAGCAGAGCTGCTTGTGGGATCCTCAATCAGAACTTCTGCTCGGAAAGGCTGATCTGGCTACTGCCACTGGTAAGTGCTCAGTTTGCCAGCAGAAAAGACCAGCACTAAATCCCCTGATCCAGCAGCAGTCCCCAAGCGGATCAGTCAGCTTGGTGATGGCAGGCTGATTGCATCGAATGGCTTCCCTCATGGAAAGAGCAGCACTTTTTCTTTCTTTCTTTTCTGCTTTCTTGGGCGCCTGGGTGGCTCAGTTGGTTAAGCAACTGCCTTTGGCTCAGGTCATGATCCTGGAGTCCCGGGATCGAGTCCCACACTGGGCTCTCAGATTGGCAGGGAGTCTCCTTCTCCCTCTGACCTTCTCCCATCTCATGCTCTCTCTCTCTCTCAAATAAATAAATAAAATCTTTAAAAAAATAAATAACCGCTTTCTTGTAATATAACGCACATACCATACAATCCACGTCTTTAAAGTGTACCAGCTAATAGTTTTTAGTCTATTCACAGATATGCACAACCTTCACTACAACCCATATTAGAACATTGTCATCACCTGACAAAGAACCCCCGGAGGATTCTGGGAAGATGGCAGAGCGGGAGGCGCAAGGAAGCTGTCTCCCCACCGGGACTCCCCACCAGGACGGTAATTGCACCGGAGACTCATTTCGGAACTATGGGGATGACTGAAGCCTGAAAACTTCCAGAGGAAGGCTTGGATGGTGCACTGTGGTAATTTCTTTCCATTTCAGCTCTTAGCAGAGTAGCAGCTGCCCAGCCCTCGGCCCCAGACCTGTGGCAGGTGCCTGTGCATATGTTCCTCCAGCAGCTTGTATTACCCCCTGCAGGACCCAAATGGCCAAAAAGCACCTTGTCCTCCAAATATAGAGGATCAGTTGTCTGATCACTGACTGCTGCTGCTTTTTCTTTTTTTTCCTTTTTTTTTTTTTTTACACTAGCTTCAGAGGTAGAATTTAGTGGTTCATCAGTTGCCTGTAATACCCAGTGCTCATTTTTTAAAAAGATTTTATTTATATTTATTATTTATAAATACTGTCAAATAAAAGTATCTATTTGACAGAGAGATAGAGAGAGAGAGCACAAGTAGGCAGAGAGGCAGGCAGAGGGAGAGGGAGAAGCAGGCTCTCTACTGAGCAGGGAGCCCAATGTGGGGCTTGATCCCAGGACCCTGCTATCACGACCTGAGCTGAAGGCAGAGGCTTAACTCACTGAGCCACCCAGGCATCCCAAAACATTCTCATATTTAAAAAGGAAACCGAGGGAACTTGTTCCACCCCCAAGAAATGCTTAGGGTGGTCTTGTGGGGTGATGTGAAAAGCTGCTTGATAGCACTTGGAAAACACCTAAGGAAATGAAGATCTGAATAAAATTAAAATGTGGTGAGATTCTGTACCGAATTCTGACATGTAATGTCTTCCTCCCCCACACCAAGCAATTCTCCAATAGCAGCTGGATGTCCTACAATTTCACAATTTTGACACTACCTACTCTGAGATAGCATCAGATTCCACAGGTTAAGGGCTCTGTCCTATAAGCCTGGATCCCCTTCAGAAGCCAGAGGGAGGTCCTGGCTGTCTCCCGTGCTTCTGAATGACTAGCTATAAATCAGAGGTTCCCACGACCTCCTCCTTGGGTTCAATGAGTGAGCTAGAGTGGCTCACAGAACTCAGGGAAACATTGCACTTACCAGAATGCTGGTTTATTACTGGTTATAAAAGGAGGTAACTCAGGAACAGCCAGATAGAAGGGAGGCAGACAGCAAGATGTTGGGTGGGGTGGGGGTGGCGTGGAGCTTCTGTGCTCTCTCTCCCCAGATAGCCATGTCTTCACCCACCTGGAAGTTCTAGGAAGCCCACATTTTTGGGTTTTTATGGAGGCTTCATTACATGGGCAAGACCGACCAGTGGCAATTCAACTCAGCCTCTAGGCCCTTCCCTTCCCAGGAGTTAGGGTTATAAGATGCGAAGTTCCAAATCTCTAGTCATATGATTGTCCATGGACAATCATATCTCTGCCTTAGGGATGGTCCAAGGATCGCCTCATTAACATAACAAAAGATATCTTTATCTCTCTGTCGGAGGGTTTGAGAAGCTCTGTGTCAGGAATGGAGAATGGAGACCACACATGTATTTTGTATTATAAATCACAGTATCATACATGGGCAATTAAGAAGCTAATATTATTTTAATAATGATTTATAAATGCACTTTTTGTTTGCTCTATTATCTGAGAGACATTTTAAAAAATTATTAGTCAAAAGGCTAGTATTATTATGACCTTGGTTTCTTTTTTTTGTTTGTTTTGTTTAAAGATTTTATTTATTTATTTGACAGACAGAGATCACAAGTAAGCAGAGAGGCAGGCAGAGAAAGAGGAAGGGAAGCAGGCTCCCTGCCGAGCAGAGAGCCTGATATGGAACTCGATCCCAGGACCCTGAGATCATGACCTAAGCTGAAGGCAGAGGCTTTAACTCACTGAGCCACCCAGGTGCCCATGATGTTGGTTTCTAACACCAATTTTGTTTTCTACATGATGTGAGACTAATCCATTCAAAATAATTCTTTTTTCTTTTTTAAGATTTTATTTATTTATTTGACAAACAGAGATCACAAGTAGGCAGAGAGGCAGGCAAGGAGAAAGAGGGGGAAGCAGGCTCCCTGCTGAGCAGAGAGCCTGATTCAGGGCTTGATCCCAGGACCCTGATATCATGACCTGAGCGGAAGGCAGATGCTTAACCCACTGAGCCACTCAGGCGCCCCTCAAAAGAATTCTTAATTTATATTTTGGGGCACAGAATGTTTAAAGATATAATTCTGTGACATCAACAACACAAAGGGTGGGAACAGAGCTGTAAAGGAAGAGTTTTTGTACGTTATTAAAATTAAGCTGGTCTAAATTCAAATCAGAATGTTACAACTTTAGGATGTTAAATATAATCCCCATTGTAACTACAAAGAAAATAGCTATAGAATGCACAAAGGAAATGAGAAAAGAAATTCATTCTCTCTTTTTTTAAAAGATTTTATTTATTTATTTGACAGAGAGAGAGAGATCACAAGTAGGCGAGAGGCAGGCAGAGAGAGAGGGGGAAGCAGGCTCCCCACTGAGCAGACAGCCCTATTTGGGGGCCGATCCCAGGACTCTGAGACCATGACCTGAGCCGAAGGCAGAGGCTTTAACCCACTGAGCCACCCAAGCGCCCCGGGAAAGAAATTCAAATACTTCATTATAAGAAAGTTAACTAAACATCAAAGAAGTTCGCAATGTAGCATATGGGGGACTAAAAAGCTGTAAAACATATGGAAATCAAATAAGAAAGTGGCAGAAGTTAATTCCCACCTTATCAATAATTACTATAAATGGGAATGAATGAAACTCTCCAATGAAAAGACAGAGACTGGCAGGAGGGACAAAAACATATGTTGTTTACAAGAGACTCATTTTAGACCCAAAGAGATTGGATCTAAAATCAGATTGAAAATGAAATAGGCAGAATGGATTGAAATCATCTGAATTCACAAATACATTGAAATACATTGAAAATAGATTGGAAGCAAAAGGATGGAAAAAGATACTCCATTCAAAAAGTAACCAAAAGAGCGCAAGGTGTCTCTACTAATTTCAGAGCAAACAGACTTTAAATAAAAATGTTACAAGAGACAAAGTACATTCTGTATTAAGAAAAAGTTCAATTCAACAAGAAGATAGAATTATAAACCATTAGGGGGTGCCTGCAGGGCTCAGTCAGTTAAACATTTGACTTTGATTTCAGCTCAGGTCATGATCTCAGCGTCATGGGTTTGAGCCCTGTGTTGGGCTCTGAGCTCAGTGTGGAGGCTGGTCATTCCTCTCCCTCTGCTCTTCCCACCCCCACTCTTTCTCTCTCTTTCTAAAATGAGTAAATAAAATCTTTTTAAAAAGGAATTATCAACCTTTACATATCTAACAAACCACGAACATATATGATGCAAAAAACTGACAGAACGGAAGGTAGAGATAGACCAGACAAGATGGCTGCTGAGGGCAGAGTGAATATAGAAAGGCCTCTAAGTCCATTCAGCCGCTATAACAAAACACCACAAGCAGGGGTAGCTTATAAACAATGGAAATTTACTTCTCAAACTTCTAAAGGTTAGAAGTCCAAGATCAGGGCATCAGCATGGTCGGGTAAGGGCCCTCTTCTGGGTCCAGACTTCTTCCTATATCCTCACATGGTGGAAGCGGCTAAGGAGCTCTCTAGGGTCTCTTTTGTAAGAGTCCCATTCATAAGGGCTCCACCTCCATGACCTTATCACCTCCCAAAGGCCCCACCTCCTGGTATCATCATATTGGTCATTCAACATATGAATGTGAGGGACCCTAAACATGGAGACCATAGCAAATGGATAATGGGAAAGGGAGTTATAAATATAATTATAAATGCCAGCCATGAGCAGGTACAGAAGTAAGAATTGTAGTAGCTATACTTCTAGAAAGAAGTGCTTACTTCTTCCCTTTTTTGAAATGAATACATTTGTGTGTGTGTGTATATATACATACCACATATTTTTATCTTCTTTCCTTCTTTCCCCTTGTTTGCTAACATAAGATGTGTTCATAGCAGTTAGCTTTATTGCTCAATATGTAAATGACAAGATATCAAAGGTGGAGAATCAGCTATGAGAAGAATGAGCATCAACCAATAATTTAAAAAAAAAAAAAAGGTGCTCTATCGTCTCCTTAGAAAAAGGCTAGCAAATTCTGAGTTTTAGCTGGCACATGTGTACTTTAGTTAAAGCATGACTCTGTTATTCTTTTTATTTGGAGGTTAAGTATGGTTTAAGGAGATGCGTACGTGCTGGGTGACAAGGGGTAGACTGTGTGTGGTGGTTTCCTAATGTAGCAACTTGCTTGCGTTGAACTACATTTCCCAGAATCCCCTTCTCTGTGTGTTTCCATAAGGTTGAGCCCATAGGAGGGATTCTTATGGAAGATTTGGGGCAGCCGGAAGTAGCAGGCTTCTAGAAGCTCATGCATCCTGGCCTTTATCTGCTGGCTCACTCCACTGGTACTGCAACTGCTCCACCTTCCCCTGGATTCTCCTTCAGCTGCCTAACTCCTGGGCCAGGTGTGCATTTAGCCCTCTGATGAAGGGCTCTGACTCCAGAAGGACACACACACCACCAAGTTGTCAGAGGCAACAGGAACTGACATAGGCTCAGTCCATCCTCACAGACTCCAGCCTGGGGGGCGTGCTCCTGCTAATTCTTGCTCCCCCTGACCTGACATCCATCTTCCCTTCCTGCCTGCCTGCCCTGTGGACTTCAAGTTCATGTATCAGACTCAAATACAACCCCCTGACAGAGACTGCTTCACTTGCTCCCCAGATTGCATAAGATCAGATCCAGGAACAAGTGCCTTCATAGCTATTTATAGGTATAGCTTAGTGGTTCTGCTTCTCCGGTTGAATCCTGACTGATACACCCACCAAATTCTTGTGATTTCAGGACCAGAGCCCAAAACGTGGGCATGGCCCCTTGGGTGTAGGAGATTTGGCCAGAAGAGAGTTTCTATTAGCATCTGACTGAAGCTTCCCCCAACTCCCCCACTGCAAGAGATGGGAAAATGGAATTTCACAGGGAAAAAGGGAGGAATGCCAGATTCAAAGGCTGGAAAGCAGAGCTATAGGGAGAAGTTTGAGAATAGAACAAGAGACAACAGGAGAAAAGATTTCACTGTAGACATTTTCCCTTCCAAGAAACAAGCCCCAGTGGCTCATTTCCCTTAGTGGTTCAAGGAGGTAAGAAAGCTGGATAAAGTCACACCCCCAAGCCATCTAAGCAGAGATCTGTGTGGCTGTAGAGGACATCTCTGGTTTCCCTCTGACCAACAACCATTCTCTCTTCTTTGAGTAACAGCCTTCATATTTTCCTTTGGGCAATTCTTGTCCCTGTGTTCAGCCCCTATAGTTTGGACTAGGACATCCTTTCCTAGCTCCAGGAATGAGCACAGGCCCTAGCCCTGGCTGATTATACCCTGGCCACTGCCATTGGTTCTGGGATGGGTATATGGTTAGGCTCAGCCAGTGATATTCAATTCTGGGAATTCTGCCGATATTTTGTCTGGGTTACTCAGCCTTTTAATAGGATGTGAACCTCAAGTTGCCATTGTTTCTCCCAGGAAGGGGGAGTCAGCCTGAGAATGAGGCCACAGAGAGGTACATTGAGCTGGTAGAAGAGATAGAGATACGCTCCTACTATTGTCATCTTGAGCACCTGGATCCAACTATGCCTGAAGCTGAAAACATTTTCGTGTACCAATAAGTTTCATCTCCTTTGTTGTTGTTCTATTTAAGTCCACTTGAGATTGGGGTTCTGACACTTGCAGCAGAGTCAACACTAATTAACTGACCCTTCAGTAAAAGAACTTGTTTACACCTGCCTCACATCTCAGGTGTGTTTGATTTGGGAGGAACTTCAGGAGGCTGGAGACACTGTTAAAATTGGCAGCTAAACTTACTGAACCCTTACTAGGTACCAGGTACCCTGGAAACACTACAGGTATCTCAATGACCTCAGAAGTACCCCTCGAGGAGGCTACCACAATTGCCCCCATGTTTTAGGTGTGGTGCAGCTTAGATGGCCACTTACCAGTTACATAACAAACAAGAGGCATCAGTGGGAAAGGAACGGCAATTGTTCTGTGACAGCAGACGGAGAGGACTCCCCAAGAGTGGGAAACTGAAAGGTGCTATCCCGACCACACGGGGACAGGCTAGCTGCCCCCTTACAAGAACCCCTTTATGAGCGCCTGGGTGGCTCAGTGGGTTAAGCATCTGGCTTCTGCTCAGGTCATGATCTCAGGGTCCTGGGATCCAGTTCTGCCTCGGGCTCTCTGCTTGGCAGGGAGCCTGCTTCCTCCTCTCTCTCTCTCTCTCTCTGCCTGCCTCTCTGCCTACTTGTGATCTCTCTTTGTCAAATAAATAAATAAAATCTTTTTTTTAAAAAGAACCCCTTTATAACTGCTGTCACAATGATGTATAGAGAAGCCCTCTCACTCTGCCCTCTATCCCCATACGCCAAGACCTGTGGTACTGAAGCAGCTGCCTGTGCCCTGTATCTTCTCTGTCACCAACTGTGATTTCTTCCACTGCTGCCTGCAGGCTGTTCTGGCCGCCCTCAAAATATATTCCATGTGTGGGGCGACAAGCTCCTCCCTTCATCGTTTTTAAGTAACATCAGGCCAACCCATCCTTCCTTGCACCAGTAAAATGCTGAGCTCTCCAGGTCTGTTTTCTCACATCGTGGACTCATCTGACCTGCCCGAGGTTGACTCTTAAAACCCCAGTCTGCATCATTAACCAGAGGCACATGCAGAAGAGACGGAATTGTCGTCTCTGCCCCACAGCTGCGTACAATCTGTACTGTACATCTCGTTCCTAGAGTCTGATGGGAGAAATTGTGAAAGAAGGCATTTCCAGGAACATCCCGTCACACGCCATGGGAGGAGGCCTGTGTGACTTGTGCTTAGGATCAAACCCAAATGCCTCGCCCTGCCACAGACCTTGCTTGGGCTGCCCCCACCTGCAGACGCATCTCCCCGCCTCCCACCTTGCTTCCGCTTGCTCTCCCCTTGGCCCTTCTCTCTCTTGGCACAAGGCATTTGCACATGCTATTCCTTCTGCCTGAAACACTCTTCCTTGCAATCTTGATCTAGTTAAATCCTCTCATCCTCCAAGTCTCTGCTCAGATTTCATGTCCTCTGAAAAGCCCTCTTGGAGCCCCTGGTATCATATGCTCTTGTGGATTCCTCTACTGTTACTTCACAGCATTTACATGTTTACACTTACTTTTGTGGTTATTTCCATGAACTGTTCCCTCCCTTTTAGAACATAAACTCTGCCCACATGGCGGACTGACCAGCACAGTCGTGCTCACAAATATGTAACAAGCAGCTGTGGGGTGTTAATCTTAAAAGTAAAAGCCAGTTACCTTACCAGCAAAAATGGGTTTATTTGGGAATAACAGAGATTGCAGTTTGGAATACGCAAACAACGGCAAACCTATAGGCAAGTCCGGAGAACAAAGGAGAGGAATACTGTTTCATGGAGGAGGAGGAAGTTGGGAGCGGTTGTTCTGAATGAAGGTCTGTTGGCGAAAACAAGTGTCCAGGCTGCTGGCAGTTCCTCATTGGCTGAGCAGCTGAGTTGTCAATGTCTTGCAGAAGATTCAATGACTTCTCCTCTTAGGGCTTACAGTTGATCATTTTTTCCCTTAGGGGTTATCCCCTGGGGTCTGTAATTGACAGTTCTTCCTGTCATTGACAGGACTGGTTCAGTTTCCCTTTCCAACCTCCCACTGGACTTTCCTGGGGTTTCCTTATATTAATTTTCAAAGGGGTAAGGTGTGTGTATGCGGGGGGGGGGACTCTGATTGATAGCTCTTCATGATTTGTGTGGCCCATCTCAAGCCATCAATGTGATTTCAACCAAAACTGCTGAACATTTTAACACCTGACTCCTGCTGGCCGGTATGAGCCAGCTCCAGAACCCCACTGCTGCTAACATCCCAGCACCCAACAACAGGTTTGTTGAATGAGTGAATGAATGAATGAATGAGTGAAATTAATCCCACAGATATAGCTTCCCCTATTTGTGCTTCTTTGTATGCAGAGCACTTTCATCAGTCCACTGCAGATTTAAAAAAAGAAAAACAAAACTATGATGCTTTCATCAAGCAAAGTGTATTCACCGTAAAGGAATATTCTTTGGGTCCCACTTTTTCCTGGTGTTAAAGCATCCTTTCTTGCCTATAATTAAAACTTTGCAGACTGTAAGTAGTGACTCATTAGTAGTTCATGAGATCAATTTAGAAAGTCATGACAAGCATCTTTTAAATTGAGTAGAAGACAAGACAAATTTCAGAATACCAGGATTTGTCCTGGGCTGTCAGGAAGTATTGTTTTGGGAAATTTCTTTTGTGAGCATGTGTTCATTCTGACTTGTGATGTAAAGTGACTTTTTAGCGTCAAGAAAGTTTGAAAACCACTGAGATTAAAAGCAATCCTTAAAAAAAAATCAATAAATGTTATTTTTAAAGCAATTTTAAATGCAATTTTAAAGCAATTTTGCAGCAAAATTGGGTGAAAAGTACAGAGATTCCCCCATAAAATCCCTATCCCCACACAGACACAGCCTTCCTGTTATTAATATCTCCTGCCACAGTGGTCCATTATTACAACAGAACCTGCAACAACACATAGTTATCACCCAAAGTACAGAGCTTACATTAGAGTTCACTCTTGGTAGTGTACATTTTGTGGGTTTGGATAAATGTATGACATATACCCATCAGTGTCATATCATACAGAGTAGTTTCACTGCCCTAAAATCCTGGGTGCTCTGCTTTTTATTACTGCCTAATATTCCATTGTCTGGTTGTACCATGGTTTACTTAACCAGTCACCTGCTGAAAAACATCTTAGTTGTCTCCAAGTTTGGATAGTTATAAATAAAGCTGTCATAAACATCAGTGCTGGTTTTCATGTGGACACAGTTTTTCCCTCCTCTGGGTAAACAACAAGGCCTGCCGTTGCCGGATTGTGTGGTAAGAGTAGGTTTCGTTTTGTTGGAAACTAACAAACTGTCTTCCAAAGTGGCCGTACCATTTTGCATTCCTAGCAGCGATGAGTGAGAGTTCCTGGTGCTCCACGTCCTTGTCAGAATTTGGTGATGTCCGTGTTCTGGATTTTGGCCATTCTAATAGGTATGCAGCAGTACCTCAGATTTAGTTCCTTGATGATGTATGGTGTTGAACATCTTTTTACAGGCTTATTTTTCATCTGTAAATTTTCTTTGCTGAGATGTCTGTTCAGGTCTTTTGTCCATTTTTTGATCAGATAACAATGCTTTTTCATTTAGTGGACTTGTTTTGTTTTCCATGTCCTTAATTGCAATTTTTTTCAAAAGCAAGAATACTATATCAGACTTCATGTTTTTGGTGCACATATTACCAGTTTCTGGGAAAAAAAGTATCAAGTTAAAAAAAACAACAACAATCCAGCTTTCCCAAGACCTCAGGGACCAGAAGGTTAAGTCCACTGAACTCTGAGAGATGACAGATGGATAGATGATAGATAGATAAACAGATAGATAGATAGATAGATAGATAGATAGATAGAGGGATAGGAAGGTGTCTGGCTTGGGGTTAGGGAACTTCTATTCTGGTCTACCTCCCCCACAATGACCCTGGTTATAAGTATTCATCCCAGAGTCATGGGACCCTTTTTGATCTAGCTGCCCCCACCTAGGCACAGCATGAGCAAGGCAGGGAGCACGATGAGGCTGATGCTTGCTGTTCCAATCCTCTCTACATGCAGGGGACAGCCCCTAGCTGGCCCTTAAGAACGGAGGTCGGGGTTGGGGGAGGATTGGAGATAAAGCCAGACCCAGGCCATCGGTGGAGTCCCACGTCCTGCCATGAACCCTCTCTAGATTGTAGCTGGCTGAACAAATTACATTGTAAATCACTTTCTGTTTGATGCCTGGAGCCTTGCACTGGACACTTTTATCTGCATGAGTTAATTATACCCGCCCCACAGCTGTGTGTGCCCGCTTGGGTGCGCATCCATGATGGAGAGCAGAGAGCATGGTGGTGCGGCAGCAAAGCTCATTTTCCAGAGAGAAACAGCTCCAGAAGAGAGAGATCCCTTGGACAGGGTCACACAGCCAGGAAGCCACAGTCATGGCTGGAATCTGAGCCCTGGAGAGTCATACACAGGTGACCGCGGTGCCCAGCTCCCTCCCAAAGACTTCATGACGACCCTAGGATGGTAAGAATGAGACCATAGTGGCTGACCCTTATGGGGCACCTATGTGAGCCAAGCCGTATGACGTAGATGGTTGTCTTCAGAGGGCGTGTCTGTTGTTATGCCCCCTTTACAGAGGAGGGAATCGAGGCACAGAGAAGGCACCACCACATTGGAAAGAGCAGACAGGGAGCATAGCTGAACCTTGAACCCTCTGAGCAGGTGCTCAGGGAGGGGAGAGCAAGCTTCTGTTGTCGGGGTTTGTGCTGGGCACTGGGGTGACAGCTGTGACCACTGCAGCCTCGCAAACCTGAAAACCTCAAGGAAAGAAAGTAAAGCAGGGCGACGTGACTGGGAAGGGGTTGTGGGGCAGGGGGCAGGGAATGACGTTGGGGTGGTCACGGAGGGCTGCTCGGAGAAGGGGACTTGGCTGAGACCTGAGGGCTATGAGGGAGCCAGGCTTGCAGAGTTCTTGGGGAAAGGTGTTTCAGGTGGAGGGAACAGCAAGTATAAAGGCCTCAAGATGGGAACAAGTTAGGTGTGTTTGAGGAACTGAGAAAAGGAAGTGAGAATGAGAAGGCGGTGGTGGGGGGAGAGGCTGTGGAGAAGGAGGGGAGAGCAAGCTTCGGAAGAGGAGGGGGTTTCTAGGCAGCCATAGGAGCCTTAAGGAGTGGAGGGAGGGATGTGGGGCATGGTCTCCAAGGCAGGGTTCAGTGCCATCTTCTCCTCCTGGCTCCCGAGTCCAAATACCTTTCCCCTCTCTCCACTCGGGCAGTCTGCACTATCTACTTCCCCTGCAAGAGCTACAGCCCAATCTCAGCTCCCCCATTACTGCAGGGCTCATGGGCTCCTTCTGAACCAGAACATAGCGCTCTTGCCTGCAGTCCCGCCTGCAGGCATCCATTCATTAATTCCTCTGTCCACTCGTCCATCAAATGTGGATTTGCTGCAAGTCTTTTGCTTTTGCAGGTTCCTCTGCCTGAAACAGTCTTTTATCCTGCAGGGCTCTGCTTCCAGTGGCACCTCTTCTGAGATGCCTTCTCTGACCACCCCCAGCTAATTTAGCCCCTTATCACCCTGTGAGTGACTGTACTGCGCTTCATGGTGAAACAGGGTAGGCTGGTACTCCTGGGGCTCTCTCTCTCTATGCAAGAGATAAATATGCCTTCTCATTTTCTTTTGGGAACCATCCTTCCCTTCTCTTTGTCTGCATGATTTGTTTGTGTCAGCCATGTTCCCCCACTTCAGAAATGAGCACATCATCCAGGTAAAGCCAATGAGAAAGCTGCAGGACTTTTGCTGAAGCTCCTGAAAAGCTAAGCTTTGTTCCTACCCTGGTTGCTCACCTAGTGGGCAGCAAGTTTGGAGCTGCTGGGGGAAGAGACGACCTGCCTGAAAATGAAATTGATACTGAGGGCAGAAAAGGTGAAAGAAGGAGCAATGCACAGTCCTGAGTGAATTGTTTGAGCACCTGGATTCAGCCATACCTGCAATCCACCCCCCCGCCGCGACTTTTCCATTGTAAGAACCAGTACGTTCCCTTTGTGTTTTAGCTAGTTTGGGTTTCAGTAGCAGTAGACAGTCTAATTGGTAACAAAGTCTTGAAGATACGCATGCAGCCAAGCTTAGGTACTTTCCCCCTGAGGGATGTGGGCAGGCACTTCCCTCATTCAGAAGCCACGCCCCCTCTAGAGGCTCCTTTTCTACAAAGCCTGAGTGGTTCGCTCAACCTGAGACAAAAAAAGCAGAATCCAAGCCTGAGTCCAAGACATGTGACTTACAAAAGCAGCCACGCGACCAGCAGCAGGAACTGGGAATCTGCATTATTAATAAGCAAATCCATTTTCTTTCCCTCTTCTGGATGGGCTGAGCCCTGATTTTATTAGCTTGTTTTTATTAGCTCCGTCCATGTGTCCAGGGAAAGTATGTAAGCCAGTCAGTCATAGTTCTCTCGTCTCCTGGTCAGTGACTGGTTCTGGAAGAGGCTGTGACTAACCACTTCCCAGCAGACTTAAACTCACATGTCGGGGCTCCTGGGGTAAAATGGTTTTGTTCTTAAAAAGTAATGCAAGGGGAAGAAACTTCCCTTTTGTGCCTCCCACAGAAAGTGCAGCCATGTGAGGAGGCATTAACTGACCTCGGATTCGACTTTCTCAAACTCTTCATCCAAAGCAGAATCATAACAGACTCTGCCTGGTTTTCCCCTCCATCCATGTGGGAGAAAAAAAGGCAGTGCCGATCACACTTGACTAGTTTAACAAAGAAAAAAAAAACTTACAAATATTTAGCCTTGTCACAATCTATATGACAATCTAAGTATTATTCCCAGGGCAACAAATTATTAAGTAAGACAGATGAGAATTACAGAATTTGGAAGGTTAAAGGTTGCTTGATAGAGTATTTGCAAGAGGAGTTTTATAATGCTGAGTTGTGTCTGATTTTCTACAGCTGCAAAGAAAGATCAGTTTTCTACCTATCTTTCTGCAGTTTCTTCAACCAGCACTTAGAAGAGCCTATAAGTACCAAGAGTGAAATCAGAGAGGTCAAACACTTAAAAAGGAGGAGGAAAATGGGCAGAGCAAGATTTTAGCAAAAGGAACAGTAAAGTTGTAATGTTTTGCATCTGTAGGAAATGATGGCTGGAACTGTAGCAGCCATATTGCCACCTTGAGGGAGGAACTCCCCACATGCAAGGACTCTTAGTCCATGAGAAATGCAATGACCTTGTAGAACCTCTCTATCTTGGTGAGATTCGTTGTTTTGCAAAATAATAAAAGCCTTTTTTTTTTCAAAGATATTTGGCATCTCTTCTTCCCCTACTTGCAGCCAGGAGTATCTTACATGATCCTCCCAGAGCGAGGGATGCACAGGAGCCGGCAAGGGAACTTCAACAGTGTGGCCCATGTGGTGCTCAGAGCACTGCCCTCACCAGGCATGGTCCTGGCTGTCCACACGAGAGCCCCCTCATTCCCTCCAGGCTCTGTCACTGCTGGCATCATAGTGATTATGGTTTCTGTATTCTGCAGAAAGGCTCAGTAATTGTTTTTGTTTTTGTTTTTTAACTCTAGCCACCAACTCGTAACATTTAGCTAAGGTTACTCCCAGAGCATGCATGTCATCAACCCTGATAATTCAACAGGGACAGTAGAAAAATATCAGAACCATGACCACCTTGGGGAGTGGGACAGGGATTACCTGGGCAGGGTAACTTCGTGGGGTGATGGCACTGTTCTTTCCCTGAATCGGGACGTGTGTGTGCACCAGTGGAAACTCAGCAACATCCATTTAAGATACGTACATTTCATCGTATCCAAATTTTACCTCAAAAAAGAACTGTAGGGGCACCTGGGTGGCTCAGTCGTTGGGCATCTGCCTTCGGCTCAGGTCATGATCTCAGAGTCCTGGGATGGAGCCCCGCGTCGGGGTCCCTGCTCTGTGGGAAGCCTGCTTCTCCCTCTCCCACTCCCCCTGCTTGTGTTCCCTCTCTCACTGTCTCTCTCTCTCTCTCTCTCTCTCTTTGTCAAATAAATAAATAAATAAAATCTTAAAAAAAAAAAAAAGAACTGTAGACCTCAAATCCCTGTTAGTGATGTGTGCATGCTGAAATGAGTTTAAAGTGCATGTCAGCTTTAAAATCCTTCACTTGAACTCATTTAAAAATCCAACGGAGAAATCATATGGTTGACGAATGAACAGAAGCGGGCTGATGGGTATGTGATAAAGCAAACGGAGGAAAACGTTAACGATCGTGGAATCTAGATGATGGGTACCTGGGGGTTATGGTAAAATTCATTCACTTTCTTTGTAGGTTGGACAGTTCTAATACAAGGGCCCCCGGGTGGCTCAGTCATTAAACCATGTACTCTTGATTTTGGCTTAGGGGTTCCTGGTTGGGGCTCCACACTCAGCGGGGAGTCTGCTTGTCCCTCTCCCTCCCCCCATACCCCTCCGCCTGCACAGTCTCTCTCTGTCTCTCAAATAAATAAATAAATAAAATCTTTTTTTTTTTTTTTAAGTTCTCTTACTTCAGTGTTGGATCTTTCTTGGCGACAGCCCAGTGGGCCCTTCTCTCCTGCGGGGGGCACCCCCGAGGGTGTGGTCCTTGCCCACAGTCCCACCTTCTAGGTCTAGGCCAAGGGAGGGGAAAGTCCAGAAGGAGACATGGAGATCTGCCTGAGATGGAGAGTTACAGAGATAACTAACAGAGAAACCAAAAATGATGATAGTGGTAATTGTCAGAACAAGAGCCAACACCTGCCCTTAGCTCCATCCAGGCTCTGCCCCAAGGGCTTTAGAGGAATTCATCCACCTGTTCTTGGTTGTTCTCATTTATGGATGTGGAAGCCGAGGCCCAGGTAGGGGTGATGTTAGTTTGGTGCAGCGGTGGGAGGGGACTGGTGTCGATCACATCCTCACCCCACCCCCCGTGGGGCGGGGGCAGGAAGTTAACGAGGAAGGGCTTTGTGGGTAACACTGATGAATCAAAACCCAGAGGCATCAACATCTTGTAAAGAGATGGGGAGACTGTGGCGGAGGGTGTGGAGCAGCCGTGACAGCTGCCTGCCTCTGGAGGAAGTGGTGGGGGGCGATCCCGGGGTGGCCGGTGCTGTGGCCGCAGCAGGAAAGGAGGGCGGAAGCCACGAATCTGGGAGTCTGGCAGGCTGCGCTCCCCGGGTCCCAAGCGTCTGCATGGCCCACGGAGGCGAGCGGGCCCACCCAGTGAGGGTATGTGGGATGCGGGTCAGCATGATCCGAGCCCACGGCGGAGGTTTCAGGCTGCGGGTGGAGCATGAGGCCAGAGGCCGGAGGCCGGGGTGGTCCACGCAGGCACACCCATGGGGGACCCGTCCTGACGACAGGCCAGCTCTCCAAAGCCCCTGTTGAAGACAATAGCACCGAAGCCTGTGCTCCAGGCCAGGCTTGGAGTGTTACAGGACCAAGAACTGTTTCCAAACTCAGGTTCTGTGGCTGTTTGCCCCTCGAAAATCAATACTTGAGAGACAAGCGATGGCGGGAAAAGAAAGGTTGCTTTATGCAGGAAGCCGGCAACCTGGGAGGACGGTGGATGGAAGTCCCAAGGCCATGTTCTCCCGTCCAGGGGGAGCCAGAGGGTTTTCACGGGGAGGCTATGGGAACAGGGACAGGGAGGAGGCCTGCGTGCAGGAGAGGCGGGTGCCCGGCAGTTAGGTAGGTCTCCACGACCCTGCACAAATGTACTGGCACCCGTGGGAGCTGTTTTGAACGCAGTCGGGCCTTATCTCCGGGGAAAGTTTGGTCTTTCACGCCTCAGGGCCAGTGAAGCACGTCATGGCCTCAGCTGACTCGATCCTCCCAACAACAAGGACGAGGAGGGGACACGGAGGCACGCGGTGCGAGATCCCAGGAAAGGCCGTTGTCCTGGAGACTCCCACGTGACGTGGCGGCCCCAAAGGACCTCTGGAGACAAATGCCAAGCGGACAGCTACCTGACTCATTTCCGGTCCCCTCGCTTCAGTCTCAGCGGCGGGAGCCACAAGGTCTGTGCACAAGTGCTGAGAGCGTAGGTGGCCGGCGGGGACACAGCATGGAGGAGCCACCGGGCACTGGCCTCCATCTGGAAAATGGCGATAATTTGGGCATTCGCTAGAGAATCCACTGAGGCCAGGGAGCTTCCGTGTGGGGAGAAGTCAGGGCACAACGGAGCCTCTCTAATGCCCGATGTTTTGAGCGCTGTGATTATTGCCTTGACAGAAGGAGAGGGAGGAAAGGAGGAAGGAAGGAAGGAAGGAAGGGGGCAAGAATGCAGGAAAGAGGAACAAGAAAGAGGAAAACATGTTCACATTCAAGAGGAAGGAAGGAAGTGAGGTGGGAAGTGGGGTTTGGAAGAAGATACGGGCAGCAGGTGGAGTGTTCCCAAAGATTCCCACGAACAACTGGACAAAGAGCTTTGTCCTTCAGGGGGTGGATGGCAGGGTCCTGACCACGCAGCCGAAGAGGTCTGCCGAGTTGGATCCTGGATCTCTTTCCAGCCCTGCCGCGTCCCAGCTGAGGCGATGAGCGCCTGACCCTCCCCCACTGAACCTCAGTCTCCCCTTGCCCACAGGTTGTATCAGCGGCTGATGAGCCCATGAAGCAAGCTCGCTGTCTTTGCTGAGGGGCAGGCAGCCACGCCTGGATTCCGCTCACGGGATGTCATTACACTTACCCAGTTCTCAGTTGGCTGACAAATCAAAAGGCTATAAATAGGCATGTTTGGTTTCTCATAAATGCATTAAAAATGACATGGCATCTTGCCCAGATTTCCCGTCAGGGTGGTGGGCAAGGATTGTTTTACAGAGATCTAAGGGGTGTCAAGGTCGTGGGCTCAGAAGGAGCTACAGCTGCCCAGTGACACCAGGTGTCGTCTCGACGAGCCCATGCCCTCCTTGGCACAGGCTCACGCCGCCACTCTGGGCCCTGGCAAGCCCCGCCGGGTGACTCAGGCCTGGCCCCTGCCTGTTTGCCTGGACTCAGCCCTCTGGCTCAGCCTGCATTAGGTCAATCTGTTCACAAGTGGGTTCTGGGAAGGCTGTGCCAGGTGGTGGATGGAGGGGAGAGCAGGGAGAGGCAGACACAGTGAGGGGAAAGACTGGGCTGTCCTGGGGCCTCCCTCCATCTTTCTTCATGAACTTCTCGGAGGCTGACCTCATTCCTGGCTCAGGAGGGAGACCCTGGGGGCAGAAGATACCAATTCTGGACTCCACCATCTGGGTTCAGTTCCTAGCTGCTCCACGTGTGACCTTAGGCATATTTATCCCATCAGTGACTCAGTTTCCCCATATGCAAAATGAACATAATAGCAATGCCTACCCCATAGGGTGGCTGGAAGGTTTAAATTATTAAATGGGTATTAGTATTACTATACTATTATCATTATCTCCTGATGCTCCAAACAGTGTCAGGCACAGAATATCTGCTCAGACTAGGGCTTGCTATTTTTTGTGAAGTGGTTAAGAGCAAGGACTCTGGAGCAGCCTGGTTGGGTTCAACTCCCAGCCTCACCACTCACGAGCACCTGGATCTAACTGTGCCTGAAATCAGACCTAATCTTGGGCTTTTCCATTCCAAGAGCCAGTACACTCCTTGTTAGCTTAAGCACCTTTGCCTGGATGTCTGTTACTTGCAGCCCCATGGGTTCTGACTAATATAGAAGGCTACTAGGGGCTCAAATTACAGAAAGACATCTGAGGAGAAGGGAAGCTAAGGAAAGGAACAGAAGTGATACAGATGAGTTAGCATCCTCCTCCTGGGTTAGAATCCCAGCTGTGTTCCTTACTGCCTCTGATAAAGTGAGTACAGAGGGGATGAAGTCCTTTACTCCCTATGTCCCTCCTTACAGTGTGACTTTGCTACTTTTGCCATCAAGAGATGAGTCTATTTCCCCACCCTTTGAATCTGGGCTGACCTTGTTACTTCCTTTGGCCATGGACAAAGTGATACTGTGCTGGTTCCAAGCTTAGGCTTCGGAAGCCTATGCAGCTTCCGCTGGCTCTCTTGGACCCTTGCTGCAACCTTGTGGACACGTCCAGGCTAGACTGCTGGAGGGTAGGAGACTGAAGGCTTCCCAGGCAACTGCCACCCAACCCTCAGAAGCAGAGCCATCCAGCTGCTCAGAGCTGACCACAGAGGCATGAACGAGGCCAGCCAAGATCTGAAAAACTACCCAGCTGAGTCCAGCCTGTGTCCCCACCCTACAGAAAGGAGAGAGAAATAAATGACTGTTGTGTCAAACCATTGCACTTGGGGTGGTTTCTTACGCAGCAGGAGATAACAGATACAGCTTGTCTAAACCAACCTTGCCCACGGGACTTCCCGAAACCTCGACTTTAAGGTGCATGGCAAGCCATGCCTGCTCTGCCCCAGTCCCAGGTCCAGCGAGGCCTCAGCCTGGGCCTCAAGAGGGCTTGCAGTTTCTTGGAGCCCTGCCACCAGCTTGTGGACAAGTCTGGCTCACACTCCTGGAGGATGAGAGACCACGCAGAGAGCCCAGGTCCTCCAGCTGATGGCATCTGCTCCAGCCTGGCCAGCCAACTCCTGCCCACGGAAGACACCTCAGCCAACACTGGAGAGCCAGCCCAGCCCACTGCTGAGCAGAAAACCGTGAATCCTCCCCAGATTTGTAAGCATAAATTCTTTCTATTCGAAATCCCTGACTTGGGAGGGTGCTTTATTTAGCTGCCATAATTGATAGACTGTTTGTATTAATAGGTGAGTAGATTTATCATTCTGACCCTCAGTGTCCTCCTACAAAAAATAAAAATCACTTTGGATGTGTCTTGAGAAGGCCATGAGCTCATGATCCTAAAGCTTTTGGCACAGATCCTGGCGGAGAGTTAGCACTCAATTAATGGAAGCTGGGAGGGAAACTGAAGGATAGAGAGACAGCTGACTGCATCCCACCCTTTGAATCTCCCTGCCTTGTCTGGCCAGCTGTGGATCATTTCAGAGAGGACCCATGGCCCATAGATACCCACACCTTTTATCCTTTAGTGTCACCAACACAGAGACATTCCTTGGAGGTAAGGCTGAAACCCTTGAGTAGAGGTGTCCTTGGCCCCTGAGGCCATCCAGAAAAAGTAGCTACCTAACAGTTACAGGTTCTAGACTCAGACACTGGTTCTGACCAATCTCTGCCATTTATTGCCATGTGACCCTGGGCAACCAAGGCAGCCCTTCTGAGCTTCCATCACCTCCCTGTAAAATAGAGATAGTTGTACTTACCTCTCAGGCTGATTGCTCATTCATTCCTTCCCGAAATCAGCAGACATACATTTATTGAGCTCTTAACTGTGTTCCAGCTGTTTCGTGAGTGGGAGGTACAATGAGGAAACCATACCAGAAATATCCCTGTCTTCTTGGAGTTCTCAGTTCAGTGGGTAAAGAAAACAATTAACCCACCAGGGACAAAAGAAGTGAAAAACTGTGAAAGTGGCAAGGGTTTTGGAAGGAGAGTGTATCAGTCAGGAGAGGCTGGGTTATGCTGTGGGAACAAACATCCCGTGTCTTATGGCTTGGGACAACAAATGTTTATTTCTCTTTTTTTCTTTTTTGAAGATTATATTTATTTATTTGACAGGGAGAGACAGCCAGAGAGGAAACACAAGCAGGGGGAGTGGGAAAGGGAGAAGCAGGCTTCCTGCTAAGTAGGGAACCCAATGAGGGGCTCAATCCCAGGACCCTGAGATCATGACCTGAGTTGAAGGCAGGTGCTTAGCCAACTGAGCCAGCCACACAGGTGCCCCCAAATGTTTATTTCTTACTAATGTGTTGTGGGTTAGCTGGAACTCTGCTCACATCACAACCCAGGGCTGGCAGAACAGCCTCCATCTCAAGTACCGTGGGCTCTGCACAGAGGAAAGAGGACTTGAGAGCATCTCGCTCTGGAATTAAGTGCTCTAGCTTGGAAGTGACTTGGATTACTTCTGCCTGCATCTCATTGGCCAGAGATGGTTGCATGGCCCAAGGAGGCCAAGGGCACCATCCTACCCTGTTGGAAGGTAGACAGCCAGGGAGATTTGGTGAACAGCACTAGGGACCATTCTGAACATGTAAATATTGTGGGGAGGCTTTCAGGAGGGCAAAGATGCCTGACCTGAGGCCTGAACAATATGAGGGGCTAATGAAGAGGAGGGGGAAAGAAAGGGCTTTCTAGAAGGGTGCCCACAGCCTGGGGAGGAGGGTAAAAGGCAGCCAGTTTGGCTGGAGCCAGAGAGGGGGTGACATACAGTGTAAGGAAAGATGAGAAGTGTGTAGTGGCCCATTGGTACAGGCATGGTAGGCCGTGAAGGTAGTCAGTCTGATTCTAGAAGCAAGGAATGGCCATTGCTGGGGCTTTAGGCAGATGTAGGGTGTCCTGGATTTGCTTGAGCATTCAGGGAGAGCATGGCCAGGGACTCTCGTGAAGGCTAATGAGGGGTGCCCTGAGCTGCTGCGGAAGGATGTGGGCCCCCTGAAACTCTGTGTCTCCCAAGACTGTTGCAGGCTAAAAGCTTTATTTTTATCTAAAGATAAGAAGAGATGATCTTTTTATGTCTGAACAAAAAAAAAAAATTGAGCAGTATATATAAGTTTTAGGAATTCGGAAATGTCAACTTAAATATTCCCCTCAGGTCAACCAATTAGTATAAGGAGTCAGAATTACAGATTTTTTTAGGCGTTAAAATTGCTTCAGAAGCCGTGGCCACAATCTCTGAAGCCTGGATTGTGGCAATAACGGGCCAGATGCAAACCAGTTTACCTCCTCTTTCTGGGGACACAGAAGGCCAGGTTTCCAAGCTTCCTTTGAAGTTAAGTAGGGGCTGTGTGAATAGGTTCTGGCCAGTGAAATGTGGACAAAATGAACGACACTTGTAAGCCTGGCCTGAACATCCATACCTGATTCCAGTTCTTTCTGCCCCTTCGGTGGTGACCGTGGAAACCATGCTCCAGAGGGCAGCCTGTACCCTCTAAGTCACTGCTTTAAGGAAGCCCTGGGCTGCATCTGATCATAACGTGAGCCAGAAATAACACTTTATACTTAGTCTGGGGTTTCTTTGTTACTGTAGCAAAGCCTAGCCTATCCTGACTTACAGAATGACTTACAGGACTCCTGTAATAGAAGTAATATTTGCAAAGGCAATTTCAAAACACAGAAGGTGTCTGTATTCAGGGTTGCCCTGTGGAGTTGTGTAGGTCAGTACTGGGCAGTGTGGCCAGCCCAGGGGGCAGGTCGGGATCCACTCTGTGCCCGACTCACCAACCTAGTACCCTCCTAGGAGGCTGTGTCCATGTGAAGGAAGCACAATCAAAATTGTACAGTAAGGGGACACGTAGGCTAAGGGCAGCTTTTTCTGTGTTTCTGCAGTGTCAGAAAAAAAGAAAAGGGAATACTTTCTCCATTCTCCTTTCTTTCTCTAGCGGATGGGAGGGGCTGTAGGCTGAACACTGGAATTGCATTTATTAGTAACTATATTTTTTTAAAAAGTAAGCCTCAGAATTTAAAAAAAAATTGTGATGGAAAACACCTCACCAAAGAGGATACACAGATGGCAAATAAGCAGATGAAAAGAGGATCAGAGGTCATTGCATTAGGGAAATGCAAATTAAAACAATGAGATACCACATCACACCTATCAGAATGGCGAAAATCTGGGACACAGACACCAAAAAATGTTGGTGAGGATGTGGAACACCAGGATCTCCTATTTATTGCTGGTGGGAATGGAGAACCCCACAGTTGTCTTGGAATATGGTTTGTCAATTTCTTACAAAACTAAATGAACTCTCACCATACAGCCCAGCAACTGCACTCCTTGGTATTTCCACAAAGGAGTTGAAAACTTAGGTTCATACAAAAACCTGCACACGGATGTTCACAGCAGCTCTCTTTGTAAGTGCCAACACTTGGAAGCAACCAAGATGTCCTTCCATAGGAGAATGGATTAACAGTGGTAGATTCAGACAATGGAAGAGGATTCAGGGCTAAAAGGAAATGAGCCAGCAAAAGCCATGAGAAGACATGGAGGAAATTTACATGCATAGGTCCAAGTGAAAGAAGTCAGTCGGAAAATGTGCCACACTCTACGATTCCACCTGTATGACATTCCAGAGAGGGGAAGGTCTGGAGAGGGGATAAAAATGAGTGGTTGTCAAGAGTTAGCTGGGAGATAGGGATGAATGGTAGAGCACAGAGGGTCTTTAGGATGGCGAAATGACTTTGATACTACAATGATGCATGCATTTATCCAAATCCATAGAATGTACACATCGAGAGCGAACACTAGTGTGAACCGTGGACTTCGGGTGATACTGCTGTGCCCATACAGACTCATGGATTGTGAGAGATGCACCCCTCCGGTGGCAGGTGTGGATGATGGAGAGGCTGGGCATTCACCAGATGTTGATAATGAGTGGGGAGGGGCCATCTTTGTCCCTTCCTCGATTTTGCTGTGAACCTCAAACTGCTCAAAAAAAAAAAAAAAGTCTTAAAATTACAATAGGACAAGGAGGGACGACTGGGTGGCTCAGCTGGTTAAGCGTCTGCCTTTGGCTCAGGTCATGATCCCAGGGTCCTGGAATCAAGTCCCACATCGGGCTCTCTGCTCAGTAGGGAATCTGCTTCTCCCTCTCCCTCTGCTGTTCCCCCTGCTTGTGTGCACTCTCTCTCACTCTCTGACAAATAAATAAATGAAATCTTTTTTTAAAAAATCAACAAGTTAAAAAAAAACAATATAACAATGATGGGGCAAAACAGGATGGTTAAAAATGGAATATGGAGCATGTGCTACCTTCCACGGCACTCGGAGGTGGGGGGAAGAGGTGGTGAGGGCTGGCCTCACTGCTTCTCCCACTGGGTGATGGAAGCTTCTCATTGTCCAGTTGACTGAATGGAGAGTGGCTGCCACTCCCCATCCTTACCCGTCAGGATCTCTATGTTGCCAGAATCTCCTTTTTATTTTTTTATTTTTATTTTTATTTTTTTAGATTTTTATTTATTTATTTGACAGAGAGAGATCACAAGTAGGCAGAGAGGCAGGCAGAGAGAGGAGGAAGCAGGTTTCCCGCTGAGCAGAGAGCCCGATGCGGGGCTCGATCCCAGGACCCTGAGATCATGACCTGAGCCGAAGGCAGAGGCTTAACCCACTGAGCCACCCAGGCACCCCTATTTTTTTATTTTTTTAAGGATTTTATTTATTTGACAGAGAGAGACAGCCAGAGAGGGAACACAAGCAGTGGGGGTGGGAGAAAGAGAAGCAGGCCTCCCGCCAAGCAGGGAGCCCAAAGTGGGGCTCAATCCCAGGACCCTGGGATCATGATTTGAGCCCAAGGCAGGTACTTAATGACTGAGCCACCCAGGAGCCCCAGAATCACTTTTTTTTTTCTTAAAGATTTTATTTATTTGACAGACAGAGATCACAAGCAAGCAGAGAGGCAGGCAGAGAGAGAGAGAGAGAGAGAGAGAGAGAGACAGGGAAGCAGGCTCCCTGCTGAGCAGAAAGCCTGATGTGGGGCTTGATCCCAGGACCCTGAGATTATGACCTGGGCTGAAGGCAGAGGCCTTAACCCACTGAGCCACCCGGGCACCCCCCAGAATCACCTTTTTAATTGGACATCAGATCAAGGGTCTCCACTGCTCAAAAGCCTCCCGTGGCTCCCATCTCACTTCAGACAGAATCCAAAGCCCTGGCCTACCGTGCCCTACAGGATCTGGCTGTGCTCTCTCCCTCTTGTCTCCCTGCCCCAGTCAGCCCCATCCACCAAGTAGACACCCACTCTGGAGTCTTCATACACACTGCCTCTGCCCAGAACCACTTGGGACCGGCTGAATGACAGCTCCCCAAAGGGTTCTGTTCCAAACCCCTGCATCCGTGGAAAATGTTACTTACATGGTGGAAGGGACTTTGCAGGTATGATTAAGGTCAGGATCTTGGGATGGGGACATTATTTTGGATTATCAGGTGGGCCAGATATAATCCTGAAAGTCCTTGTAAGACTTGTAAGAGGGAAGCAGGAGAGTCAAAGAGTTGAAGAAGGAGATGTGACCCTGGAATCGTTGGTCAGAGAGTCAGGCACAGAGATCTGAAAAGGCCCCGCTGTTGGCTTTGAGGATGGAGGACTTGTGAAGGAGCTGGAGGGGCGAGCATAGGATTTCCCGCCTTGAGCCTCTAGAGGAATCCAGCCCTGCTGACACCTTGATTTTAGACTCAGTCAAGACCCAAATCAGACCCATTTTGGTCTTCTGACCTCCCGAAGTGTACAACTGTACATCCGTGTTGTTTTAAGCCATTCCGTTGATGGTCATTTGTTATAGTAGCTGTAGGAACCCGATACCCACTGCCTCGAGACCCCTACTTGTCTGGCTCTTTCTCATTGTTCAAGGCTCATCTGAGCTCATCTGAAATGTCACCTCTTGAGAGAAGCTGTCCCTAGCGACTCCGGCTCATAAATATTTATTGAATGAATAATTGAAAACAGAAACGTCCAGTTGACCCCGATAAAGGTTGAAGCAAGAGCCCACAGACTAACACCTGTGGGCTGATGTGTTTTATTTGGCTGGGGCTGTGTTTGAAAACATTTTTGAGCCAGTTTTTATGAGTTGAAACAGCTTCGCTCAGATATCTCAGTTTCAAGAAGCACAAGAAGCTCTCGGAGGAATGAGAGGCCTGCATTTGTGCCTGGTGGATATCAGCTAGAATTTTCTGGCATGGCCCCAGCCGCCCCACCCCGCCCCCACCCCACCAGTATAAAAACTCCTACACCGACTGCCACAGCCCCCTCCAGGCCTTGCCCCTTGTGTATGGTTTCTGCTTGGCTCAGGCAGGCCACTGCTTTAGCAACCCTGGCATCTCAGCTAGGGGTCCCCCAAAAGCAAATATGAAAATAGAAAGTATCAACGAGGAGGCAGGAGGTAGGTATGAACCATCAGATGGAAATTTGAGAACTACAAAATACATTAACCCAAGTAAAAGTCTCACCGGACAGACTGAGGGGCAGAAGGGAGATGACATAGGAAGGTGTCAGCAAACTTGAGAGAAAATAGACATTCTCTGACCCGCAAAGCAGAGAAGATGGGAGGAAAATCAATGATCTCAGGAGGGCGGGGGACAACAACAGCTCTGACCTCCATATCTTTGGAGTCCTGGGGGAGGAGAGGGAATGCTGGGGTAGAAAATATTTGAAGAATCTAATTTCGGGGAGCAGAAGGGAGGGAGAGCAAGGCCGGGAAGGGGCTAACTCAATCCACAGTGCTTTATGGAGCCACTCACTGCCGCACCTGCCTGAAGCTCAGTGTCACTGAGGACCCTCGGAGGGAATGTGTAGAATGTGGCCTGGACTTGGAGCTCCCACTCCCATGCCTTCTGGGTACGGGTGGCTCCCAGGGGCACCAAGCGCTCTGCTGTCAGCCTGGCCCATGCCTGGTGCAATGGACCATCTGCGTAACTGCTAAAGCTACAGGGGACCTCAGGGTGGGCTTGGGGCAATGGGTGGGGGGTGTCTTGGTTGCCTACCATGGCATAACAAACTACCAGACATTCAGTGTCTTAAAACAACGTGCATGCATGACACCCTGGTGTCTGCGGGTCAGGGGTGCAAAGTGGCTGGACTGGGTCCTCTACTCGGGGCCTCCCAAGGCTGCAATGGAAGTGTTGGTCGGGCTGTGTTCTCATCCGGATGCTTGACTGAAGAACCTGCTTCCGACCTTCTTCAGATCGTTGGCAGAGTTCACTGCCTTGCGGCCTCAGGTCTGAAAGACCACATGCCACTCCCAGAGGCAGTTCACGGTCCCCACCAAGCAGATGTGCTCAACATGGTCGTGGACCTCATCGGGCCAGCAGGCCTCCCTCGCTCCCGCAGGTGAAGACAGAGTCTTACGTGATGTAATCTAATCCAGGCCTGACATTCTGACACCTTCACAATGGGAAGAGGGATATGGTTGGAAACAAGTCACAGGGGCCAGGAGGCGACAGTTGCTGGGATCACCTGAGGGTCTGCCTGTCACGGCGGGACACCGACTGCCTGGGCTGTGGGTTGTGAACTTCTAGGCTGTGCGGACAGGCCTGTGCTCGGCTCCGTTTCCTCTGCCCCCAGCTACCACACAATGTGCCCCTGTGGGTGCAGGACACTGGGGGTTTCTGGGGAGCTGGTTAGGAGGGGCCCAGAGGCCTCCTCCCAAGTTCACCGTGTGACCTCAGGCCGGGCGCTTGAACCCCCTGTGCGTTGATGTTCTCAACTACAAGATGAGGTTCATAGGAACCCCAGCCTCCTGGGAGGCCGTGAGGACATAATGTTCATGAAGGGTGTGAGTTCCGATCCTGCCAGAAAGTTCACAAATATTTCCCATTCCCGTCTTTGTGATTCTCTGCCTCTGTTTCCCGATGGACCCCGTTTAGTTCTCCACAAATGTCCCCCCATTCTGCAGGAATCTTTGTGTCTCTGGGCACCGCGTGAAGCCCCAAGTGTTTTGGCAACAGTGTCTGGTAAGTGAGGAGTGAGCTCTGCCCTCTACTCAGGGGCAGAACTTCAGCTCTGGAAGTTTCAGATTGGTCCTGTCATGGCTTCACAATGGACTCTCAGGGCAATGAATTTTACAAGGCATTAATATTTGATTTCTCACTCTTGTACTCTGCTGAACAGCATGTATAATTTCTGGGAACAGCCAGGCTTGGTGATTCCCGTGGGCCAGCTGGGCCAGGTCCGGCGCCTTGTCCTGGTAGAGGGGTCTGTCTCTCCTTCTCAGGGGCCTGAGAGGGCTCTCTGCCCTGCAAGAGCCAGGAAGGGTGACACGTGTCCAGCGGCCCTGGGCCACTCCCCTGGCAGCACCCTCTGCCTTGGAGAGAGATGGCTAAGCCCGAAGGCCCTCGGCACAGTGGGGGCAGAGTGGGGGCAGGCGAAAGGCATGGAAAATAAAAGCATGGAAAGGCAGCAAGCAGCCCGGAGCAGATCTGCAGAGTCTCGGGGCTCCCCACCCCCGTTCCATCTCAGCCCCTGTCCTTGTGGGATGCAGTCAGGAAGGTGGCCACAGTTTACCAACTCCCAGAGACTCGCCCTGCACATGGTCTCATTCCATCCCTCCCTCCCCGCGGGAGGAACACAACCGTGAGCCAGGCAACCTGAGTTCAGAATGGAGACCAGAGCCCCCAGCCCCCGCCAGTCTCTAGACTGTAGTTTTGCCTCGGCTTCCCTGTCTGTGGCACGGAGATCGCTAATGAGTTAAAGGAGCAGGACCTGGGACGCGGCCTCGGCTGTAACTGTGGGTCTGTCTTGTGCCCCTGCCCAGGCCCACGCCCCAGCTGCCATGGGAAGGACCGTTCAGGGGATGAGGACGCGGGAGACCAGCCGTCCTGGGCCCTGGGGGATCGCTTTATTTCACCAGCAGCACCTGGTCGCTTCTTTTGTGCTGGGAAGGGTGGCAGAGCTTGAGCAGCAGGCCCAGCAGGCCCAGAAAGATGCCTACCAGCAGCATCAGCTTGAGCCCCTTGAGGACGGACCTGGCCTTCCCCTTCCGGGCCTCCCTCGACTCCAGCTGTGGTCCGGCTTCCTCTTGCTGGAGGGTCTCCGGCACATCCGGAAAGGGCCTGGGGTTGAAGCGAGCCATGAGCTCCTGCTTCACAAAGCACTTGTAAATGGCCGGCTCGAAGACCTGAAGCTGCCTGCCGCCGTTGGTGGGTTCCAGAATGCTGCTCAGGACCTGGTTGGAGAGCTGGCCCTGCCAGGTCAGGGGGATGTCGTTGACTTCCCAGAGGATGGGCCTGCAAAGGACGACAAGGTGAGCTGCAGCAGCCTGGGGCTGCATGGGGGACAGAGGTCGGGACAGGATGTGGAGACGGGAACAGCCAACAGGGCACCCCCTCCAGGAGTGCTGGGGGAAAGCAGGACCGGCCTAGCAGGGAGCTCAGAGCCCTATCCCCTCCCACCCCACCCCACCCCCCGCCCTAAATGGGCCAGGGACATAGGTCTCTAGCTTTTTGAGCCTCCACGTTGTCATCTGAAAACTGGGGATGTAAAGATTTTACCTGTTTCACAGGGCTGTTTGGAGCAATGAGCCAGAACACTTGCCTACGTGATTGACCCCACGACCCACCCCTGCTCTCCCTGCCTGGCCTCATTTTCTCTGCTCTCCCTCTCTCTCTCACTCTGCCCCAGCTGCACTGGCCTCCCAGGTGGACCTCCAGCAGGCTGGGACCCATCCTGTCTCAGGGCCTTTGCCCCTCCCTCCACCAGGAGTTATCTCCCTCAGCGCCCAGGGCTCCCTCAACCCCTTTCAGTCTCGGCAACTTCTCAGATGACTTCCCTGCCCTCTGTTTTTAAACCAATCCTCTCCTCCACTCCCATCTCCCCCTCCCGGCCCTTAACCACTGCCACCTAGAACACTGTATGTTTTATTCATGCGATTGTTCATGGCTCCATGAGGGCAGGAATCTTTCCCAGTTTTGGTCTCCCCTGATCCCCAGTACCAAGAACAGTGTTTGGCTTATAAGCCCTCAGTGGAACCATGTAAGTGAACGTGCAGATCAGGCCCGTATCACAGCCTTCGTGGCTGGGGAAGAGGAGCACTCAATCGACAATATTGATGAGGCCAATAATCCTACGAGGAAAAGCTAACACCTCTGAGAGTGTGGAACTTTTCTCAGACACTGTTGTAAGTACCTTTATAGACATCACAATGACCCCATGAGGCCAGGGTCCCACAAGACCTCCGGACTGACCTGGGGAATGTCCTCACCAAGTGTGTGTTCTAAACCTCAGAATGTGACCTTATTTGGAAATCGGGTTGTTGCAGATGTGATCAGTTAAGATGGGGTCTGACAGAAGTGTCCCCAGGCTCTAAATCCAATAGGACCTGCATCCTTTAAAGAAAAGGAGGAGACACAGACACAAAAACACAGGGAAAAGGCCAAGTGGTGACGGGCAGTTCAGGGACATGGTTACAAGCTAAGGAAGGCCCAGGATTGCCCACCACTCCCAGAAGCAAGGAGGAAGCAAGGACAGGTTTCACCCAGCATCTCAGAGGACATGGGGCCCTGGGGACGCTTCGACTCTGGACTTCTGGCCTCCAAAAATGTGAGAGAATACATCTCAGGTGTTTTAAGCCACCCAGTGGAAAGCCCAAGGAAACTCATCCAACCCCCATTCAACAGACGGGGAGCCTGAGGCCCAGAGAGAAGCCACAGGCCCAAAAGCACACAGCCAGGAAGTATGGAGACCAGGCCTGGCTGAATCCAGAGTCCAAGACATAAACGTCACACGGAATGCCACTCTACCCAGCCTCCTAGAGACGTGGCAGCCCTTGAAATCTCAGTGACCTCTCTTGATTCTTTTCTTTTCTTTTTTTTTTTTTTTTTTAAGTAGACTCCACCTGGGGTGCCTGGGTGGCTCAGAGGGTTAGACATCTGCTTTTGGCTCAGTCACAATCTCTAGGTCCTGGGATCGAGTCCCACATCAGGCTCCTTGTTCAGCAGGCAGCCTGCTTCTCCCTCTTCCTCTGCTGCTCCCCGGCTTGTGCTCTCTCTGTGTCTCTCTCCCCCAAATGAATAAATAAAAAGATCTTTGAAAAAAATAAAGTGGGCTCCACATCCAGCATGGAGCCCAATGTGGGGCTTGAACTCATGACCCTGAGATCAAGACCTGGGCTGAGATGAAGAGTTGGATGCTTGACCGAACGAGCTGCCCAGGTGCCCCATGTCTCTCCGTTCTTCTCTGGGGTTCCCAACAACTGGCACTCGGGAACTGCTTGTCTGGCAAATGACATGGAGCAGGTGTCCCAGGCTAGAAAGCGGGGGTGGGTGCCCTTTCCCGAACTGTGGGGTCTTTGCAGAGACTACGTGCTACTTTTACACGTAAAGGAGGAGAAAAAAAGGAGGAAGGGAGACAAGAGAGTGTGGGAAAGAGAAGAAGTGCAGTCACAGCGGGAATAAGGAAAAGAACACCAGAGGGAGGGGATGGGACCGTATTTGACAGAGCAGGTGGCTGCAGAGGCCCCAAGAGTTTGCTTGGGCTCCCCCCAAGGGAGGGGATGTCACAGGCCCGTAGGGACAGAGGGTGGGGGGTATCCCCACGGTCAAGTGTATAGGATTTAGGGTCAACATGGCTCCCCTTGGGCAAGGACTGTGCCCTTCTGGGCTGCAGTTGCCCCCCTCTCTTAAATGGCCCCCCTCGGAGTCACCTGTAGATAGATCCCCGGGGGCAGGTGAGCCACACGGACCCCAAATCCTCCCTGATCTCGAAGTTGTCGAAGGTGATGAAATCCACCGTGGATATTTTGCATGGGACCTGGCAGGCCTCCACCTGCATCTCCGGCCGCATGCGGCTGGACCAAAGCTTCAGATCTCCCAGATAGAGCCAGCACGGCATGGGCTCCTGTAGAGGCTCCTTGATGTAGCAGTAGCCCAGCCGTTTCCGCTCCCCGGGCTCCCCGCAGCGGTTACAGTCCTGCCAGGGCTCCCAGTGGGTGAAGATGAGTTCCGCGCCACCCAGACTCAGGGTCTCATTCTGCAGGGGCTTCTGGCCCAGACCTGTGTGGGTGATGTGTAAGGTGCCGGCATCTTGGAAGTCAATCCCGTACTGCACCACTTGGATGCCGTCCCTGTCCCGGCAGTGGTAGAAGCCCGTCTGGGAGGGCGCCGGGTCTCGGATGAGAATGCCGGTCCCAGGTAGGATTTCTATGTTGGAAACTCTAGAGACTTTGTTGGACCAGCTGGCCTTGTCTTGCAGGAAGAAGAAGTACCACTGCGCCCCAGAAGAGTTGCAGGGCAGAAAGATGTCATTGTCAGAGAGGAGGGCTTTCTGGCATTGCTTCTCGTTGGGACAGCTGAAGGTCGTGTGGAAGCCCAGCGCAGGGATGGCGAGACTGAGAAGCAGCCATGGGGTGGTGAGCATGATGGACTGGGACTGGGGCCAGCGGGCAGGGCACTCCCCTGGCCACTGTTAAGTCACCCCTGAAACCCAAGCCTCAGCGAGGGGGAGGTGTCCTGGGGTCCACTGAATGGGTGTGTGAGGTCACAATCCCCATTTGATTGGTGACAGTGTGACAATGCTTTTTCATCTCTATTCTAAGTCCTCTACTCTGCTGGGATAGGAAGAAACTTAATTTGTCTCTTCAGGGTTTTCTCTACCATCCCCTGGTTTGGCATTCAAATATCACATGTGAGCATTGGATGCATTTCCCCCAAACACCGACTATGTTCTGGGCCCAATTCTGAGTGGTGGGCGTGGAAAGGTGAATAATTCCTCTCTGGTTACCAAGCAAAAGGCTCCACCTGCCTCAGGACCTTGGCACACACTGGTCCCAGACTCTTTCCACAGATAGCTGCCTGATTCAGTTCATTTTAAACAAATAAATATTTTTCTCAGGTGTCTCCTTCCCAAATCCTTTCCTAAACTCCTTCTCAGCCCTGAAATTAAAAATAATGATTGTGTGGGCTTGCCCCGCCATCACTGACTCATTTCACAAATGTTTACTGAAGGCCTGTCGCTGGCCCTTATTCTAATCGCAGCTTGAGCTGGTTGGACAAAGCCTCTTCCTCCTTCGGACTTACCCTCTAGAGATAGACGATAAGCAAATATATAATACATAAGATCAGATACAGTAGATTCTCCTTATTCATGGCAGTTATAACTGTTCTATAAAGTTGCTGAATTAGCAAATACTGAAACATTGTTCCCAGGATTAATGTAGGTTCAAGGTCCTACCAGCCTTTGGTCATTACATTTTTGTCAACCGCTCAATACATAGCCTTATTTTATGCGTATTTTCTTTAAAGACCTCTCTTGTTAATTCATTAAAATTGAACTTGTAACCCACAGCGCTATTAACTCATGGCTGAATAAAGCTTATCTGAGACACCTGTTTTCTTCAAAAGACACGTCGCAGCCGTCTTGTGCTTAAGGATACTGGTCAACCTTCAGCTCTGCCCGGGAGCCATTTTAAATAGCAGAATCACAAAAAGTACAAAAATGCAACAATAACAAAAAGTGGTGCTAAACAGGCCATGAAAAGGATACTTTTAATCGTAGGAGAGCTGGAACTAGAAGGCAGTGTCATGGTGTTGGATCTCCGCTGGGAGTGTGCACCGGTAGGGGGCTCAATGTTTTCAGCACCCTGTGCATGTCTGCGCATGACTACAAAACCACGGTGGATGTTGATCTGGGGGCTACCAGTGAATTTTAGTGAGTGAGTGAATTCACAGGTATGGGTCCTTGAATAATAAGGATTGCCCACTAATTGCTAAAGACAAGAAGAGAGCAAGGAAATGGGGATGGGTAATGAAGGGTTGGTGTGTGGGTGTGAGCTATTTTAGGGAGTGGGATCAGGCCTGTCTGAGCACTCATGGAAGGGGTGAAGTTTTACAAACACTTGAATAAAGTGAGATAAAGGGCCATGTGGTTATTTGAAGGAAGAATAATCCCAAGAAGAAGATTCCCAAACCCCTGATACGGCTGCCATATTTCAAGGACATAGAAGTCAGAGTGACTAAGGGGTAGTGGTCAAAGGGTGAGGCCAGAGGTTCACTTAGGTCTTTGCTAAGACATCCTGCCTCCCTCTCTCCCTGGCTCCTGTGGTTGGGGGCTCTCTTAGTCGTGTCCCTGTCCCATGTGGGGACCTCTACAGGCTGTGTTTGGGATAAGCTCTATGCTTAGGCTCTGGAACTTCTTCTATGGCCTTTTGCTGCCACCTTCACCCCAGGAGTGGGCCACACATCCCCTCTGTCCTCACATCTATTAAACCCATCTGGAGTGTTTGTCTGCTTCCCAGGACCTTATAAAGTCCCTCTACCTGAAACATATTAACATCTATACTTCTGATGCCTCCCCTTCATCTGCCTCCCTCCCTCTCTCCCCTCCATCCAGGGCTCTTTTCTAAACAGGTAAACAGGGCTATGGGGACCCTGTGCGATACCCCACTTCTGATTTTCATATCTTCTAGGTGAGAAGCAACAAATTGGCTGGATCCAGCCTGGATAAATGTTTTCACTGGTCTCTCTAGGATGTTTTTAGAATATTTAAATCAGTGACCAACATGTAAAATCCAAGAGATTTCGTGTGAGAATCCAGATTCCCTGCTATTCTTTAAATAGCATGGGTGAGGTTTCTGCTTACTGCTACAATTGAGAAGCTAATATCATACTAATCCTCTTGCTAACAACAACTACAGACTCTAAGGTAACTGTGATTAATATGGTTAATTAAGATGAGGATTTGGAACCTATATAGAAGAATCAAATGGAAATACTAGAACTAAAAAATAAAATTTCTGAAATTGAGAATTCACTAGAAAGGGGAGCAAGCTATTAGACACAACAGAAAAGAGGATCAAGGAAAAGAAAGGTGGGCACACAGAAAAATATCTATACTGAAGCATGCAAAAAAAGAAAAGATAAGAAATTTTAGAAAAGAGTATAAGAGACATATAAGACATGGTGAAAAGTTCTACCATTCATGTAAATGGAGACTTAGAAGCAAAGGAGAGACAGGAACATCAGTAATATTTTAAGACACAGAAAGAAAACTTGCCAAAACTGTTGAAAGACATTAAGCAACAAATCCAAGATGGCCTTCAAAACCTGTGCAGGATAAATATAAATGAAGCCATACCTAGGCATTTTATAGGAAAATACTGCTACAAACCAAAGAGGAAATAATAAAAATGGCCAGAGAGGAAAAAGAGACATGTTTTCAAAGTAACAATCATAAGACCCTACACTGACTTTTAAAAATTATTATTATTATTATCATCATCATTATGATTATTAAGTAGGCTCCACACCCAGCATGGAGCCCAATGCAGAGCTTGAACTTATCACCCTGAAATCAAGACCTAAGATCATGATCCTACATTGACTTTTAAAAAGAAATGATGGGGGTGCCTGGGTGGCTCAGTCTTTAGGTGTCTAGTTCTTGGTTTTAGCTCAGGTAATGATCCCAGGGTCATAGGATTGAGCCCCACACCAGACTCTGCACTCTGCAGAGAGTCTGCTTCTCTCCCTCTCCCTCCGCTCCTCCCCTCGAGTGCTCTCTCTTTCTCTTTCTCTCTCTCTCTAAAACAAATAAGTAAATCTTAAAAAATAAATAAAGCAATATTCAAATAAGTTATGGAAGCTAGAAGACAATGGAATGACACTTTCAAAGCACTAAAAGGAAATGATTGCCAAGCTAGAATTCTACGTGTAGACTTCTATATGCCACAGTGGAAATATCCTTTAAAGACAGAGGCAAAAAATAAAGGTATTTTCAGACAAAAAACTAAGAGGATTTACCATAGCAGAACACACTAAAAGTAGTACTAAAGAGAATTCTCCAGGCAGCAGGAAAATGGAAGCAAGGTAATGCAGGAATGAAAACTACCAAAGAGTAAATATGTGGGTAAAATTAAATGAATATCTAGAGTGTTTTAAAATAATGTCTTGTGGGGTTTAAAATATATTTAAAATAAAAATACTTGATCAAGAGCACAACAGATGGAAGGAGAACAAAGGGAGCTAAAGAGTTATAAGGTCTACATTGTCTAGGAAATGGTGCAAGTACAAATTCATATAATGTTCTAATGAGTGAGAATTGGTTTTGTAATCTCTAGAGAAAATAAAAAGAGTGCATATCTAATAAGCTAATAGAGGGGGAGATGGGATAATTAAAAAATATCTGGTGAAAAAATATACTTGGTGAATCCAGTACTATGTTGAATAAAAGTAGTGAGAGTGGACATCCTTGTTTTGTTGCTGACCTTAGGGGGAAAGCTCTCAATTTTTCCCCGCAGAATATGATGTTCACCATGAGTTTTTTATATATGGCCTTTGTTGAGGGCTTTTATCATGAGTGGATGTTGGATGTTGTCAAATGCTTTTTTCTGCATCTACTGAAATGATCATATGGTTTATATCCTTTCTCTAATTAATGCGATATATCATGTTGATCGATTTGCAGATATTGGACCACTCTTTCATCTGAGGAACAAATCCCATTTGATCATGGTGAACAGAAAGAAAGCCCCAAAATAAACCCACAATTATATGATCAATTAATCTTCAACAAAGCAGGGAAAAATATCCAATAGGGAAAAGACAGATTTTCAAAAATGGTATTGGGAAAACTAGTCAGTTACATGCAAAAGAATGAAACTGGACATGCAGGGAGTCTGATTCTTCTTCTGCCTGCCACTCGCCCTGCTTATGCACTCTCTCTCTCTCTCTGTCAAATAAATTAAAAAAAAAAACTTAAAAAAAATAATGAAACTGGACAACTTTCTTACACCACCCCCAAAATAAACTCAAAATGGGTCCTCAAAAGAGGACAGTGGTAAGCTTAAACCCAACTGTATCAGTAGTTACATTAAATGTAAATGAACTAAATACTCCAATTAAAAGGCAAAGATTTTGAGGCGCCTGGGTGGCTCAGTCGTTAAGCGTCTGCCTTCACCTCAGGTCATGATCCCAGGGTCCTGGGTTCAAGCCCCACATCAGGCTCTCTGCTCAGTGGGGACCCTGCTCTCCCTCTCCCACTCCCTCTGCTTGTATTCCCTTTCTCACGATGTCTCTATCAAATAAATAAATAAAATCCTTAAAAAAAATAAAAGGCAAAGATTTTCAGACAGAATACCAAAACAAAAATCTAAATACATACTTTTTAAGAGATTCATCTTAAGTAAAAGATAAAAGTTGAAAGTAAAGACATGGGAAAATAGCATTCAAACACTAAATAGAAGAAAATTGGTGTAGTAGCTATACTGGTAACAGAAAGTAGATACAAAGGCTGAAAGTATTAATAGAGATTACAGGAAACATTTTATAAGATGGTTTACTCCAATAGGAAGTTATAATGATCTTAAGTTTGTGTGAACCTAAAAATATATAAGGCAAAACCTTATAGTAACTAAATTTTAAAATAAAGAAATCCACAATGTAACAATCAAAAAAATTTAGTAAAGATATAGAAGATTTGAGCTATATGATATAAATTTGACCTTATATATATAGAACACTGTGCTCAACTTCAGAGCATACTTTCTTTTCATATTCATATGAAATATTTGCCAAAAGTAACCAGGTTCTAGGTCATAAAACAAATCTCAATAAATGTTAAAGGAAGAGAATCACATTCTAGGTCAGCAGAATTAAGTTAGACACAAATGACAATAAGATAACAAGAACATCATTAGATATTTGGTACTTACACAGTGAAATGTTTAACTAATGGATCAAAAGAGAAATCGCAATTGAAAATATAAGTATTTTTAACTGACAGAAGATATTTAACATCAAAACTTGTAGGATGCAAGTAAGTTTTACTTAGGGGGGAAATTTCCAGCCTAAATACATATTTTGAGGGGGGAGGGAAAGGATAAAAACTGGAGTTCTAAGCAAGTATCTCAAATACCAGTAATCAATTAGAGAGAAAACAAAATTATAATAAACAAAACCAATAAATGAAAAGCTGGTTCTTTAAAAGATGAATGAGACTGATAAAGCCCTAGCAAGACGAATCAAGGAAAAAAGCAAGAAGAAGGCCTAAACAACGAATACTAGTAATGAAAAAAGAGATATTACTATATATCTTACAGGCATAAAAAGATAATCAGATGATATTTAAAACAACTTTTGACCAAAACTTATAAAAATTCACAGGTGCCTGGGTGGCTCAGTTTGTTGAGTGTCTACCTTTGTCTTGGGTCATGATCCCATGTCCAGGGATCCAGTCCTACATCAGGCTCCCTGCTCAGTGGGGCGTCTGCTTCTCCCTCTGCCCTTCACCCTGCTTGTGCTCATTCTTGCTCTCTCTCTCTTTCTCTCTGTCTTGAATAGGTAAATAAAATCTTTTTTAAAAATGGATACATTTATTGAAAAGCTTAATAGCACTGGCACAAGAAAAAAATCTGAACTGTTCCATATTTACAATGAAAGAAATTGAATCTGTAATTTAAAAGCTATGCACAAAAAACTGTATAATGCCAAAAAACTTTACCACTGAATTCTTCCAAAAATTTCTTAACAATTAAGAAATGGCATCAATATTTCAAAATCTTTCCAGAAATATAAAAAGATGGAACACTTCCAAACTTCTGTGAGGGCTGCATCACCTTAATACCAAAACCATATAAGGTTATTACAACTAAGGAAAATATCAGGCCAATCTCTTTCATGAACAAGGGCACAATATCCTAAACAAAATATTAGCAAATTTCCTCCAATGATAAACAAAAAGAATAAATATCATGATCACACTGGGTTTATCCCAGGAAGGCGGGGTTGGGTTTAATATGAATACAATAAATGTGATTCACCATATTAACATAATAAAGGAGAAAAACTGTATTATCATCTCAGTAGATGCAGAAAATGCATTTGATAAAATTCAACACTCATTCATGGGTCAAAACTTTTGGAAAACTAGGAATAAAAGGGAATTTTATTAATCTGATAGTTTTTCTACTAAAAACCTAAAGCAGTATTATATTTACTAGTAAAATATTAAGAACAACATAGCATGTCTCCCATAAGGTTATCCACTCAGCATTTTACTGGAGATGAGTGAATTTAGCAAAACAATTTGATACAAAGTCATATACAAGTACCGAATACAGGGATGCCTGGGTGGCTCAGTTGGTTAAGCATCTGCCTTCAGCTTAGGTCATGATCCCAGGGTCCTGGGATGGAGTCCGGCATTGGGCTCCTTGCTCAGCAGGGAGCCTGCTTCTTCATCTGCCTGCTGCTTCCCCTGCTTGTGCGCTCTCTCTCTGACAAATAAATAAATAAATAAATAAATAAAATCTTTTTTTAAAAATGCCAAATATATTTTTATAGACCAACAACAAACAATTAGAACATGAAATTTAAAAGATACAATTTTCTCTCTAGCTGTTCCTCCAAAGGTAACAGGCACTCACCTGCAACCCTGCCTGAGCTGATGGGTGCTCCCCACCCTGTGCGATCCGCCTGCCTCATGAAAGCTAGCAGCTACACACAGTTGACACAAGGGATTCCCCTTGATTGCCTAGTCCTGGTGGCTGGTTAGTGTGTGTGTGTGTGTGTGTGTGTGTGTGTGTGTGTGTGTGTGAGGGTTTGTGTTTCTGGGTCCCAGGGGACTGAAACAATTGGAGACACAGTTCTTGGCAGGCTACTATCCCCAGGGCACTCCACAGACAGCAGACTGAAGCACAATGCAGTCTTCCTGTGAAAAAGACCTATTTACTCATCCTAGAGTTTTAGCCTGAGGGCCAGGCTTCTAGTCTGCCACACATCTAGAAGCTATGAAGGGGTTTTCAGGGAATGTAGGCCAAGTGACACCAACTATGTGCTCTCCCTTCGTCTCACTATAGTTCACTGTTACCTCCGGAAAGGAGATTATATACTCACCTGGAGCCCCAACTTTCACTACTCTCACACAAGGGACACCTGTAGATCACCTAGTCTAGAGGCCAGCATGATTTACAATTGCAGCCCCATAGGACTATATAAATTTGCCTAATTTAAAAGCTATTGCCAGAGGGTCCATCTTCCAATCAGCCAGAAACTAGGTGCTGACTGAGATTCCTCCCTTTGACACTCTGACAGGTCTTGGCACACCCTCAACAACTGGGACCTACCGAGAATAAGGCAGATTGCTTGGACAATCACAAAGGTATGAGAGAAAACCAAGAACTAGGACAAGGTTGAATGGTAAAGGCTCATCTCCTACACAAGGTCATTTTTTCAAGACTGGGAGACGTAGCTTTTTCACCTAATACTTAGATACAAACACAGATAGGTGAGCAAGATGGGAAACAGAAGAGTTTGTTCCAAATGAAGGAACAAGATAAAACTTCAGGAAAAAAAAAGAAAATGGAGATAATTAATATACCTGATAGAGTAAGTGTTCAGAGTAATGGCATAAAGATACTCAGAAGAATGGGTGAACACAGTGAGAACTTCAACCAAAAATTAATAATAAATAAAATCTAAGAAAGTACCAAACAGAAGCCACAGAACTGTAAACAATAATTGAGCTGAAAATACACTAGCGGGTTAGAAAGATTCAACAGCAGATTAGATAAAACAGAAGAAAGGGTCAGTGATCTGGAAGACAGGGCAGGAGAACTCACATAGACAGAGCAGCAAAAAGAATAAAAGAATTTTGAAAAGTAAAGATAGTTTAAGGGACCTATAAGACAATATCAAACAGAATAACATTCACATTATAGGAGTCTCAGAAGGAGAAGAGAGAGAGAAGGGAGAAGAAAATTTATTTGAAGAAAATAATGGCTGAAAACTTCCTTGAACATACAACCAAATCCAGGAATCCCAGAAAGTTCCAAAAAAAGACGACCTCAAAGAGATCCATACGAAGACACATTTATAACAAAAATTTCAAAAGTTAAAGAGAGAATCTTAAAAGCAGTGAGAAAAAAGCAACCCGTTACATACAAGGGGACACACCCCCCCCCCAATAAGACTATCAGCAGATTTTTTGGCAGAAATATTGCAGGACAGAAGAGAGTGGTGTAATATATTCAAAATGAAATGAAAAAACTTCCAACCAAGAATACTCTACCTGGGAATGTTATCATTTAGAACTGAAGGAGAGAAAAAAAGAGTTTTCCAGAAAAGCAGAAGTTAAAGAAGTTCATTGCCACTAAACCAGCCTTATGAGAAATGTTTAAAAAAAAGTCCTTATGCTGGAAAGAAAGGGTACTAATTAGTAACATGAAACAAATGATAATAAAAATCTCACTGGTAAAGATATATAAAAACATAGAGGATTAATCACAAAGTTAGTATGAAGGTTAAAAGACAAAATTAGCAAAAATTACTATACTCATAATAATTAGTTAAGGGACACACAAAAATAAAAAGATGTAGAATGTGATATCAAAAACATAAAATGGAAGTCAAAATACAGAATTCTAGAGTGTGCTCAACTGGGGCACCTGGGTGGCTCAGTTGGTTAAGCATCTGCTTTTGGCTCAGGTCATGATCCCAGTGTCCTGGAATCAAGTCCCGCATCAGGCTCCCTGCTCAGCAGGGAGTCTGCCTCTCTCTCCCCCTGTATATGCTTTCTCTTTCTCAAATAAATAAATAAATCTTAAAAAAAATTTTAAATGTTTTCAACTTAGCTTGCTATCACCTTAAAATAGACTATTATATATATATAGGCCATTATATGTGAAGCTCATGGTAATCACAAAGCAAAAACACAAAAGATGAGAAAGGATTCTAATCATAACACTAAAGAAAGTCATCAAACAACACAGGAAGAGAGCAAGGAACAGAGAGGAACTACAAAATAGCCAGACGGTTAAGCATTGGACACTTAGACTCAGGTCATGATCTCAGGGTCAATGCTTAACCGATTGAGCATACCCAGGTGCTGCATGTCATCATCTAATTTATTATGTTTTAACTTCACACTGAAATATCTTTCACTTTTTTACCCATATAATATCTGTTAATGAAAATCAAGAGCCTTGATTATCCAATAAAAATGATTTAAAAATGTTAAAAAAAAACAAAAATAAAAACAAAAAAACAGCCAGAAAACAATTAACAAAATGAGAATAAGTATATATCTATCAATAATAACTTTAAATCATTAAATGGACTAAATTCTCCAGTTGAAAGTTGTAGGGTATACCTGAGTGGCTCAATCAGTTAAGCATCAGACTCTTGATTTCAGCTCAGGTCATGATTCAGGGTTGTGAGATCAAACCCTGTGCTGGGTTCTGCACTGGGTATGGAGCCTGCTTACGATTTTCTATCCCTCTCCTTCTGCCCCTCCCCTGCTCTCTCTCTCTCTCTCTCTGTCTCTAAAACAACAACAACAACAACAACAACAAAAGACATAGAGTGACTTCATGGATTAAAAAAAAGAAGAAAATCCAGACCCATTTATATGCTACTTACAAGAGACTCACTTCAGATGTAAAGTTACACACAAACTAAAAGTGAGGGGATAAAAAAGCTGTTTCATGCAAATGAAAGAAAACAAATAAATAAAAGGCTGGTAGCTATACTTATGTCAGACAAAATAGATTTTAAAATAAAGACTATGACACCTGGTGGCTCAGCTGGATAAGCATCTGCCTTCAGCTCAGATCATGATCCCAAGGTCCTGGGATTAAGCCCTGTGTTGGGCTCCCTGATCAGCAGGGAGTCTGCTTCTCCCTCTCCCTCTGCCCTCCCCTCCATGTTTGTTTTCTCTCTCTCAAATAAATAAATAAAATATTTTTTAAAGGACTGCAATAAAAGAGAAAGATGGACATTACATAATGATAAAGAGTTCAATACAACAGGATATAACATCTGTAAATATTAATGCACTCAATACAGGATCACCTAAATATATAAAGCAAATGTTAACAGGAAGAAACTGACAGTAAAACAACAGTAGGGGACTTTAATATGCTACTTACATCAATGGATTGATGATCCAGACAGAAAATCAATAAGGAAACATCAACATTAAATGACACATTGACAAGATGGACTTGATAGATATATAACAGAACATTCCATCCAAAGAAGTAGAGTACACATTCTTCTTAAGTGCACATGGTACATTCTCTAGGATAGATTAAACGTTAGGCCACAAAGCAAGTCTCAATAAATTAGAGGACTGAAATCATAGCAGGCAACTTTTCTAACTATGATAGTAGGAAGCTAGAGATCAATTATAAGAAGAGAACTGGAAAAAAATCACAAATATGTAGAGATTAAACAACATGGTACTGAAGAATTAGTGCATCAATGAAGAAATGAAAGGAGAAATCAAAAACACCTTGGGACAAAAGAAAATGGGACTACAATATACCAAAATCTATGGGATATAGAAAAAGCAGTTCTAAGAGGGAAGTGCACAAGTAATACAAGTGATACAGGTCTACCTGAAGAAAAAAAGAAAAATCTCAAATAAGCAATCTAACTGTACTGAAAAAGACCAAATGAAACCCAAAGTTAGTAGAAGGAAGGAGATAATAAAGTTCAGGGCAGCAAAGAAATGAAATGGAAACTAAAAAGACAGTTGAAAGGACAACATAACTAAGAGCTGATTCTTTGAAAAGATAAACCAAAATTGACAAACCTTAAGCTAGACTCACTAAAAAAAGTGAAAGAGCTCAAATAAATAAGCCAGAAATGTAAAAGGAGAAATTACAACTGATAAAACAAAAATATAAAGGATCATGGGATGCCTGGGTGGTATAGTCAGTTAAGCATCTGACTCTTGGTTTTGGCTCAGGTAATCATCTCAGGGTTGTGAGAATGAGACCCACATGGGGCTCCACATTCAGTGTGGAGTCTGCTGGAGATTCTCTGCCCCTCTCCCTCTGCCTGTCCCACTTGTACACATTCTCTCTCTTTAAAATAAATGAATAAATCTTTAAATTTTATATATAAAGGATCATGAGACACTACTGTGTACAATTATATGCCAACAAATTGGAAAACCAAGAGGAAGCAGATAAATTTCTAGAAATATAAAATCTCCCAAGACTGGATCATAAAGAAACAGAAAATTCCAAAAGACTGGTTACTAGAATGGAGATTGAATCAGTAACCTAAAACCTCCAAAAAAACAAAAGTCCAGGATCAGACAGTTTTGCTGGTGAATTCCACCAAACATTCAAAGAAGATTTAATACTTATCCTTCTCAAACTCTCGCAAACATTTCAAGAAGAAGGAATGCTTCCAAACTTATTATTAGAAGAAGAATGAGGGGAGGGAGGGGAAGGGGGAGGAAGAGAAGGAGGAAGGAGGAGGAGAGAGGGAAGGGAAGAAGGAAAGGAAAGGAAAGGAAAGGAAAGGAAAGGAAAGGAAAGGAAAGGAAAGGAAAGGAAAGGAAGAAAGGGAAAATTAATTACAGGCTAATCTGATGAACACAGATGCAAAAATCCTCAAGAAATTCAACAATACATTAAAAGGATCATAAACCATAATAGAGTGAGATCTATTCTAGGGATGCAAAGATGATTCAACATCCATAAATCAACCAATGCAATACACCACATTAACAAAATGAAGGATAAAAGTGATATGATTATCTCAGTAGATACAGAAAAAGCATTTGACAAAATTCAACATCCATTTGTGATAAAAATTCTCAAAATGTGAATAGAGGGAATGTACCTCAACATAACAAAGACCATATATGACACACCTACAGTTAACATTATACTCAATGGTGAAAAGGCTGAAAGCTTTTCCTCTAAGGTCAGGAAAAAGACAAAGATGCCCACTTTCCCCACTTTTATTCAACATAGTACTGGAAATCCTAGACAAAGCAATTAGACAAGAAAAAGAAAGAAGACATCCAACTTAGAAAGGAAGAAGTAAAACTATCATGGTTTATGGATAATATGGTTTTATATATACAAAACCCTAAGTACTCCACCAAAAAAAAAAAAACTGTTAAAATAAACAAATCCAGTAAAGTTGTCAGGTATGAAATCAATGTATAAGAATAAGTTGCCTTTCTATACATTAACTATTATTGGAGAAATTAAGAAGATGACCCCACTTACATGCGCATCAAAAAGAAAATATCTAGGAATAAATTTAACCTAGGAGGTGAAAAACTTGTACACTGAAAACTATAAGTCACCGATGAAAGAAATTGAAGGAGACACCAAAAAATAGAAAGATATTCTGTGCTCATGGATTAGAAGAATTAATATTATTAAAATATCCATATTACCAAAGCAATCTATAGATTCAAGGCAATCCCTATCAAAATTCCAATGGCATTTTTACAGAAATAGAACAAATAATTCTAAAATTTGTGTGGAACCCCTAAGGCCCCAAATAACCAAAGCAATCTTGAGAAGGAACAAAGCTGGAGACATCACACTCCCTGATTTCAAACTATACTGCTATCATAATCAAAATAGTGTGGTATTGGCAAAAATCGACACATAGATCACCAGAATAGAACAGAGAGCCCAGAAATAAACTCACATGTATATGGTTAATCAATTTATGACAAAGGATCAAGAATATATAATGAGGGGGCGCCTGGGTGGCTCAGTGGGTTAAGCTGCTGCCTTCAGCTCAGGTCATGATCCCAGGTCCTGGGTTCGAGCCCCACATTGGGCTTTCTGCTCAACAGGGAGCCTGCTTCCTCCTCTCTCTCTGCCTGCCTCTCTGCCTACTTGTGATTTCTCTCTGCCAAATAAATAAATAAAATCTTAAAAAAAAAAAAAGAATATATAATGAGGAGGGGTGCCTGGGTGTTTCAGTTAGTTAGACATTTGCTTTCGGTTTGGGTCATGGTCCCAGGGTCCTGAGATCCAGCCCTGTATTGGGCTTCTTGCTCGGTGAGTCTGCTTCTCCCTCTCCCTCTGCCTGCAGCTCCTCCTGCTTGTGCTCTCTCTTTCTGTCAAATAAATAAATGAAATCTTTAAAAAAAAAAAAGGGAAAAGCTGATAAATTGGACTTCATCAAAATAAAAACTTAAAAAAGGAATAGAAAATGAGGAAAGGACAGTCTCTTTAATAAATATTGTTGGAAAAAACTGGACAGCCACATGCAAAAGAATGAAGCTAGACCCCTATGTTACACGATACACAAAAATTAACTCAAATGGATTAAAGACCCAAGTATAGGACCTGAAACCATAAAACTCCTAGAAGAAAATATAGGCATTTAGCTCTTTAACGTTGGTCTTGGCAACAAATCTTTGGATTTGACTCCAAAAGCAAAAGACAACAAAAGTAAAAATAAACAAGTGGGACTACGTTAAGCTAAAATGCTCTATGCAGCAAAGAAAACCATCAACAAGATGAAAAGGCAACCTATGGAATAGGAGAAAATATTTGAAAAATATTTTTCCAATAAGGGGTTAATATCCAAAATATATAAAGAACTTATGCAACTCAATAACAATAGGAAAAACAAACAAACAAAAACAACAATAAAAACCCCAAAACCCAAAAACCCAAACAAAAAAACCCCAAATAACCCAATTTAAAACTGGAGAGAGCATCTGAATAGACCTTTTTCCAAAGAAGACATACATATGGCCAACAGGCACATGAGCAGGCAGAGCCTCAACATCACTCATCATCAGGGAAATTCAAATCCAACCCACAATGAGATATCACATTACACCTGTTAGAATGGTTATTATTTAAAAGATAAGAAGAGGTACGCGGTGGTGAGAATGTACAGAGAAAGCAACCCTTGTGCACTGTTAGTAGGAATGCAAACTGGTGCAGCCACAATGGAAAACAGTATGAAGATTCATCAAAAAAAAAATTTAAAATAGAGCTACCATACGAACCAGCAGTTCCACCCCAGGAACTTATCTGAAGGAAATGAAAACACTAATTTGAAAAGATATATGTAGCCTTATGTTCACTGCAGCTTTATTTACAATGGCCAAGATACAGAAACAACCTAAAGGCCCATTAGTGGATGAATGGATAAAGAAGACATAGTGTATATGCACAGCAGACTACTATCAGCCATTAAAAAAGAATGAAATCTTGCCATTTGCGACACTATGGGTGGACCTCAGGGGAATTATGCCAGGTGAAATAAATCAGACAGAAAGACCAATACCATATGATTCCACTTATACATGGAATTTAAAAAACTAAGCAATGGGCGCCTGGGTGGCTCAGTGGATTAAGCCTCTGCCTTCAGCTCAGGTCATGGTCCCAGGGTCCTGGGATCAAGCCCCGCATCGGTGTCTCTGCTCAGCTGGGAGCCTGCTTCCCCCCACTTCCTCTGCCTGCCTCTCTGCCTACTTGTGATCTCTCTCTCTGCCAAATAAATGAATAAAATCTTTTAAAAAAATAAGATAAAAAACCAAGCAAATGAACAAACAAAATAGTTATGAAAACAAATGGTTGGTTGGCAGAGGGGAGGAAGGTTTAGGGGTGGGTGGAGTGGGTGAAGGGAGTCAAGGGGTACAAACTTCCAGTTATAAAATAAATAAATGGAGATGTAATGCACAATATGCCGACAAAGGTCAGTAATATTTTGTTGCATATTTGAAAGCTTTTAAAAGAGTAAATCTTGGGGCACCTGGGTGGCTCAGTGGGTTAAGCCTCTGCCTTCGGCTCAGGTCATGATCTCAGGGTCCTGGGATTGAGCCCCGCATCGGGCTCTCTGCTCAGCAGGGAGCCTGCTTCTCCCTCTCTCTCTCTGCCTGCCTCTCTGCCTACTTGTGATCTCTGTCTGTCAAATAAATAAAGAAAAAAAAATCTTAAAAAAAAAAGAGTAAATCTTAAAATTCTTACGAAAAGAAAATTTTTTTTGTAATTTTGTACAGTGATGGATGGTAACTACACTTATTGTGGTGATTATTTCACAGTGTATAGAAATCTTGAATCATTACATTGTACACCTGAAACGTATATAATGCCATATTTCAATTAGTTGAAATGTTAAAGTCATTTTGTCAAATTATGTTGAATGTTAAAGTCAAAATGTCAAATTACTAATATAATGTAACTTATATTAGTTTCAGGTGTACAACATAATATAATATATAACATATAATATAATAACATATATTTTATTATAATACTATGTATAATATATATTATGTGTGTGTGGTATTTATAATATATGTCTATGACTTGAATTGGATTTTAATATCAGGTATATTAAAATTTTGTCAATAGTCAAAACATGGTTTATAACCTTGGATTATTTTATTTCATGTACCAACTTATTAAACCATGCAAAATAGCCATAAAAAAGATACAATTTGTGATAACATAAAAAATCAATTACTCAGGAATAAATATAATAAAATATACATAAGATCTCTATATTAGTAACTGTACATTACTGGGAGAAATTAAACAAAGCTTACATAATGGGATTATTTATGATGTTCGTGGATTAGAAATCTGCATATTGTAATATATTGATTCTACCCAAATTTAGCTTTAGACTCAACGAAGTTCCAATTTATTAAAAAATAGGATTTTGGGGGGATGGAAACTACAAGCTGATTCCAGAATATTTATACAAAAGGCCAAGAATAATCAAGACAATCCTGAAGAACAAAGCTGGAAAATCTATAATACCAGATATCATGACTTTTTATAAAGGTATAGTAATAAAAATGCTGTGACATCGGTGCAAAGACGGACAGACAAATTGTATCCGTCAGAGTCCAGTGAGGACACAGAAACAACACTAGTGATGATGTTGGCATGGATGACCAAAGCCAAGGTTTTACATTTGGTCACTCCTGAATATCAGGTGCCTAGGAGGGCAGAGGCTCAACCTCTCCGGTCCCTGCTGTGTCCCCAGCACCACCTGCCCACGGTCTGGCTCAGAATGGACACAAGCAGTTCCTACTGAATGAACCTCTGGACAAGCCAGTGAAGAGACCCCTTCCTGGACAGACTGACCATGAATGCTTATGGGCTGGGAGACAGAGCCTGCGTTTCCTTTGGAAGGTGAACCCCTGCCCCGGGGGCATAGGAGACAGAGCCTAGGCAAGGATCAAAGGCAGGGCTGATGCCCTGGTCTGATCACCTGTAGATGGAAGCCAAGGGGCAGGTAAGCCACATGTTGTTGGTCAACTTGCCCAATGGGTAAATGTCAAAGATGAAGTATGGCTGGTTGGTTTCCTTGACATGGTCGCAGGGTGCAAGACAGGCTTCCACCTGCAGTTCGGTCCGCAGACGGCTGGAGCGGGTCTTCTCCCCTCTCAGGTAGAGCCAGCACGGCATGGCTTTTTCCTGGGGCTCCTCGATGTAGCAGTAGCCCAGCCGCTTCCGCTCCCCGGGCTCCCCACAGCGGTTACAGTCCTGCCAGGGCTCCCAGTGGGTAAAGATGAGCACACGACCACCCAGACTCAGGGTCTCGTTCTGCAGGGGTTTCTGGCCCAGGCCTCTGTGGGTGATGTGCAGGGTGCTGACATCTTGGAAGTCAATCTCGTACTCTACCACAAGGGCATTGTCACTGTCCTGGCAGTGATAGAGGCCTGTCTGGGACGGCTGAGGGTTGGTCAGTTGAAGGCTGCCCCCAGGAAGTTTCTTTATGTTCGGCACAGAGGAGAGCAGGAAGGGATCTTCCCCCAAAATGGAAGAGAAGTACCAGAGTGCCTTGGGGTAGTCACATTGCAGGACAACATCATTGCCCGAGACTAGGGCCTGCTGGCAGAGACTCTTATAGGAACATCTGATTAATATCTCTGCCCACAGAGTGGGGAGAGAAAGGCTAAGCAGCCACAGGGGGGCCAACATGGTAGCCTGCTACAAAAGGATGCTGGGAACCACCCTGGGCATTATGAAGTCACCCACAGAACTCAGGCTTCAGCCCTGAGTGGAATGAAACCTGGTCCTGCCTCACTTTCTGGAGACACAGAAATCACTGGTGTGTCCCATTTCTAAAATCCACTGAGGAAATACAGCAAGGTCCTCCTGTCTCGTAACTGGGGAGGACTGCTTCATTAGCATAGCACCAGATCAGCTCATGGAGGTGGGACGGAGGTGTTTTCTAAGTCTTTGGTCCCTGTGCTCGTGTCTCCCGTCTCCAGAGAGATCTCTCTTTTTCCATTACTGACCTTGGCTGCATCTGAGGTGGCATTGAGAGAGGTGTCCTCCTTCCCTCATGAGCAGTGTTTTTGGCCTTCTCCCTGCCTTCCAAAGTTTGGGATCTAAGGATTCTTAAAAGCCTCCAGCCAACTCCATTGCAAAAACCCACATCCGCAGTTTGGCTCAAGATGTTCCCCATCGGGCACCTCAGTGACTCAGTTGGTTAAGCGATGATCCTGGAGTCCCAGGTAATGATCCTGGAGTCCCAGGATCAAGTCCCACATCAGGCCCTCTGCTCACTGGGGAGCCAGCTTCTCCCTCTGCCCCTCGCCCCTTTCATGCTCTCTCTCTCTCTCTCAAATAAAGAAAATCTTAAAAAAAAAAATGTTCCCCATCTCTCTCCCTCTCTCTTTCTCTGGTCATTGCAAAAACACTGTATCAGGCATCTGTGGAGAGCCATATTCTCCATCTCTCTCTCACTCAGCCCTTTTGCCTACCTGGGAGTATCTTAAGGATTTTCCAGGAGTATCTTAATTCATTCAGATATTTTAACAATGGTTAATGATGATTTAATTCGGGCTGTACCCTTGATTTTATCCTTGGCAGAATCTGAGTGCTAATTGGATTTTGTCTCTCAAAGGTCTTCCCAATATTTGGCCAATTTTAGTGAATTTTCACTCCTATTCTGTATTCCAACTGTTTCCCTCAAAGCGGCAAGTTCATGAAGTATATTATTTTGCCTTTAAAAGTATCTCAGGCAACAGTCTCCATCCTGCTGCTTTCAAAGACATTTTCTTGTTCCCTTTGCTCTGTGTCAAAGCCAACGCCATGCAATTTTATTTTTGGTTACAGCAGCATGTCAGTCCTGACACTGATTTCTGTTTCACTCAAGATAGTCTATTTGCTTCTATAGCAGACTTACCCCAAATCTCAATGACTTGCAAAAACAAATGTTTATTTCTCACTCAAGCTCCTCATCCACGGTGGGTTGGCATTATAATCACTCAGGGAACCAGGATAATAGAGCAAAGCCATCTCAAACATTTCTAGTTTCATGTCAGAGGAGGAAGAAAGAGAGATCTGTAGGATTTCGTGTCTACCATTAAATGCTCTGGCCTTAAATGACAGTTGTCACTTGCTCACAAACCACTGGCCAGAAACAGTTACAGGGCACTACCACCAATCTACCAACCCAACAAAGGAAACAGAATTCTACACGCCCAGGAAACCTTTGGCAAAAGGAAATCGGTAATGATTACTGCAGATGATGTTTACTACGAGGAGTGTTCTTTTATATCATAAAGTTGAGATCATTTCCAAAATTATCCCATCAGATCTCCTAAAGTCTCATTGGCCAGGATTAGGTCCCGTGTACAGACCCACACCAATCTCCAAGAGAAAATAGAATTTCCATGATTGGTTTAACAATCAGACTGTGTCTCTAGGACTGGGGAGGTGTGACCTTCTCTGACTACAGAAATCATTGAAGACAAACAAAATCAGGGCTTTGTATACAGGAGAGATGTAGAAGAGAATGCTTGTTTGGTGAGAGTAATTCTACGTTATCTAGAAGCTGAGAAGAATGCGCTGAAGCTAAGACGGTAGTCACTCATGTGACCTGGGAGAGGAGAACGTTTGGTATTTTGTGGCTTGGACCATGTTCTTGTCTTGTCTTTTCAGACATGATTATAGATTGATCTCACCTTTTCTTGGTTCACAATAGTCACAGAGAGGCTTTGTGTGATGTTGTTGTGTTGTGGAATTGTTTAAGTTCGACAACATAACATGATCTAGATAGCTAGGCTAGCTATCTAGTTCCTAGGCTAGCTTCTAGGAACACTGACACTGTTATTAGTGCCGGGTCATCTCCCAGCTATCCGAAGCTGTTTTTTTCTCTTTCTCAGACATTTAAAGAACTGCAGTGAAGTCTCTTCCTGCAATGGAATCCTGATCAAATGGCTTTCTCTTTGGGAACTGGTTTCCTCATTTTCAAAATAGGGATTTTAATAGTACTGGCTCCAAAGGGCACTTTTGAAGATTTGATGAGATTTTGTAAATAAAGTGGGGAATGCATAAGAAGGACCTTGTCCTCCAGATATCGGGGTTCTATATTCTGGTTGCATATTACTACCTCTGATCACAGAAGTGCAGACACAGAAGCAGACCACCATTGGTTTGACCCTCATTGGCTGAAACAGCTCCCAGGAGATTTAAAAGGACAGCCTCTGGGTTTTCTCCCGCTTTCCCCCCTTTTGGAAGCCAGACATTTAGGGATTAGGAGATTTGTAAGCAACCATACATAATGTAGGGGAACTTAGAAAGTCATTGCATGAGCCCAGGGAAAAATGCAAACTCAGAAGAGATCTGAGATGAACTCTAAGTTTGCACCTCAGGCACATCCCCAGCATAGAGTTACCTTACAAAAACAAATACTGCTAGCAAGCCCTGGGGAGGGGAGGGGAAATATGATTTCCAGAGTTACCACATTATAAGATTCAAATGTCTGTTTTGGACAACAACAACAAAAAATCATAAAGTATAAAGAAACAGAAAAGTATGACTCATTCAAAGGAAAAAATATCCTCAAGGAAGCCCAAGTGGTAGACATACCAGACAAAGACTTAAATAGTCTTAAAATGCTCAAGGAGCTTGAGAAGATATGGTGAGAGACAGGAAAATGATGCATGAACAGAATGAAAATATCACCGGAAATGTAGAAAATATAAAAAAGAACCAAACAGAAATTCCAGAGCTGAAAAATACAACTACTGAGATGAAAAATTCATTCAAGCAGTTAAGAACAGATGTGAGGAGAGAGAAGACACAATCAGTGAACTTGAAGAAGGATAACTGAAATTATTGAGTCTGAGGAACAGCAGGGAAGGAGACTGAAGAGTGAACAGAACGTAAGGGACCTATGGAAGATGATCCTGCAGACCACGTCCGTATTGTTAGAGTCCCTGAAGAAGAGAGAGAGAGAGCTGTTACAAAATTACATTTGAAGAAATATTGGCCAGAGACTTCCTAAATTTTATGAAAGACATAAATCTAAAAATCACAGAAGCTCACTGAACTTCAACAGAATTCACCTCAAAAGATCCACACAAATACATACTGTAATCAAACTGGTAAAAGCCAAAAAGAGACAAACTTGAAAGCAGGGAGAGAAGCTACTTGTTACATAAAGGGTTCCCCAGTAAGAGACTGGGCAGATTCCCCATCAGAAACCCTGGAGGCCAGAAGGTAACAGGTTGAAATTTTCAAAGTGCTGAAAGAAAAAAAAAAAAATACAACCAGGAATTCTATAATTAGCAAAAGTGTCCTCCAACAATTAGAATTAAAACACACCCAGATAAGCAAAAGCTGAGAGTTAGTTTGTTGCCACTAGATCTGCCCTGAAAGAAATTGAAATGAAAGGGTGTTTTTAAAAAAAAATCTTATTTATTTATTTGACACAGAGAGAGAGAGAGAGATCACAAGTAGCAGAGAGATAGGGGAGGAAGCAAGCTCCCTGCTGAGCAGAGAGCCTGACGTGGGGCTTAATCCCAGGACCCTGAGATCATGACCTGAGCCGAAGGCAGAAACTTAACCCACTGAGCCACCCAGGCACCCTGAAAGGGTGCTTAACAGTAACCATAAGCCATGGGAAGAAATAAAGATCTTCAGCAGAGGTAAATATATGGACAATTATAAAAGCTAGCATTTTATAATGCTAATTATAATAATTATAATTATAATTCCACTTTTAATGGTCTACATGACTTATAAGAAAATCCATAAAATAATTATTACTCTTTGCTATTGGGAAAACAGTACATAAAGTGTAGTTTGAGATACCAATAATGGAAAGGAGGTGATAGAGATGGACAGGAGCAGAGTTTTTATATGATATTGATGTTAGGCTGGTATAAATTCAAACCAAAGTGTTATAACTCTAGGGGGTTTTATGTGTAATGCAATTCCCAGGATTACCACAAATAAGATTACCATAGAACACATACAGTAAATGAGAAGGAAATCAAACATTTTATTATAAAAACATTAGCTAAACACAAAAGAAGGTAGTCATGGGGTAAATGAGGAGCCAAAAAAAGCTATAAGGCATACAGAAAATAAACAGCAAAGTGGCAAATATAAATCCTTCCTTATCAGTAATTTCTTTAAATCAAAAGACAGAGATTGGCAGAATAGATAAGGAAAACATGGTCCAACTATAGGCTGTCTACAAGAGACTCACTTTAGATTCAAAGACACAAGTAAGTTGAAAGTGAAAGGATGGAAAAGGATATTCCATGCAAATTGTAACCAAAGAGAGTTGGAATGGCTATGCTAATATCAGACAAATAGACTTTCAACTGAAATCGGTTTCAAGAGACAAGGAAGGACAGTATTTATTTTTTTAATTAATTGTTTATTTTTTATTAACATATAATGTGTTATTAGCCCCAGGGATACAGGTCTGTGAATTGCCAGGTTTGCACACTTCACAGCACTCACCATAGCACATACCCTCTCCAGTGTCCATAACTCAACCACCCTCTCCCTACCCGCCTCCTCCTAGCAACCCTCAGTTTGTTTTGTGAGATTAAGAGTCTCTTATGGTTTGTCTCCCTCCCAATCCCATCTTGTTTCATTTTTTCCTTCCCTACCCCACAAACCTCCCATGTTGCCTCTCAAATTCTTTGTATCAGGGAGATCATGTGATAATTGTCTTTCTCTGACTGACTTATTTTGCTTGGCATAATACCCTTTAGTTCCATCCACATTATTGCAAATGGCAAGATTTCATTTCTTTTGATGGCTGCATAGTATTCCATTGTGTGTGTGTGTGTGTGTGTGTGTGTGTGTGTGTGTGTGTGTGTATCACATCTTCTTTATCCATTCATCTGCTGATGGACATCTAGGTTCTTTCCATAGTTCGGCTATCATGGACATTGCTGCTATAAACATTTGGGTGCACATGCCCCTTCAGATCACTCCATTTGTATCTTTAGGGTAAATACCCAGTAGTACGATTGCTGGGTCATAGGGTAGCTCCATTTTCACCTTTTTGAGGAATCTTCATGCTGTTTTCCAGAGTGGTTGCACCAGCTTGCATTCCCACCAACAGTGTAGGAGGGTTCCCCTTTCTCCGCATCCTCGCCAGCATCTGTCATTTCCTGACTTGTTAATTTTAGCCATTCTGACTGGCGTGAGGTGGTATCTCATTGTGGTTTTGATTTGTAGTTCCCTGATGTCAAGTGATGTGGAGCACTTTTTCATGTGTCTGTTGGCCACCTGGATGTCTTCTTTGCAGAAATGTCTGTTTATGAAGGACGGTATTTATTAATAAATTTTCAACAGAGCAAGAAGCTATAACCTAAAAAAAGACCCTCAAAATGTGGATAGAATTGCACAGAGAAATAGGTAGTTCAACAATAACAGTTGGAAACTTTAATATTCTACTTTCAACAATGGATAGAACAAACAGGTAATAAGTAAGGAAATGAAAGACTTGAACAATACAATAAAGCAACCAGCCCAGATAGACATATACAAAACACTCTACCCAACAAGAAAATACAAGTGCACATGAGACATTTTCCAGAATATACCATGTGTTGGGCCATCAACTAGTCTCAGTAGATTTAAAAAAATAGATATGAATCAAACTGTCTCCTCTGATCACAGTGCGATTACATAAGAAATCAATAACAGAAGAAACAGAAAATTTACAACTGTGGAAATTAAACACTCTTAAACAATGAGTCAAAAAGTCACAAGGAGAATTAGAAAATACTTAGAGATAAATGAAAATGCAATATACCAAAACTTGTGGGATGCAGCAGAGAGAAATTTATAGCTTTTAATGCCTGTATTTTACAAAAAATCTTAAATTAGTTACCTGACATTATACCTTAAGGAACTAGAAAAAGAAGACAAAACTGAACTCACAACTAGCAGAAGGAAGGACATAATGAAGAGTAGACCAGAGACAAATAAAATAGAGAATAGGGAAAAAAAGAAAAATAACAAAATCATAAGGTGTTTTTTTTAAAAATATCAACAAAATTGACAAACCTTTGGCTAGAATGACAAAGAACAAAAGAAAGAAGACACAAATAACTAAAATCAGAAACGAAAGCAGGGACATTTCTATTGACTCTACAGAATAAAAAGGATTACAAGAGACTACTAGAAACAATGAGATGCCAAGAAATTAGATAACCTAGAAGAAATGGGCATATTCCTTGAAACATACACTTTACCTAAGCCAACTCAAAAAAAAAAAAAAATGAAAATCTCAATAGATCTATAACAAGAAAGAGACTGAAGCAGTAATTAAAACCTCCCAGCAAAGAAAAGCCCAGGAACAGATGACGTCACAGATTAACCAAATATTTAAAGAAGAGTTAATATCAATCCTTCTCAAATTCTTCCAAAAAACTGAAGAGGGGGAAACACTTCCTAACTCATTCTATGTAGCCCACACTATCCTGATACCAAAGCCAGATAAAGACATCAGAAGAAAAGAAAATTACAGACCAAAGTTCCTCATGAATATAGACGCAAAAATCACAACAAAATATTAGCAACGCAAATCCAACAGCATATTAAAAGACTACTCACGGGCGCCTGGGTGGCTCAGTTGGTTAAGCGACTGCCTTCAGCTCAGGTCATGATCCTGGAGTCTCGGGATCAAGTCCCGCATCAGGCTCCCAGCTCCACGGGGAGTCTGCTTCTCCCTCTGACCTTCTCCTCGCTCATGCTCTCTCTCACTGTCTCTCTCTTCTCTAAAAAAAAAAAAAAAATTTTTTTTAAAAAAAAAAAAAAAAAAAAAAGACTACTCACCATGACCAAGTGGAATTTATCCAAGAATATAAGGGTGGTTCAACATAAGAAAACTAATCAAAGTAATACATCACATTAATAGAATAAGGAAAAGAGGGGCGTCTGGGTGGCTCAGTCGGTTAAGCATCTGCCTTCGGCTCAGATCTCAGGGCCTGGGATAGAGCCTCAGGTCGGGCTCCCTGCTTGGAGGGGAGCCTGCTTCTGCATTTCTAACTCCCCCAACCCCACACTCATGCTCTCTCTCTCTCTCTCTCTCTCAAATAAACAAATAAAATCTTTTTAAAATTTTTTTAAATTTTTAAAAAATTTTTTAAAAAGAATGAAAGGAAAAGAATCACAATTATCTCAATTGATGGTGAAAAGACATTTGACAAAATCCAACATCCTTTACTAACAAAAACTCTGTGAAAACCAAGAATAGAGGGAAAATTCTCAACCTGATAAAGGGTATTATGGAAAATCCACAGCTAACATCACACTCAGTGGGGAAAGATTGAATACTTTCCCTCTAAGGTCAGGAGGATGCCTACTTTCACTGTTGCTTTTCAACACTGTATTAGAAATCCTAGCACAGCAATCAGACAAGAAAAAGAAGAGGAGGGGCACCTGGGTGGCTCAGTGGGTTAAGCCTCTGCCTTAGGCTCAGGTCATGGTCTCAGGGTCCTGGGATCGAGCCCCACATCGGGCTCTCTGCTCAGCAGGGAGCCTGCTTCTCCCTCTCTCTCTGCCTGCCTCTCTGCCTACTTGTGATCTCTCTCTCTGTCGAATAAATAAATAAAATCTTAAAAAAAAAAAAAAAAAGAAAGAAAAAGAAGAGGATCCATTCATCCAAATTGGAGATAGGTAAAGTTAATAAACTTGAGTCTCATGTAGGGCTCCCTGCTCAGCAGGGAGCCTACTTCTCCCTCTCCCTCTGCCCCTCTCCCAGGCTTGTGCTCTCTCTCACGTGCACGCACTCTCTCGCACGCTTTCTCAAATAAATACAATCTTTAACACAACCACAACCAAAAGGTGGAAACAACACAAGTGTCTAAAAATAGATAAACAGATACACAAAATGTGGCATATACATACAATGAAATACTATTCAGCCATAAAATGGGAGGAAACTTCCATTGTGATATATCCTAAAACATGCACGAACCTTGAAAACACTACACGAATGAGCCAGGGTCATGAGCACACTATGAAGGCGCACACGCGATTGTGTCTTTCCACAAGGTCAGCTCTGTTCAATCATAAAGCAAAGTTAAACCACAACTCTGAAGCGGGTTCAGGATTCCAAACCCAATGACAACTCAGCATGGGATTGAACTTGGCTTCTTACGCAGCGCACAAAGCAGGACCGAAGACAAGCCACACAACAAATAGTGGAGATAAGGGTCTTATTCTGGTCAGGTCAGCTCTCTGCACTCACAGCTTCTGATGGTCAAGCAGGGAAGGATCTCGGTTCTGTTCGGAGATCAATCGGGCAGAGCCTTTGGGGAGCAGCTGCCTTTTTTAAGTGGTCAGATATAAAGGGGTCAGGTCTGAAGAGTCAGAGTTTACTGGCCAAAATCCTTCCCTTTTCAAAGGGATTGAATCAGTTTTGGGTCTTTGAAGACCTTCTCTGGTTCTGTTCCTTATCAGTTCTGGTGTGTCAGGTGACATTGGTCCCAGGAGTATCCCCTAGCTGTGGTACCTTCCCTGTTTGAGTCCTCACTTGACACAGGCTTCTGCTTGACCTGAGAGACTCCATTTTGCTCTCTACAGCCAGACATAACAAATGTTACATCTTTCCACTTATATGAGGTACTCAGATTAGGCAACTTGGTAAAGAAAGTAGAAAGGAGGTTATCAAGGGCTGGTGCAGGTAGAAATGGGGAGTTATTGTTAAATTGATAGAATTCATGTAGGGGAGGATTAGGTAAGGCTGTGAATGTAATTAAAAATGCCACTGAAGGGGCGCCTGGGTGGCTCAGTGGATTAAGGCCTCTGCCTTCGGCTCAGGTCATGATCCCAGGGTCCTGGGATCGAGCCCTTCATCGGGCTCTCTGCTCAGCAGGGAGCTTGCTTCCTCCTCTCTCTCTCTCTGCCTGCCTCTCTGCCTACTTGTGATCTCTATCTGTCAAATAAAATAAAATAAAATCTTAAAAAAAAAAGTCTCTACTAGCCAGCTGAAGGAAGATTAGGGCTGATGTATAGACTTAAAAAAAAAAAAAAAAGGCCACTGAATTGTGCACTCACAAGTGGCTAAATGGTAAGTATGATGGTATGTGTTTTTTACCACACACACACACACACACACACACACACACACACACACAAAGAGGTGAGGGAGGGACGTCTAAGAGTTGACATTTTACAAGAAATGACCTTTAGATAAATCCCTAAAGGAGATGGAAGGTCATATGGCCACTTGCAGGAAGGATGTGCGGGCAGAGGGAGTAGTAAGGGGAACAGACATTCCAGAACCGGGCGGGAGTTGGTGGGGTGGGGGGGCACCAGTGTGGCTGAAGTTGAGTGAGCCGGGGGAGAGGGAAAGGAGGGGCGGTGAGGGAGGGCTCAGGCCACTGTAGTTTGGCTTCTTCTGGGAAAGGGAGCCGCCGCAGGAAGGTTTGGAGCAGATGTACGTGATCTGACCTGAATTCTAACAGGATGCAGCCGAACAAAGCATCCCTGAGCACTGCACCCGCCACCAGTGGCCAGTTCGCGACCTCCGGTGAGTCTCTCAGAAAAGGCGTCTAGGGCTTCCCAGGAGGCACTTCCCCTCGCCGCCTTCGGGGGGCAGAAGAGCCCCGCTGAACGCCCCGCGCTCCGGCGCCTCAACATGCCCCGCCCTAGGGCGCAGGTGGCCCAGGCCCCGGCAATCCTTATGAGGAAACCTATCCCTACTTACGCGCCTCCACTCGGCCCCTTTAAGAACCAAAGCGCCCAGAGCGAGGGATGCCCGGGGGCTGAACCGCGACTAGAGAAGGGGCGGGGGAAGGCGGGGAAAACATCCGAAAGAGAATTTCAACTTTTCCTGGGCCTGATTCCCCTCGGCGTCCCTAAGAGGGCAGAGCTTCCTTTCCGGAAACTTCAGTCGGTTCTTGCAAGTCATTTAAGTGGAAGGCACCAGAGGCCCGTAGCAACTCGGCGCCCCCCCCGGACGGGAGCCTCTCCCACCCCAAAGCTCGCTTAGACTCGCCCCTCCCCGCAGGGTGTACCTAGGCGGGTCCATCGCCAGCCGGGGAGAGGGGTGTGGGCAGAGCGGAGACAGGTGCAAGGAGAGACCCACCCCCCTCAACAGGTGAATCACCCCAGTTGGGCCTCGGTTCCCGTGAGTTACACTCTGCTCGGCTCACCCGGGGAAGGAGAGGGCGGGACAGGATACCCAGTCTGCACGCGCCCTCCCGGCCTGCTGGTCACTTGGTTCCGACCCTTGGGGCCGGAGCGCACCTGGGTCAGCCCACTTCCGGGGAGGGAGGTGGAGGAGCCCCTCCCGCCGCCCACCCCCTGGCCCAACCCTCTGCTCTCACCAGTGTACCTGGGTCGATCCATTCCCAAGAGTGCGCAGGGGGTGGAATGGCTCGGAGAGCCAGAGTGGGTCAGGCAAGTTTCTCCCCGAAAGCTGGAAGGGTGCTCCTCATCCACGTTATTTCCTCTCATTAAAGTCCTGGAACAGGGCAGAGTGGTCTTGGAATAGGGACAAGGAACGGAAGCGGGAAGGGGAGGAGCACGCACCCCTCCCAGCCTTGGTGCGCGCCGCGCCCCCTACCCTCTCGGTACCAAGTAGGGGACGCGCGGGCTGGACGCGCCCAGACGGCGGCGATGGCGCCGGTGGCCCGCGGGCTTTCTAGGTGGATGGGCCCCAACCCGGCCTTTCAGGGCTGGGGCGCGGCCTTTTTCGTGTGGCTTTTTCTCACCACCTTGTGCACAGGTACGGAGAGCGGGGCCTCTGGTGCGGCGGAACGGCGGGATGGCACTATAGAAGGGGGGTGGATGGAGTTCTACACCGCCGAGCTGGCTAAAGAGCTGGGGCAGGGGGAGAGCCGAGATTAGGATTTTCTGATCCCCAGGGTCTCGGGAAATCACTTGGGTGCCAGAGGGAGGGAAAGTCCCCATTGGAGTCAGGGAGCGCTCCCCCGCCCTTGTTCAGAGATAGCAGGAAGTGAAACTCCCTGGACCGCGAACCCTGGAGCGGCAAGGAGAATAGGACCCTTTGTGGTGTAGGGGTGAAGGACCACCCGATCACTGGGCAAGGCCGGGATAGGGACTTGGGCGCACCCCAAGATTTCTAAGTCTTGGGGTAGCGGGGAGCGGGTACTTGAGGGCTGGATTAGATGTTTCCTGGAGCGAGAGTTCAAGAAACCATGCCCAGGCCTCAGGTGGGTGTAGAACTGGGGAGTCCCCAGCACCCAGCCCCACCCATGTCCCGAAGTATCTGCTTAAGGGTCTGGTGAGATGGACTTGGTGTGAAACCATCCTGTTGGCAAGCTTTCACCTGGCTCGGGTGTTTGTTTGTTTGGATGGGGGTGTGGAGGGGACTTTATCTCTCCCCAAGCACTTTTGTTGTGTTCCTTTGAGATGGCTTTGGGGAGGATGAGGTGGGACGCTGCTGGAGCATTATGGGAGCTTTACCTACTCCATGGCAAAACAGTTCAGTGAAACAATTCCACAATTCCGCGCCCACCACCGCACCCCATCCACAAAGCCCCGCATAACTTGGGACCTGTACTGGTTGTTTTTGCGATTGGGCCTTGAGTGTGGGCAGCTTTGTGGTGGTCATTTGTGCCTTCCTGTACAGGCCACAGAGGGAGGTCCTTTCCATGAAAGAATGGCTAAGGGAAGAGGGAGCTGGGTTCAGAGGCCACACTCTGGGAAGAAGGATGGACGGGATGTTCCAAGAAATCTGGCTGTGTGACCTTGTACTTGCCACTTTAGCCCCATGGGTCTAGAAAACGGGCACGATTATCGGAGTTTACCTCTCCGGTTCCAGGGATTAAGAAACAATGTGTGCTAGGCACTCTAAAGCCATTACACTTGTAAATGTCATGCAGGCGACACTCATTCCTGCTTCAGCTCACAGAGGCCCTGGTAACTCTCTTCTCGCCCTCAGCCCCAGCCAGCGCCATCCAGGTGACGGTGTCAGACCCCTACCACGTGGTGATCCTATTCCAGCCCGTGACCCTGCCCTGCACCTACCAAATGACCACGACCCCTGCGGCGCCCATAGTCATCTGGAAGTACAAGTCTTTCTGCCGGGACCGCATCGCCGATGCCTTCTCCCCGGCCAGTGCTGACAACCAGCTCAGTGCCCAGCTGGCAGCGGGTAACCCAGGCTACAACCCCTATGTGGAGTGCCAGGACAGCGTGCGCACTGTCAGGGTCGTGGCCACCAAGCAGGGCAATGCCGTGACCCTGGGAGACTACTACCAGGGCCGGAGGATCACCATCACAGGAAGTATGTTGGGCAGGGGGTCGGGAGGGGCGGGGCTTGCTGGGGGGGTGGTGCTGGCTCCCTTGTGCCCTTGCCTGGTGTCCCCACCGGGCAGCCCTTGAGCACCAGTGCCTGAAAGGATTGATGAAGGGAGGGATCCTTCCTTATATCCATCCATTCATGCATCTGTGCTTTATTGAACAGCAAAGATTTATTGAGCACCTAAGATAGGCAGGTGCTCTTTGAAGCTGGAAATAGAGCAGTAGATGCATTCATCAAATCCCCTCCCTCCTGGAGCTTGCATTCCAGGCAGGGAGGCGAACAAGATAACACACGCTGTCAAGTGCTTGGAACATAAAATTGGGTAATGAAGAGAAGGAGGGGTTCTCTAATAATAGGAATACAAGCACCAAGAAGTAAAATTCATGTAAGGAACAACTTAAAAAGGGCCTCCTATGGGCCAGGCTCTCATCCAGGTTAGACCACACAGTAATTGTGTGAGTAGATTCTATGGTCATTTTATAGAGGTCCAGAGAGGTAAAGCGACTTGTGCGGGGTCGCAAAGCTAGGAACAGAGCTAGGGATTCTAAGTTAAGTGGCTGTCTAGGCACACAGGCAGGAGGGGGCTGGAGCTGGGATTTGAACCCAGGCGGACCTCAGAAGCCATGTACTTAGCTGTAACTCTGAGAGTTACTAAGTGCCTATTGGGACAAAGGGGGGAGTGGGGAGTCGTTCATTCATTCTTCTGGTATTTATCCAGCATCTCCTAAGTGTCAGGAGCTTTGGTGCTGGGGATGTATGTGGTGATCAAGACAGCGAACGTCCCTGCCTCCAAGAAGGTGACATTCTAGTGAGGCAGGCTGTAAAGAGGCAGATAAAGAGAGAGTTTCAGGGAGGACTGAGGGCTACCAAGGAAGCCAGCTAGGACCAGGTGCTGTGTGGAATAATGACTCTGAGGTGCACACTTCCAGATCTTTCGTGAATGTGATTTTAGAAGGACCAGGCTCTAAAGAATCTTGAGGAAGGTGATGGGCGGCAGTGGGCGAGTGATGAACCCTCAACCCCCTTAATGGATTTAGCCTTTCACTGGGATTAGAGTATTAATCTTGGGGATGGGGACAGAGCGGGGAAGGGAGCGGCCCTTTGCAGACCCCAAGGGACCAGGCAGGCCTTGGAGCACACTCCCTCACTCCATCTAAAGACAGTGGACGAAAGACAGGCTTCCAGGGACCCAGCCTTTTAGTCGTGTTTGGGGGAGGGACTGGACCTGTTTGCCCCTAATTTTCCTGAGCAGTTCAGCCCAAAGCATCTTGCTGTTCGGTGGTCAGAGAGCTTCTTGGGGGTTCAACCTGTACAGGCCCCTCTCCTAGAGCCCTGTGACCTCTAGGGCCTGGACAGGCATGACGGCCCAGCAGCCCGGTCAGGACAACCTGAAAAACCGAGAGTGCCCTTGAAGGCTGGCTGAAATCATGCCTCCTCTGCTGAGTCTACAATTCCAGAGTGACCCTCAGGCTCTCCTGGCAGTAGACTCTCCGTGTTCCAGAGGCCCCCAGCTTTTGGTGATCAAGCTGCCTTGAAGTGCTCTTGTGTTTGATACAGGCCATAATTTGTAAATATCAATTGTGTGTACGTCCTGTCAGGAAGCCTGGGAGCCAAGAGAGCTTCCTGCATTTCAGCTTTGAGGATGGAGAAAAGTAGACCTCCTTCTAGTATTCCTGGGTCACCATCTGTCCAGGTTTTAACTGAAAGCTGTCCTAGGCAAATTGTAATGGTGCCAACGCTCAGTGTCCATTCGTCCCTGCTCTGGGTGATGCGGAGTACTGGGATGCTTCTGCCTTGCCAGGCTGCTGGGGTCTCCTGGGACCCCTGAGGTGAGGGCTGCCTCTGCTCTATGCAGATAAGGAAGCAGAGACCCAGGGCTGTGAAGAAGGCCTGGCTCCTGTTCTCTGCGGAAGACCCGGCATCTTCTCCTGGCACCTGAAACAATGAGGGCAATGCCCAGCCCAAGTGATGTCAGGACCAGACATAGGCCAGGAACAGGGTGTGCCTTGCAGGAAGGAGGTGGCCCGGGCCTTAGAATTGATCAAAAGAAGCTGGAAGGCCATATTTTGTGTGGGTTTTGCAAACATTATGCAGGCCAAACAAAACACACAGAGTCCCGGAGCCCAGATTTCAACTCCCGGCCTCAGAACTTTTGTAGGAGCAGGGGGTTCCCATCAAAGTCCTCAGCACTGCACAGGGACCTGCCCCTGAGCTCTGGGGAGAGATGTGGTTGGAGTCTGACTTAAGGATATAGGTGGAAAATCAATGGGCCAGCGGGGTGTTACAGAGAAGCAGAAAGATTGGGGAGCATGTGGTTCTATGTTGTATGAGGGTTCGATGAAGGAGTGCATGGGTGGGGGACCTGGCGCAGGGACAGCTCAGTACTCAGTGGCTGGATGCGTGACGCAGAGGGGAGTCACGTCCTCCGCCCCTTCATGGCTCCTCGGAAGGTCACCTTACCACGAAGGTTTCTCCCAGTCCCCCCTGAAATTTGTACAACTCCCCGCTCCGCTCTGGGACTTTCTCTCTGCCTTCCCTGATCGGTTTTCTCCATACTGCTTATCACCATGTGATATGTGATCTGTTGACATTTTTTATTTGACTTTCTCTCCCAGTTAGGATCTGAGCTCCGTAAGAACAGGGATTTATGTCAGCTTCTCAAAAGTCCTGGGGGCATGGGGAGGGGGATCTCTACTCTTTTTTTTTTCTCTCTCTCTCTTAAATTCTTCCAAGAACCTTGTTTTTATGACTAGCGAACTGAGGGAAGTTTGAAAAATATTCAACATGACGATAACAAACTCATTATAGGTTGACATAAATTACATGCTTTTTATGAAAAAGATAACCCTGTTTTCCAGAACACAGCAAAAGACCTCAATGAAAAGTATGGCATTGCCTCAGCTCTATGTTTCTGCACGTCTCCTTCAAATCTGCCTGAATAGGAAAAGGTGGATTCTCGAAGCTGCCCCTGCATTCAGCTCATGGTGACAGCACACACTAGGCTCTGAAAGACTTCAGGGCCCACTCGTGAGAGTGTCCATGAAAAAGGCAGATTACATCTTAGTATTACTATGATAATAACTTTGACCTCAAGGATGCTCTGAAAAGATCTGGGGGGACCCCGGGGGCCATAGATCAGACTTCGAGAACCGTTGTTCTTTAGTACACCACCAGATGCCTCAGATACTGCCGGGAACCTAGGCTGCATTTGGGAATTACACATTGAATATTGAATGAGTGTATCAGGTGCCTGTTTGAATATAGCCACGTATGTGTCCAGAATGCTGGAACAGGTGGCAAGAGCGAAGGAAGGGGAGCATGAAGAGGGAAGGGGTCTACTTCCAGGTCCTGGCCAAGGTGTCCGTGTCAAGCACGGGGGTCTCGGCACTGGCCAAGAGAGACCAGATTCTGCTTGCGTGGGGCCCGCATTCTCCCAGGTGGGAGGTCAGCCCCTCTGCCGGTGGACCCAGTTCAGCAGTCGGGTGGGGGCTATGCTTGTAGGATGGAACCAGGCCTGTGAGCATCTGGGAACCAGTGCCGGCCAGAGGGAGTAGCACGAGCCCTGGCAGGTGTGGGCCCAGCATCTTGGGGGACAGTGAGGAGGCTGGTGTGTCTGGAGTCTGGTGAGCAAAGGAGAAGAACAGGGTTGAGGCCGGTGTGGTAACCAGTAGCCAGATCTTGCCATGGGCCTTGCCGGCTGGGGTTACATGCTTGGAATGGTGGAGGAAGACATTGGCAGAGGGTTTTTCTTTTTCCTTTCTTTTAGAAAAAGACTGTGAGTGTGGGGGAGGGGCATAGCAAGAGAGAGAGAAAGAGAGCGGGGGCGCACACGCATCTCAAGCAGACTCCCTGCTGAGCGTGCAGCCTGACTGGGTCTTGATCTCAGGACCCTGAGATCATAACCTGAATCGAAATCAAGAGTCCGATGCTTAACTGACTGACCCACCCAGGTGCCCCAAGAGGTTTTTTCTATAGGTTTTTTCTGAGGTCTTTCGAAGAAGGAAGAAGGCTCCCTCCCGTTCTTTCATTCCCTCAGCAACGGACTGGTGCCCTGGTGGGTGCGGCGCCGTGCAGATAGAGGCGCACCCAGTTCCTGACCTCCAAGCCCCGTGGGGAAGGGCGGTGGGTGCGAGGGGCTGGGAGGGAGGCAGGTCAGCCGGAGTCAGGGAGCAAGAGCCACTGGGGAGCTCTGGGGGTGCTCACCTGGGCCTGTTCCCGTCTGCAGTTGCCCGTAGTCCCGCCTGCTCCCACATGAGTGGATGGCCAGAGGGATTTAACTAATAAGGGCCTGAGGAGCAGAGAGGAAACCGGATGTGCTGACTTTCATTACTGCCCTAATTGATAGGCTCCTCACCTGCCTGAGCGTCCCAAGCCCTGCGCCTGACCTAGAATGTGGGGCCGATGACTCGGGAGCTGGGGCGGCCCTAGGCTCCCTCTCACAGCCACTCTTTCCCATGCCTGGGCAGCACCTGGTTCCAGAATCTGGCCTGTTTATGTCTGCCTCACCACAGGCCCCTTGCCCTGGGGGCTACACCGGTCTCTGGGGTGGTTCGTGTTGGGGGAGTTAGCTTTGCTGCGAGAAGGGGTACGACGATGGCTCTAGTTCTGCCACCCAGGCTCTAGATCAGCCCCATTCAGGATTCTCTGCTGGGGCGGATTAGGTCATCTTGCCAGACCTCTTTTCTTATCTACAAGACAGGAAAGGTAACAGGACTCACCTCACAGACTTGCTGAAACACCCTGTGTTAAGTAAGTGTTTACAACCGAGCCTAAAAAGTAGCCCGCCCTTGGTACAGATCATTGAATGCTCCCTCTGTCCATCTGCAGCCTCACTCTCCTGCCCCGTTCCTTCTGATGTGCTCGTGGGGAGGCTCCAGTCCTCTCCCCCGAGGTGTCCTCACCCCTCTCCTGTTGCAGATGCTGACCTGACCTTTGACCAGACAGGTTGGGGGGACAGTGGTGTGTATTACTGCTCCGTGGTCTCGGCCCAGGACCTCCAGGGGAACAATGAAGCCTATGCAGAGCTCATCGTCTTGGGTGAGTGGGTTGGGCCGCAAGGGCCTGGGAAGGGGTTGGCGATGGGATCAGGGCCCTTCTTCAGGCACCTCTGTACGTCTTCCCTCTGCCTTTCTGCTCACTCTCTGCACTCTGTCGCCTGCTTCGCTCTCCTCTCACGGCACCACCAGTCACTGGGGCTTCTCTGCCCTGCACCCCAGGCAGGGAGCCTTCCCTCCAACATGTCAAATAAGCCAGAGCCAAGCTGAGAGTGGAGAGAATTGGGAGACTCTCCCTCTCCCCAGGCTCCTTTTTTAATAAAAATCCCCAAGTTTTCAGAGGTAATTGGCAGTGAGTGGGGAGGGAAGATGGTGGGTCTCACTGAGGGGAGGCTGAACCTGCTCCCTGCCCCATCCTGGGGGCCGCAGCTCACCCACGTCCCTGGCCAAACTCAGGAACCTCACCCTCTGCCCCGAAGGGCTGGCATTGTGTGGCTGACATGGTGAGGCCACTGCCACGTGCTCAAGGGCAGGGTGGGATACCCACCAGCAGCTCCGCCCCGTCTGGCCTTGAGCCCCGCTGCCCCGTGTGGCTGGGATGCTGCCATTAGCCAGATGCTCTGTTCTCAGCCAACACATATGGTCTTGGGCGACGCGTGCTGTGTGGGTGCTGCTGGGCTGGATGTTGCCATCATCACATGCATGATGCAAGGAAACCCATGTGTGAATGAGCACACATGACGGTGGGGGGCGTGCACCAGGGTGTTCTGATCACGACAGAGCTCGTGTGTGGGTGACAGAACGCAAGTGGCAGGGCCCTGGAGGACTCGTGTGGCCACACGCACAGCCTACATCCGCAGTTCCCAAAACGCAGCATCAGGACCTGCTTAACACTGTAAAAAATTCTTGAGGATCTCAGAGAGTTTGTGTATACATTTTTGTGGATGTTGATAGTTGCTTAACGTTACAAATGGAGAGCAGGCAGTTTTTTTTTTTAAGATTTTATTTATTTGAGAGACAGTGAGAGAGCTTCAGAGAGGAGAAGGTCAGAGGGAGCAGACTCCCCGTGGAGCTGGGAGCCCAGTGCAGGACTTGATCCCAGCACTCCGGGACCATGACCTGAGCCAAAGGCAGTTGCTTAACCAACTGAGCTACCCAGGCGCCCTGAGCAGGCGATTTCTTCTCTTTTCTTTTTTAAAGATTTTATTTATTTATTTGGCAGACGGAAATCAGAAGTAGGCAGAGAGAGAGGAGGAAGCAGGCTCCCTGCTGAGCAGAGAGCCCGATGTGGGGCTCCATCCCAGGACCCTGGGATCATGACCTGAGCGGAAGGCAGAGGCTTTAACCCACTGAGCCACCCAGGCACCCCGAGCAGGCGATTTCTAAAGCACAAGGCACTAGAGCACACAATCCACTCTCGTCCCCCTCCTCACAGAGCCTTTGGAACACCCATGGGAGAAGCAGCGCGAAAAAGGCAAATGGGACTTGGTGTTCCTCTGAAAGTGGTCTTGTCCTCCTGGGCAGGAAGGCGCTTTGGGAGCCCCTGCTTTGCATGCTAGAACCAGGGGCAGGTGGCGCAGAGAGGTGAGCCCTGCTGGCGAGAGCTTTGCGGGCATAGAGCCGGGTGTCCCCGCGATACAATGCTCGTGGGATGCAGAGAACTGGGGGCACTTAAGGGGAGGCCCTAGCTGGGCTGCGGAATTTGTGCGGGGGACAGAATGCGTGAAATGAGCTGGAACTCCGGGCCACACTGTGACTTGTATGGGCTGTCAGCACTTCTGCCTTCATGGGCCTCTTCCCTCGTGTTAAAAAATCAGATGTTTTGTCATTGCATTGCTGCCAAGACCACTCGTTATTATGGATTCGATATTGCTATTTTTCTCCTTCAGATTTTGAAATAAAACGAAAACATTTTCTTGGGTGCTAAGGCACTGCCTACCCTGCCTAATGGAACAGGACTAGCCCTCTCGCGGGAGATGGAGCCCTTGGGGGTGATAGGACCCGTGTATGTGGAGAAGATGGGGTGCCCACACTTGAGGTTGAACCTTCAGAACCCACGGGATGTGTTCTGGAACACTTTGGGGTGACAGAATTCCCCATGGCATGAGAGAGTGGGTGAATTATGGGCTGGAAGCCTTCTGGAAAACAGTACCTACATGGTCGAGGGCAGGGAGGGGAAGGAACCATGCGCTAGGACCCTCCTAGGCCACCCCCCCCCCACCGCTTCAGGACAGACCTTCACCCTGAAGGGCCTGGAACGAGGCTTCAGGGTAGGGGCGGGCTGGGCTGGCCCTTGCCGGCATAATCTGTCTCTCTTTTGTCCCTCCAGGCAGGACCTCGGGGGTGGCAGAGCTCTTACCTGGTTTTCAGGCGGGGCCTATGGAAGGTACGGGGTGGAGCCCCCCCCATCCTAAACTGCGCTCGCTCTGTGGACCCCATTAACCCCACCTGACTCCAACTCCGTGGCCTCTGGTGACCTGGCTCTGGGGTTTGGGGTGGGCTGGGCTGGCTACAGAGGGGCCTGGGGTGTAGACAGGGGGCTCCTGTTGACTGGTGCCTGCGGTGCTCTTCTAGAGGGTGGGATCCGGGCAGCTGGCTGTCTGTCCTTCCTGTCAGTTACGTCCTGTTCTTGCTTCGGCCAGGTCACCTCTGGTTTTCTGCCCGGCCGGGGGAGCCCCGTGCTTGCGGGTTCCCTCCTGGGCTGATCTGGGTCTGGGTGGGGGGTGCCTCTCCCCTGCCGCGGCCCCTGCACTTGGCTGGAGAATCCAGCAGGGGTCGCAGCTGTCCCAGGAAGCTTCAAGTATCACCTTGCCCTCCCCCTGACTCTGCGTCCCCCATGAACAGGGACATGTTTCCTGTTCCCTCCCAGGCCTCCTGCTCAGGGCCCGTTCTCCCCTCTCTCTGCAGACTGGCTGTTCGTGGTCGTGGTCTGCTTGGCTGTGTTCCTCGTCTTCCTCCTCCTGGGCATCTGCTGGTGTCAGTGCTGCCCCCACACCTGCTGCTGCTACGTCAGATGCCCTTGCTGCCCGGACAAGTGCTGCTGCCCGGAAGCCCGTAAGTGCCCCTCACGTGCCCACCCCTGCCCGCCTCCCCCTTGGGTTCCGGGGCAGGAGATGGCCATGCACCGGCTTCCCAGGGCGGTGCCTTCAGTCTGGAGGGTATGGGGTGATCAGCCTGGGAGAAAGTGGGCCAAGGAGGATCTGCTGTCTTAGGTGATCATTTACATATGCTTCCAACTTTGTATTCATTTTAAACTTTCACTTATTTTGAGGTGTTTTGAAAGCATCATTTATGCACATGGTGAGAAATTATCAAATAGTATACAACATCATTCACTGGGACATACAGCTCCTTTTTTTTTCCTTTTTCTTATTTATTTGAGAGAGAGGAGTGGGGGCGGGATGGGCCGAAGGAGAGGGAGAAGCAGACTCCCTGCTGAGCAGGAAACCTGAGGCCAGGGGAGCTCCAACCCAGGACCCCAGGATCATGACCTGAGCAGAAGGCAGGTGCTTAACTGACTGAGCCACCCAGGCGCCCCAGTAAAGCTCCCTTTAAAAATAAACTCTTAAATGGAAAAGGTAAGAAAACAAGGTTTACAGCACTAATATAATCTTTACAATTTTAAAATCCCACATCCACACAAGCACCCTGGTCTAAGGACATCTCTAGCATATCAGAGTAGGTCCCTGGGGGCTGGGGGTGGAAGTGGGACCGGAGATGAAGGGGAAAGAACAAACAGAACAGGGAAGAGGGAAGCAGAGGAGAAGGCGGGGTCTCCCTCTTGCCACTGCCCCCACTTCCCCTCCTCAGGGATGGCTTTGTTTCCAGTTCCTCCCAGAGTGCCCGAGCAGGGCCACAACTCTGCTCAGTCCAAGAGGCTTTCAGGGTGAAATCCCAGGCAGCCATCGTTGGCTTGGGCAGGTGGAGGCTGGAGGCCTGGCTGGGTGTGTTCCCCACGTGGGAAGCCCAGGCAGTGACTTCCCCTCGTGCATCCGGCACTCTGTGCGGGGCTTGGCCTGCATGAGTGCTCCGTACTCTTGAGCTGTTGGCCACATTACTGTCAGCACTGGTCGTGACCAAGGGCCAGGAAGCACATCAGAACCATGCCTCAGCTACCGTGTGACCTCAGAGAAGCAGAGCTCCCTCTCCGAGATGGTTTCCTTCTTTATAGGGTTCCCACATGGCGGTGTGAGCATTAAAGGACGGTGTGCGAGCACCCAGCACAGGGCCGCCGCTCGATGCATACTGGCTAATTTCCTGAGCATTGAGCACCCTAGTGGACAGCCCCGTCCCGCCAAGTGTTGCTGCCCTGGGAAAAATCCACTGCCCTCTGGAGGCGGATGCTGGCCCTCCTGTGTCTCCTGTCCTTTCTAGTTGAGGGCTTCAGCCTCAGGTGGTGGGCACTGGTCTCAATCACAGGTGTGGAGGGACCCCCACCCCCACCCCAGGAGGGGGATCTGCAACCAAGTTTGCAGTTACCCTACTGATTAAGGCTGGGCCCGGGATGTCCAGTGTCTGTCCCAAGACCATGCTCCTTCCATCCAGAGACCCTGATACCTCAGAGGACCCATTAACTCCCTGCCAGAGGCCCTGTTACTTTTGCCAGGGCCACAGCCCTGCCGAGGCAGCTGGGAACAGCAACTCCCACAGCTTATAAAATGCCAGCTCCCCCGAGCTCCTGAGGGGCCCCTCCTGGGGCTGCTGAGCCCTGAGCCTCCTCCTGCTTCCAAATTGAATCAGAGGAAGTAGCTTCCCTGGACTCCCATCTCCCTGTCACGATCCCAGGGAGGAAGTGATTTGCTCCATCAGGCCCAGTGACTTTGACAGGAGAGCAGCCACCTGAACCCGGCCTCTTGTGGGGAGGAAGACGGCTAGGAGGATTTGCCCTTGAGCTGTCAAGCCTAGCAGGCGGGGCGGGATGGGAGTGGGTGTGGCCCGGGGTTGGAAACAGTAGAGGTACTTTGAGGAGTTGCTGGGCTGCTTGGCTGCAGGAAGTGAACGCTGAGGCTCCCACGCTTTTGCCTCAGAATGAGTCCCACTGCATCTGGGCCTGGAGAACCCAGTTGCCATGAGAGGGGAGTGGGCATGGAATTCCCCCTGCCCAGATGATGCATTTTCTGGAATGGTGGCCCAGCTGCCAAAGGGGAATACTGGAATCTGGTTAGAGGGTCCAGCACATGGGCTTTCTCTAAAGGGGCATCTTTGCTCCCTATTGCTCTGTAAGAACTCGGGCCAGGGTGGCCACCTCTCCTGATGGCGTGGCTAGAGAGCTGGAATTTTTGATAAAACCTCATCAAACGAGGGCAAACCATCATACAGTCAAACAAGCAGAGTGGCTAGCCAGATGGGGCCATGGGCTGCTTGCAACCCCCTCTGCCCAAAAACTATGTGAAGAAACACAAACAAGGTGTGGAATCAATGAAGTCGATGGCCTGAGTCTCAGTAACCCTCCAGAAACCAATCCAAGTGCCTAGGGAAGCCCCATGGCTCAGGGGTTGGGAGGAAGGTGCAGGCACATGGCCCTCCTGACACTCTAACAGAGCAAAGGGTAGCATGGCTCCCAGCTGCTTTCTTATACTGTGTGTCCTCCCCAGTGTATGCTGCAGGCAAAGCAGCCACCTCAGGCGTCCCAAGCATCTACGCCCCCAGCACCTATGCTCACCTCTCCCCTGCCAAGACCCCACCCCCACCAGCCATGATTCCCATGGGCCCCATCTACAATGGGTACCCTGGCGACTTCGACAGGAACAGCTCAGGTGAGGCCTCGGGGAGCCGGAAAGGGGCTGGGGCAGGGGTAGGCCAGGCATTTGGGCACTAAGGGGCCTGGAGCCAGAAGAAAGGGGATTGGAGGCTGGGTCTGGAGGGCTTTGCTCCATGCAGGTGGCCACTGACAGTCAAATTTCCCTAGTTGGCGGTCACAGCTCCCAGGTACCCCTGCTTCGTGACACAGACAGCAGTGTGACCTCTGGTGAGAATCAATTGTTACAAGGTTGGATGTGTCTTTATGGGAGGGGGCTGGGTCAGCATCTCTCCTCCTAAACTGATCACCTCCATCTTGTGTCCTTAGAAATCCGCAGTGGCTACAGAATTCAGGCCAGCCAGCAGGACGACTCCATGCGGGTCCTGTACTACATGGAGAAAGAGCTGGCCAACTTTGACCCTTCTCGACCCGGTGCTACCAATGGCCATGTAGAGCGGGGTGAGTGGGAGCCTTGTGGTTTGAGGGGTTTCTGAGTAAGGAGGGAGCAGCTCCAGGTATGCTTGCTGGAAATCCTGGACATAGTACCTCCTTTCCTACAATGGCCACAGTGAGAAGTGTACAACACCCTGCATGTCAACACTTGAAAGATGAGAAGTCCAGGGCCCCCTAGAAAGTATATGAGCCAAGAGGGTGACTCTCCTGGGCCCTGGAGTTCCGGACCTCCCAGCAGTCAGTGATATCCCCCCTTCCCTACAGCCATGAGTGAAGTCACCTCCCTCCACGAGGACGACTGGAGATCCCGGCCTTCCCGAGGCCCTGCTCTTACCCCAATCCGGGATGAGGAATGGGATCGTCACTCCCCTCGGAGTCCCAGACGGTGGGAGCAAGAGCCCCCTGTAGAGCGGCCAGGGAGTGGTTGGGGGGCCGGGCGGCCCCGTGCCCGATCTGTGGATGCTCTGGATGACCTCACCCGACCCGGCTCTGCTGAATCTGGGAGGAGGTCTCCCCCAAGTAGAGGGAGGAGAGGTCAAGCCTATGGACCACCCCGAAGCCGAAGCCGAGATGACCTCTATGATCAAGACGACCCAAGGGAATTTCCACACTCCCGGGATCCCCACTATGATGACTTCAGATCTAGAGACCGCCCTCATGCTGACCCTAGGTCCCGCCACCACCGGTCCCGGGACCCTCGGGAGGATGGCCCCAGGTCTGGGGACCTCCAGTATGATGGGCGGCTACTGGAAGAGGCCTTGAGGAAAAAGGGGCCAGGTGAGAGGAGGAGACCTTACAGGGAGGAAAATGAGGAGGAGCCCTACTACCCTCCAGCACCTCCCCCTTACTCTGAGACGGACTCCCAGGCATCACGGGAACGGAGGCTTAAAAAGGTGAGAACAACCCTTCCTGCTTTAAGACCCTTCCTGGATCCTCTCCTCCAGGCCTCCCCTGCTCACACCCATTTTCTTTCTCCCTTGCAGAACTTGGCCCTGAGTCGGGAAAGCTTAATCGTCTGATCTCACGTTTTGTATGTACCTTTTGTACTTTTTTTTTTTTTAATTTGAGGGACTTATTCATGATCTGCCCTCTTGAGACTAATAAAACTTTCGATCACAAGGCCTGTGTCTAGATGGAGGTGTTTTTTTTTGCTGCGCGAGGTGGGTAGCCCGGCAGCTGCTGTGTCGTGTGTCTATGTGTGCGCGTTGCATGCCTGCGAGTCTGCAAAAGGCCGCGCGTCCAGCTTTCTCCCAGGACTTGCATCCTGGGCCAGGAGGAAAGCACCGGCTTTGCCTTCCACCCCAGGCCAGGAGTACGTGCCCCACGCTGACTCCGCCCGGCCCTGCGTGCGCGCCCCGGCCCCGCCCGGACGTGCGCATGCGCCCCGGACCTCCGCCTTCGCGCACCCCCGACCGGCTGCCGGGAGCGCGCGCGCGCGCTCCTCTCCCCTTCAACCCGGTTCGCCTCCCAACTCCGACCTACTTTACTGTTTCCAAACCCCGCAGCCTGCCTCGTCCCCGGCGACCAGAGCCCCTCCTCCGGGTCCCCCGGCGTTCTATCCGGGCCCGCGTTCCACTCGGGCGGCCCGCCGGCGGCAGCAACGGCGACCTCGCGCCCCGCCGAGACCCGGGCCCGCGCGCGCCCGCCCGCCATCGGAGACACACAGCGCGCGCGCTCCCCGGGGGCTGCCCTCCCCCCGCGCGCGTCGGCCCCGGGCTCGCGCCGCCGCCGCCGCCGCCGCGCGCGCGCAGCTCAAGTAAAGGAGGAAAAAAAAGGGGGAAAAAATAGAAAGCAGCGGCGGCTGCAGCAGCGATCCGCCGCCGGACTGGGCCAGGCCGGGCGGCGGACGCGCGAGCCGGCGATCCAGGGGAGAGGCGGCAGCCATCCAGGGCGGGCCGGGTTAAAAAAAAAGTCGCGGCGGCGGCGGCCGCTGCTCAGGGAAGGAGGCCCGAGGGCCGCGTGCAGCGGGCGGGGGGCGGCTGCGCCGCGTCCCGGAGCCGAGATCCGCCGGGAGCCGGCGGGCGGGCAGGCGGAGGCGGCGGCGGCGGCTGCAGGAGCAGCAGCGGCGGCGGCGGCGGCGGCGGCGGCATCTCCTCCTCACATGACCCCACTGTTTGTCCCCGTGATCAGCGCGAGCGGCTCCCGTGTCTCCTCCGTCCCCTCCTGCCGCGCGGCGTGAGCGCCGGGCTCGGGGGCCCCCCCCGGCCGCCCGCCCCCTCCCCTCCCTCCCCTCCCCTCCCCCCCCCCCCGGGCCCCGCGCCCCCCCCCCCCCCCCCCCCCCCCCATGGACATGCTGGACCCGGGTCTGGATCCCGCTGCCTCGGCCACTGCTGCTGCCGCCGCCAGGTAAGAGTGCCCGACCGGTCCGTGCCCCCGCGCGCCTGGCCCGGGCCCTTCGGCCTGGCGCCGGGGCCGCCATGATCCCGAGCGGCCGCTGGGCCCAGCTCAAAATGGAGGCTGCGAGGGAGGGGGGACCCGCGCTAATAACCTCGGCCCCCGGTCCTAGCGGTGTCCTAGCTCCAGACAGGGCCGGACGGGACGGGGGCCGTGCACCTGGGCAAAGGGGCGGGGGCGCGGGCGGCCCTGACCCCCTCTTCTTCCCGTGCTCCTCGCAGTCACGACAAGGGACCCGAGGCAGAGGAGGGCGTCGAGCTGCAGGAAGGTGAGTGCTCGCGGGTCTCACCGGGGCCGCGGCTGCGGCCGCGGCCTGCGCCCGGGGAGGGGACTGGGGGCGCCTTGGCCGCGTGACCACTGACCATGCCCCCCCCTTCGACCGCAGGCGGGGACGGCCCTGGGGCGGAGGAGCAGACTGCGGTGGCCATCGCCAGCGTCCAGCAGGCGGCGTTTGGCGACCACAACATCCAGTACCAGTTCCGCACAGAGAATAATGGAGGACAGGTGAAGCTGCGGGCCCGGAGCCCGCGGGCAAGTGGAGGGTTGAGCCGAGGGTCCGACCGGCGAGCTGGGAGGGGCTCAGACCTGGCTGCGGCCGGGACCCCAGAGCCGATCTCGCTGCTCTGCCGCCCTCTGCAGGTGACGTACCGCGTAGTCCAGGTGACTGATGGTCAGCTGGATGGCCAGGGAGACACGGCTGGCGCCGTCAGCGTCGTGTCTACGGCTGCCTTTGCGGGGGGGCAGCAGGCTGTGACCCAGGTGGGTGTGGATGGGGCATCCCAGCGTCCTGGCCCCACTGCTGCCTCTGTGCCCCCAGGTCCCGCAGCGCCCTTCCCACTGGTAGGTGCCCACAAGCCCTGGGGGGATGGAGAGGGGACACTGACGCTGTTCTTGGGAATCCCCAGAGGGTGGGGCAGGTGGCACACTGATGCTACCTTTAGACCATCCGGCAGGGTGGGTCAGCCGGTTCTTCGAGGTGAAACTTGGTCAAGAGCTTTGAAATACATTTTTTCTTTCCTTAAAATGGGGATGATGGTAACAGGGAAGTTCCTAGATGTGAGAGTGTATCATGCTGTCAAATGATTGCTGGGCCTGTGCTCAGTTCCCGGGCTAGGAGACAAGGCAGAGTGGCACACACAGAGGGGTTTCCCATGGTCCTGAGGGCGTGGGGAACGTCCAACATGGCAAGAAGGGGATGGGTTGGTGAACAAAGATGGCTAAGGGTGGCCTCTGTGTCCTCCTACTCCCCAGGCCGTAATCCAAAATCCCTTCAGCAATGGCGGCAGCCCGGCAGCTGAGGCTGTCAGTGGGGAGGCCCGGTTTGCCTATTTCCCAGCATCCAGTGTGGGAGATACTACAGCTGTGTCCGTACAGACCACAGACCAGAGCTTGCAGGCCGGAGGTAAAGGAAGGGCCAGGGCGGAAGGCAGGGGAGGCAGCAGGCTAGCAGGGAGGGAAGCCCCCCCCCAGCTGTTTCTAACTGCCCCTCCCCTCCAGTTTTCGCACTAACCCCCGCTTTCCCCGCAGGCCAGTTCTATGTCATGATGACACCACAAGACGTGCTTCAGACGGGAACGCAGAGGACGATTGCACCCCGGACACACCCCTACTCCCCGTACGTGCAGGGGACCCCAGGAGCGGCCGGTGTGAGGGGGCCAAAGGAAAGGAAGGTTTTCTGGAATGGGAGCCAGACAGTTGTGCACACAATAATCAGTCAGTATATTTTCTAATTTGTTTTTGCTTCTTGAGTGTAAGTAAGGGAATTAGCATTTTTCCTCTTTTTGCACTGAAGTTTACTTTGCAGGGATAATTTTTAAGTCTGACTCCTTAATAGATGGGTAGACAAATGGGACCTGAAAGAACCTGTGCCTATCTTTTTCCTCTTCTAGGAAAATTGACGGAACCAGAACACCACGAGATGAAAGGAGGAGGGCCCAGCACAACGAAGGTACAGTCCGAGTGGAGTTTCTGGGCCCCACAGGCACCACCAGGCCTGGTCCTTTGTGTCATAGATCGCCAGCACGCCATGAGTGCTTAAGACGTGTTTGGTGAATGCTGGAAATGTAGAAACAGGTAGAAGTTCGTTGTCAAGAACAGATAGGCAGGAGGTGTGAACTGGAGGTTGTTTTCTCATGCTGGCTAGTGACCTTGAACTCACCGTCAGCGTCTTAGGGATTTTCTGCCTCTCTTGAAAAGTTGGTTTGCTTTGGTTTTCCTGCCTTCCCATGTGGCAGCTGTCATGCTCTTGTCTGTCAGTTTCCCCTGTTCCCCTGCCCACCTAACTTCTAGAAGCCACTCTGGTCTGCTGGGGAGCACGTCAGAAATTGCAGCTCCCAGAAGCTGTGCCCCTGGCTGGCCAAGGCTGGTGCGTCAAGTCCTTCCATTAAACACCAGATCCCACCTTGAAGTCATTTTGGTTCTTAATACTGTCCCTTCGTCCTCTGCTGTGTTCCCTCCTCCCTGTCATGGTAGCATGCATGTCCAGGGGAGCACTACGCCTAGACAGTCATCCCTCTGGGAGTGTTCCCTGAAGTTGGAATGGAGGCTGGGCGGCGTGCACCCTGGGCCGGTCTGGAGCCTGGTCTGCGGTATCAAGGAGGCTGGTGACTTTCACAGAGAGTTGGCCTTTGGGGGAACCTGTCAGGCAGAGGAGAGCACTGGCTGGAGGGAAGGCAGAATGGGATGAGGCTGCTTCGGGGAGTAATGATTTGGTCGAGACAGAGGTTGTGAAGTGCTTGGGGGTGGGGGACCAAGGAGGACTAAGGCTAGCGTTAAATGTCAGGGTGTGGCCTTGAGAGTCCTGAAGGTGTCCAGCTTGCTGGGCTCGGCCTCTAATACATCTGCACCCCATATCTGCCTGGCTTTTAGGCCCTCGGGTCCTGGGGGTGATAGAACAAATGAGGTCTTGGCTCTCACAGTGTTCCTCCTGGTGAGAGAGACAGATTACACAAGGCTGTGGTGTGATGTGAGGTCACGCAGGTCCCGAGGAGGAGATAAGGCCCCACGAGAAGCTGGGGAGTGATAGCGGCAGGGCGCTCTGTGGGCCTCTCTGAGACGTGATGTTAGAGCAGAGGCCTGAATGGGCCAGCCGGGTCCCTGAGGAAGAGTCCCAGGCAGAGGGATGAGCAAGTGCAGACCCCCAGGCCCAAGCCAGAGCAGACTGGGTGTGTTTGAAGAAGAGCAGAATTCAGAGAAGGAAGGAGGAAGTTGGTGGCGCTGCGGGAGGGCTGGCCAGGTCACGCGGGGCCTTGTAAGAACAGCATCCCTACTCCAGGGTTTTTATTCTAGTCGGAGGGGAAGCCAGCAGAGGGGTCTGTGTACGGAGGCGACAGGACGACAGAGGAGGTGACTGTCGCTGTCAGCCCGAGACAGGACAGGGCATGAAGTAGGGGAGTGCCTGGGGCAGAAGATTCCAAGGCTGGAGAATCAAGGTTTCTTGGTGGCGTCAGGTTGGTTGGAAGAGAAGGGGGGAGGGTCCAAGCTTGGTTTTGGGGTGCGGTGTGTTTGAGGGGCCTCCAGTAGGCTACCCACGCAGTCCCGGCCCGGCTGCTTACCGGCTCTGTGACGTCGGGCTGCTTCTCAGTCCCTGCACCTGTTGAGTTGTGTGTGAAATGGCCTTGGCTCGACTTGCCCCGACGCTCATGGCCAGTTCTGCCGCTGCAGACACACAAGCCTGTGGCCGCGCAGTGGGCCACCTGGTAAGGCTGTGGCCTGTGACTCGGGGCCCCCCTCCACCCTGTTCTGCACACTCTGCCTCTCGCCTGCAAAGTCTTGAATCTTTCTCATCCTGCAAAAAGCAGTCAGCAGTCTTTCTCATAACCTTGTCCTTCCACTCCTGTTGCATCCCATTTTCTTGTCTCCCAACCTGGCACATGTCTTTGATCCATCCTCTGCCCACTCTCCCTGGACCCTGGGCCATCTGGCTCATTCCTCTACCAAAAGAGGTCCGTCTGAGGTCACCCATGACGACCTCATTGCCAAATCCACTGGCTTCCTTTCCTGTCTGTGCTCCAAGCCTCTGACCCTGCCTGTTCCTTTCGGGAATGTTCCTCGCCGCTCTGTGCACTCTCATTTTCCTGCACTCTGCTTTTCCCTCCCGGTCTGCTTAAAGCAGAGCTTTCCAGTAGCTCCAGGACGCTTGTTAACAGTCACGATCTCCAGGGCTGTTCTCTCAAGGTTTAGAACGAGTAAGTCACAGGAAGGCCCAGGAGCTTGGATTTGAACAAGTTATCCACGTGATTCTTCCCATTGGGCAAGGCTGGAAACTGCTTTGACTGTTGGTGTCCCTAAAGGTCTGGCCTGTCTACCGTTGGCCTCAGGAGAGTTGAAGCCTTCGGGATGGGGCTTCATCCCGGGGATGGTCAGCGTCCCCCAAACCTGTCCCCAGTTGTAGGCATTCATCATTGCTCCAGAAAAGAGTGATTCGAACAAGGGGAGTCCTCCCAGGGCTCTCCGTTGCCCTGGCCCCGGCTGTGTGCAAAGCTGTTTCTACTCCATTCTTCTCTCCTGAACTCCAGAGCCATAATTTGAACCACCCCTTCAAAATCTTCATATCTGGGTGTCCTTGAGACACCTCATAACTCAGCTTGTCCAAAACAAAGTCCGTCCCACCACCCCTACCCCCAAAGGCTCCATGCAACATTTCCTTTCCCAGAGGGAAAAGGCACCCCTGTTAGAATTACCCAAGCCAGCACCAAAAGTCAGGGCCACCCTCCACTCTGCCTGGGCTCCTTCCCCCACGTCTACAAATCCCAAGATTCTGTGCTGAAGTAGACCTCAAATCGGCTTCTCTTCTTCCTTTTCCCCCTCTTTGCCACTGTTGGGACCGTCGGAGCCCATCTCCAAGCCCTGTGGGGAACTGGAGCCTGTGGGGCCAGCCCATTGCAGCCGGGTCAGAATTTGGGCCCACTGTCACCAGGGACCTCTGAGGAGCCAGAAGTCCAGATCTTTATGTGAAATCTGATTTTCAAATGCCGTGTGGGATTGCTTTTTCTATTTCATTAGTTTCTCCTCTCAATGTTGCTAATTCGTTCCATCTACTTACTTTGGGCTTAATTAGCTTGGAGTTTTTTCCCTAGCCTTTCAAGATGATTTAAACCTTTCTTTTTTCCCAACACAAGCCTTTCTAGTTGCAAATTTCACTCCAGTGCTGCTTCAGCCGAATCCCTTCGGATATATTGGTTTTCATTATCATTCAGTTTAAAATACTTTCCAATTTTCCTAATGATTTCTTCTTTGACCCCTGGGTTATTTAGAAGTACATTGCTTAATTTCGGAATGTCTGTGGCTTTTCGGGATATTTTCTCGTCACTGATTTTTAATTTAGTTCTGTTTTGATCAGAAACGCACTCCTAGTATATAATGTCAGTCCTTTGAGATTTGTTGAGACTCATTTTATGGCCCTGAATATGGTCTGTGTTGTGAAAGCTTCCATGTGTGCTTGGAGAGAATGTGTGTCTCTACCACAGTGTGGAGTGTTCCCTCGGGGTCGGCCAGCTCAAGTTGGTTGACGCTTGTCAGATTTTCTTTTTCTTTCTTTCTTTTTTTTTTTTTTTAAGATTTTATTTATTTGACGGAGAGAGAGAGAGAGAGAGATGACAAGTAGGCAGAGAGGCAGGCAGAGAGAGAGGGGGAACCAGGCTCCCTGCTGAGCAGAAAGCCCGATGTGGGGCTCGATCCCAGGACCCCGGCATCATGACCTGAGCTGAAGGCAGAGGCTTAACCCACTGAGCCGCCCAGGCGCCCCATTTGTCAGGTTTTCTATCCTGACTTTTTTGTCTGCTTGTTCTCTCCGTTACTGAGAGAGGAACATTACATCTCTAAGCATGTCTGTGAGTTTGTCCGTGTCTCCCCTCTCCTGGAAGATTTCATTTCTGGCTAGTTTTCAGTATCCTATGGGTGTAACTGAAGCTTGTCTCTGGAATAGACGTGGCCTTGGTCTTGACGGATCATCTTGTTTCAAATGTGCCAGGATGGTCTTCCCTAGCCACAGGCCTGCCCACCGCACTACCTGCTCGGTGAAAGGGCCTGGGCCCATCAGCAGGGCATTCGAGGCCTTTACAGCCTGGCCTTTCCCACCCCCAGCTGCCCCCCCCCCAGAGTATATCCAGACATTTCTGCATGTTCCACGCCTGTCTGCCTGATGCCCCTCCCTTCAGAACCAGCCCACATGTTCCCTCTCCAAGTCTTTCTCTGAAGGCCCACCACGCCCCAGCGCCATGCAGAAAGCATTGGCTCACCCTGGCATGCCCCCAGGCACATGGTGCAACCTTCAGTCTTAACACGCCAGCGGTATCTGTGTCCCCTGTTCACGCGCATCGCATGGGGTGCCGCAAGCACCAACGGGGTGGACCCAGAGTCCGCCGCAGACTCCGGGCTTGCAGGGTGCCCCCCTGCACACAGTCGGGCAGGCAGAAAGGTTTTTTGGTTTGGGGTTTTTTTTGTTTGTTTGTTTGTTTTTATTTATTTGGGGGTGCAGAGGGAGAGAATCTCAAGCAGACACCCTGCTGAGTACAAGCGCAACCTGGGGCTCAATCCCACAACCCTTTGATATTGTGACCTGAGCCGAAACCATGAGTCAGATGCTGAGCTTCCCAGGTGCCCCGGGCAGGCAGTAAGTTTAAAGTGAATGCAAACTGGAGAAGATGTGCCTGCCCCCCACCCACACACCCTGCCTTCTGCTGGCTGGAAGGGAGGAATCCAAGGTGGGAAGCCCGGCGCCCGGGCTTGAGAATGCCAGATCGCATGAGGGGAGAGCAGGAAGCCGAGAGGCCGTCCGCTGTTGCGCTCCTCTGCTGAACCCTGGACATAGAGCACACTGCTCTATTCGGGGATGGGGTGGCCAGCGCCGCCAGGCCCGGGCAGACTCTCAGTTCCACTGAGGTATTTAGCCGCAGAGTTCCCAGGCTGTAGGACGTGGCCATCCTCCGTGGGGAGCTGCAACTCTCCCCAGCAGTGATGGGACCCGGGCATTGCATACTCACCCCAGGGCGACCGGTGGCTGAAGTGGAGTCCTGGAGAGCACGGGAGGAAGAGGGACCAGGGAGGAGGAGAGTCCCTCCCTGGAGGAGGGTGTCATAATCCAAGCCGGAGCAAGGGGTACCTGGACTTGGGAGGGGACTTGAGATGGGCAGGCAGAGCCAAGCGCCAGCAGCCAGCATGGGATTAGCCGATGAGCAGCCAGGCATGTTTTGTGAGAACAGGGGGGTCAACAGCAGGGACCAGCCTCAGAGCCCATGAGGAGTGAGTGAGGGGTGTGATTCTGGCCCACCCTTCTTTTTCACTCTCGCCCAGACCCCTTCTGGCAACCCCCACCAGCACTGCCCAGCCCCGAGAAGATACTCCTTTGCCCCGCTTTGCACATCCCACCTATAGGCGGCATCTGTCTGTGAGCTGTCCTGGCAGGAGGGAGGAGGAGGGCGTGTGATGGTTGGGGAAGGTGTCTGGGCCTTCTTGGGTGTGTCCACACCAGCGCCTAGGATTGTGCTTGGAAGGTGAGGAAGATTCTAGCCCAGCTTTGCTTCTGTGGGCCCTGAACCCTGGTGTGAGGCGCCAGTGAGGGCAGACCCCGAGCAGCTGTCTCGTAAGGCTGTGACATGAGCCCGATGAGAAGCGGAGGGAAGGCACGTGCCCCATCTGGATGGGGTACCTGCCACTCAGGTCAGCTGACAGAGTTTGGGTGAGATTGCTGAGTGTTAGAGAATTAAATCACAAGTCTGGATTTTTCAGAAGTCGTCTTCCATTGGCCTGTCAGCTCTGGCCTTCGAGGTAGAATTCACATTGCTTTTGGGGGACTCAGTGCCTGGTGGGGCCAGGCCCCCGAGAGCCACAAGTGCCAGCCTGGGCAGCCTGGGACTCACTGCCCGGGCTCTGGAGAGGGATTTTAGCTAGGGGAGAGACATGGTCAGACTGTGATTTTAAAGATAAAGGAAAAACAACCTTGGGGAGCCCAAAGGAAGGCCTGAGCACTGAAAAATGGAAGGCAGCGGCTGTGGGGGGAGCAGATGGAGGCGCCGGGGTCCTGTGGAAAGGGGCGCTGGCTTGTTCCCGCCTCCCAAGAACACAAGCCACAACTCCCCATTTTTCAGAAGATGCCAATTACTACGTGAAATTTAATTTCACGTAACATTAATTTAAATGTTGGCTCCGATTTTTAAAATATGCCAGGCTGGTCAACAAAATGAACCTGCCGTCCCCAGCTGTTGATTCTGCCCTAAAGGTGTGTGCGTGGCCCTTGAGGCCAGACCTTGTTCCTCTCGAGAAGCAGCAGGACGTGGGGCGCAGGTGCCTGCGTCTGGGCGCTGCTGGGCTGTCCCCGTCCGCGATGGTGGGAGAGCGCCTGGCACGCAGGAAGGTTCCGGGAGCACCGCCGCCGACGCTCCTCTTACCTCTTGCAGTGGAGCGGAGGCGGAGGGACAAGATCAACAACTGGATCGTCCAACTTTCCAAAATCATTCCAGACTGTAACGCAGACAACAGCAAGACGGGAGCGGTAGGTGCCCCCCCCCCCCCCCGCTCCCACCCTGGCCCTCCAGACCCCCATACCGCCTGGGCCGGGGCCCTGCCCCTTCGAGAACATCAGCCGGGCCTGGCCCCTGGGCTTGGGCAGGCACCATCCAGGGCCAGCTGGCGGGTGGCGCTCACTGGCGCCCTTGCCCACCCCCCAGAGTAAAGGAGGGATCCTGTCAAAGGCCTGCGACTACATCCGGGAGCTGCGCCAGACCAACCAGCGCATGCAGGAGACCTTTAAGGAGGCCGAGCGGCTGCAGATGGACAATGAGCTCCTGAGGCAGCAGGTGAGGGGCGCGATGGGCGAGGCCGGGGCGGAGCCAGCCCAGGTGCGGGGAGCCAGCCCCTGGCTCTTCGTCCCCTGGCGGGTCCCCCTGTCGTGTTATGTGTGCCAGATCGAGGAGCTGAAGAATGAGAATGCCGTGCTCCGTGCCCAGCTGCAGCAGCACAACCTGGAGATGGTGGGCGAGAGCGCGCGGCAGTGACGCCCACACCACTGCGCGGCGGGGGCCCCTCCGGCCACTGCCGCCCCTTCCCCAGCCCTTAGCACAGAGAGGGACAGACGCCCCTCCCCCAGCTGCGTTTTTTTATAGTAGATTTTTAACAAAACGGGGAGAAATAATGCATTTCTGTGGATAAGCACCCACTGCTCTCCTCAACTTGGGAAACGATATCCTCCCTCCCCCTTCTGTCTGTCTCCCTTCTCCGGCCCCCATGAAGCCCCAGCACTTCTAGTGGTCTTGCCTGGAGGCATGAGGGAAGAGGACAGAGACCCTGCCATATCCCGCTGCCTCCTTGTGTCTCTAGAGGTACTGAGACAGGGTGCTTTAGGGAAGGAGAGGAGTCTTTAGGGGGCCATCCCCGGGGCCTGGACCTACGCAGGGAGGCCATGTCCCACCCCACCTCTTGTTTCTGGATCCCTGCTCCTCTTTGAGTGTGTGTGTGTGTTTTAATTTTCTTTATGGAAAAGTGGACAAAAAAAAAAATAGAGAGAGAGAGAGGTATTTAACTGCAATAAACTGGCCCCATGTGGCCCCGCCTTGTCTGTCTGTGTCTCTGTCCATCTTGGGTGTGGGGAGGGAGCCCACCGTCCAGGCAGAGCTCTGCGAGGGCAACTCTGGGAGCATGGCCTCGGTGTGTGTGACTGTGGACCCCGGTCTGTCCGTGGGTCAGATGGGTGGAGAAATTAAGGACTATCCCCTTTGAGGCTCCAGGTGCGCATATGTGGTGTGGGGGCGTGGGGCACTAGGGTCAAGGACGTGTCTCATGTTTTCAGAGGAGAGGCTGGGGTCTCTCCTGTCATCTGTTACTAAAAACAGCACTGGCTTCTGACCCTGCCCGTAAGGGTTGAAGCCCTCCCCTCTGTACCAGCCAATGGTGGAGCCTGGCCTTGAGCCCCCCACCCCCAGGAAGGGCAGATGGCCAGGAAGCTGGGCTTGGCCCGGCAGCCTGTCGCCTCACCCCGTGGCTCTGGCGCCTGCACTGTGACCCCTGCCCCGGCTAGTGATGAAACCTGGCCTCAGCTGCGATGCTGTGCTGCCTGGGGCTGCTGGGGGATGCCGCTGCGTCTCCCCGGGGCTGAGTGTGCAGCGCGGCCCCGTGCAACCCCCAGGACAGAGGCCGGTCCTCCTGCTCACCTGGCCCACCTCTCCACCTGCTCCTCATCCCAGATGCTCCCAACTGGTCTGGCCCCTGACGGGCCCTGTCTCCCTTTACCCCTCTGACTGAGGCCGTTAGAGCGAAGATGTTTGGCGCAGGGGGCGGCCTGCACTTCCCAGACCCCACTCCCCCGACTTCTGTGGTTTCAAGTGTGCCTTGGCAAACAGGTCAGGGCCGGGAGGAGTGTTCGTTCCTTGGCAGCATCGCCCACAGGCCCTTAGGCTGGAGCTGACCCTGCCTGGGTGGTCCCCAAGTGAGTCAGGGAGGCCGCTGGCCAGAGGCCTGCCTTTCAATCAGGGCTGTGGTTCCCTGGACTACATGCACCCAGAGACGGCTCAGAGTTTGTGGGAGTGAGGTTGCCAGGTCAGGCCACGTGCCTCGTCTCTCCTTCGGTGACATGCTGGAGAACCAGCTCTCAAGAAAAAAGGCCCAGGTTTGTAGAGTCAGCCGATGTCTAGGGTTGAAATACTCCCACCACTGCTGGATTCCCAGCGCCAGGGTGGGCCCAGTCTAGCACACTCCCCTGTGCCCTCCTGTGCTTGAGGGGAGACAGGAGAGCCAAATGGTGAGAACACAGGCCCCCGAGTCAGGCAGCTCAGGCTGGAACCCTAGCTCTAGCCTAGCTCTAACCCTAGCCCTGGCCTCCGACCAGGGGAGCTTGAGCAGTGCCCCAGTCTCTTCCTGCAGCTCCTAGAAAGCGAAGATGACCGTGTGGGCGCTGTGCTAAGAGGGAGCAGGGTCTGGGCAGCCAGGCCTCGGGGGATTAGTGGCAAAGGAGGCAGCGGGGGTCCCTGAATGCAGAGCAGAGCCCAGCACAGGGCTGGCAGGAGCTGCTTGGAGGACAGGTGCGTCGGACGTGGGTCAGTACATCTGGCATAAAAGAGGTGGCGTCCAGTGTTAGCAACTAACGAATACTTCCAGCTCCTATAGGCAGAAGTTCCAAAAGAAATTCTGATATTCAGAAAATCACCCGCACGCTGGGGGCTTGTGCCGACATAAACTCGTGCGTCTGGCTGCCCAGTGTTTCCTCCTGGGATCTGCGCCCTGTGAGAGGGGAGCCTGAAGCAGTAGGAATTACACTGGGCACCCCCAGGGTGGCCTGTAAGTGACGGCCAGCCTCCCAGCGGATGAGGACATCGAGAAAGGGTGGGGAATAGGAGGTCACTTCACTCCTGCTCATCGACCTGTTCAACTTCTGGGTCAAAGGGGGAAATTCTTTTTCTGAGGTCAACCGGGTGATGCCCTGTCAGGGAAAGTGTTTCCCAGGTGGCCCGTCTGCCCCACCCCCAGACACACCTCTGCTAAGGGTGACATAACACTGTTCCCTGTCACTCTGTTCCCGCTTATCTCCCGTCTTGTCGGCGCCACCACCTTCTTGGAAATGAGTTAGGACAAAAGGGGCGGGGGGGGCTTACCACCCCCGCCTCCTCCAGAAGCACCCATAAAAGCCACTGAAACGGGGGACCAGACACCACAGCCGGTCCTGAACCTAACAGCAGGACAGCCGAACAGCCAGACAAGACGGCATGATGGTACTGAGCCCGCGGATCCAGGCTGCCGGCCTCCTGTTCCTCCTCCTGGCCAGTCTGGCCAGTGGCTCGGTTCTTCCGCACCAGGTGAGTCTGCAGGGCCTGGGTCCAGCTCAGCGACCGAGACCACTGGAGAGCCAGGCCCTTGCGGGGGGCAGTGCTGAGGGCAGCTGGAGATCCCTCAGCATGGGGCAGAGCTCACGGCAGGGCAAGGGGGGATGGGGAGCTGCCCAAAGTACAGAGCGGGGGTCCTGAGTATCAGGGACTGGAGGCCCCAGATGAATTCCACAGCGGGTGGCGTGCCTGCTCCTTGCTAAGCCCAATTCTGGACAGTGGGGAGTGCCCCGCGAACAAGGTAGAGTTTTCCTCTTGCGGAGCTTACATCCCAGTCAGGGAATTACTCCCTGAACCATCAAAACATAAATGAGATCATTGTGTCTTGGTAAATGCTCTCCACGGATAACGGAAAATGATGATGATACTAGAGGGACCAGGAGGGGTCAGGGGAGGACTTCAGACGGGATGAAGGGCTGGCGGCGAAGCGGGAGTATTTGGTGAGAAAAAGAAATTTGACCTAGGACTGGGAGGAAAAGAGAAAGGGACAGCAAGCAAAGGCCTGGGAGAGGGCAAGTGTGGTGAACATCCCCAAGGATCAGAAGGTGTCATGAGTGAAGGGGACGGTACTTGGAGAGGAGATGGAGGAGGGGACGTGCCGAGTCTTGTGGACAACTGTGGAAATACTGACTTTGCTCCACGTGCAAGGGGAGCCCCCCAGGCTTTTAAGCCGACTGATAAGGCACGGGGAACACATGTATGGGGCAAGACCCAGGAAGCCTTGTTCCAGGTGGGGGTGGCAGCAAGCCAGGGAGGGCAACGTTCCCAAGGAGAGTAGCTGTGGAGAGAGGAGACAGATCTGGGGTGTCTATGGGAAGAGCTGTGTGAGCAAGGGAGAGAGAAGGCCGGACGGCGGGGCAGCTCCTAGGATACCCACAGAGCCCCAGGACACTGACCCTCGGGGAGGAGCTGGTGTGTAGGGACAAGTCTGAGAGTTCCGCTGGGCCCTGGCCATCCTCACCACCCCTTCTGCTCCCGCAGACAAGACAGCTTACAGCCCTGCAAGCCCAGGACACAGCCGAAGCCGAGCCTGGCTTGACGGTAAGAGTACCTGCAGCGGCCCTTCCAGGCCTCCCCAGCCCTTGCCTGGGCCCCAGGTCTGCTCACTCTCCCTTCTTCCCCATAGCCCACGCTCCTGAGGCTGAGACGAGACTCCCACTTCCCCATCTGCCTGTTCTGCTGCAACTGCTGTAAGCCATCAAAGTGTGGGTTTTGCTGCAAGACATAGAGCCTCCCCGGCCTGCCCCCCTATCCTCCCCGACCCTCGTATTTATCTGCCTTGCCCTCCAACCCTCTGTGACCAGACTTGGAATAAAATGGTTCTGTCTGTTGTTTTCCACACTAGAGTGTCTGTTGTCTTTTCTTCCTGCCTGAAGCCTATGCCAGAGGCTTCTTCTGGTCCCTGTCTGGTCCAGGTGTGCGGGGTTGGTGGGTACCGGGGTCGGCACTGAGGTTTGGCGAAGGAGATCTGTTTCCTGCGCTTCCCTTCCTTCCCCTCTTCAGAAGACCTAAAACCGATGTCGCAACAGCAGGGGCTAGAAGTTAAACCAGGTGTCCTCTCCCTAAAGCCTTCTTGAAACAAGGGTGGCAAATTCAGTGTCCTCACAAGGGTTCTCAAAGTAAGGTCCAGGGAACCCCCAGCAGGGCTCCACCAGGTGGAAACAACTAGAATGTCATGTGCCTTTCTCACTCCTGTCGCAGGTCAACAGGCTCTGTGACGTGGGATCCACCTCATCCCTCTGACAGGAACAGGCTATGTGCCCGTGTGCCTTGTGCTTTCCCAATATCCTGGTCTCCATTTCTAAGAGTTTCTAAGATGTGGAGCAGCTAGAAATAGAACCCACGTAAACAAAATTTCTGGGGGGAGTCCTCGATAATTTTGCATAGTAGAAAGGGGTCCTGACACCAAAAAGTCTGAGAACCACTGGCTTTCCGGGCAGGCATAGTGACCGAATGAGGGGTGCTGGCTGGGTTTCAGAGGACCACGGTAAGGGGCATCCGCTCAGTAAGGACATACCGCCCTGCGAGACACGTGGGAGAAGACTGCTCACCTCCCCAAGGGGTTAAGTTCCCTCCTGTTCTTCTTGAAACCATGTCCCTATCAATGTATCCCATTTCCCCACTTTTGACAGAAACAGAGACAATGCATTTCACTGTCTTCTTAGCGCCTAAGAAAACGTCAGCACTAGCAAGGCGATAAACGGCCTTGGCTATTTGGGCCCAGTGTGGAATATCAATGGGGAGGCCTGGGTTAGACCATGAGAGGGACCGGGAGACGGGCTTGTCACACCCAAAGAACTAGAAGAGTCTTCAGTGTTCAGCTCATCGGGCCATGTCGCTGCTCATGAGTTATGAGTTGAACTGTGTGTCCCCCACCCTCCCAAATTTAAATGTGGAGGCCCTAACACCCAGTACCTCCGATTGTGACCTGATTTAGAGGTAGGGTCTTTATAGAGATAGTCAAGTTTAAATGAGGTCAGTAGGTTGGGCCCTGATCCAAGAGGACTGCTGTCCTTGTAAAAAGCAGGGATTTGGACTCAGAGGCCTGTCTGCAGGGAGAAGACTGTGTGAACATGAAGACCATCATCTAGAAGCTGAGCTGAGGAGCCTAGAACAGATCCTTCCACCACCCCCAGCACTCAGAAGGACCAACCCTGCCAAACTCGATGTCAGATTGTGGCCTCCAGCACCGTGAGACCATAAATTCTGTTTTGTAAGCCACCCAGTCTGTGGTACCCTGTCACACTTGCCTGGTTTTGAAGGCTCGGTTGGATCGGAGCAGTGGCTCCCCCTTTGGCCAGGCACAGGGCCTCCAGTACCCCATCCTCCTGGGGCCTGGGGACCTGGGATTGCAGATTTCAGTGACAGTTGCCCCATACTGGCCTGTGTGTCCTGCCCCCAGGGACAGCCTACGGTTTACACCTAGAGAGGGGATGGACCCCCAAACTCTGCAGGCCCATGACTCCAAGGGGGTTGGCATTGAGGTTGAAGGCTGTGACATAGGAGTACCCCAGGATCTCAGTGGCCTCCTCCAAAGCCCAGGCACCAGGGCCCTCTCTTCTCTAGGACCCAGGCGTTCAAGCCCCACCCCACTCTCAATGGGCCTTTGTCTCTGTCTGGGAAAGGCACGGGCAGAGTCTGACATCATGAAGCCTGAGGTGGGGGTGGCACTCCCCCTCCCCCTCCATCCAGCCTTCTCTGACTCCGCACACTTGGGTCTGAGGGATTTCCCTGCCCCTCACCCTCCCCACCCCGGCCGGGTTCTCCCCTGGGAGAAAGGACCCCCCCCAACTCCCCAAAAACCACTCTGGCCTAAAGGACAGAAGATACCCCAATGTGACTGAGCAGCTCATGGTCAAACCATTACTACACTTAATCACAGTACCATGGCTCCCTCCACCGACCCCACACACAAGCACCTTGCAAAGGTCAAGACTGAGGGGAACAGTTGGGCTGGAGGGAGGGAGGATCACTGTAGAGTGGGGAATCTGTCAAGCATCACGCTTCATAAGCCCTCCTGGGCACCAGGCACTGTTCTAGGGGACAGAGGGTGAAGCAGACAGACAGGCAGAAACCCAGCCCTCTGGGAGCTCCCATACTAGTGGGGAAGGAGGGCCTCTGGAGTGTGGTCGGCAAACGCACAGAGGGCTGTGGAAGGAGAGGGCAGTATTTGAACGGAGGGGCTTGGCGTGGTGAGAGCGGCAGGGCAGGCTCCCGAGGAAGTGGCATCTGAGCTGAGAGCCTAATCGATGTGCAGGGCTGTGGCCCGTGGCAGAGTGGGGTGCGGGATGGGGTGGGGAGGCCTGTCCAGGAGGAAGGAGCAAGTGCACAAGTCGCCAGTCAGAAGGTGCCGCTGGCTATTTGAGGAACAATGTGTGCGCCCACCCTGTGGTTATGAAGCTTAGCCTGCTGCCAGGGGCCATTCTACAAACAGGTTAGAAATTAGCTGGCGAAGCCCTTATCTTCTTGGAGATCATGTTCTCATGAGAGGAGACAATCAATGCATAAGGTCATTTCTGATGGCAAGAAGAGTCTGGAAAAGAGACCAGGATGTGGGCACCAAACGTGGTCCAGGGACGTGATTCAAGAGAGGGTGGAGGATTCGCTGAAGCCAAGAGTGGGCAGATCCTCTCTCCTGCTCAGCTCCTCGGTGGCCTCTTTGGACTGAGGTCATACCTGTCCCGGCCACCAAGATTCCCTAGACACTGAGAACCAGCTTTTGTTTCTTAGCCTGAGACTTCCAGAGATACTAGAAGACCCTCCCAGGGACCCAGGACCAGGGTGCACAGTGATGGAGGAGGGAGAGCAAGTGAGGCTGCCTTCCCCCATCCCCTCCAGGAAGGAGCTAGTAGAACCCAGGCGTCAGGCTGCCCAGTTCCAGCAGTGGTGACAAGGGCCCCTTTGTGCCCCCCTCCCTCGGGGGCAGGGAGGAGCTGGGCCCTGGAGGCAGGCGGCCCCTGGCACCCGGGGGGAGGGGACAGGCTTGCAAGTGGGGGCCTGGACCCTGGGAGGCCAGGGGACTGTGAGCGGGGCTGGTGGAGCAGAGGGACAGAAGCAAGAACATCCAAGTGAGTACTCAGCCGAGAGGGGCTGGCGACGGGGTGGAGAGTGGAGGACCGGGGCTGAGAGGGTGGGGCAAAGGGGGCCCAGAAGCACGTGCGAGGCAAGGTGCTCTGGGCCATGGATGGGGACCGGGAGCTGCCAATAGTTTAGGATGGGGCAGGGTGCTGCTCAGGACAGCTCAAGGAATGGGCTGGGACCGTGGCAGGGACAGTGACCGGGCTTAGGGAAGGAACCACAGAGAGGAAGAATGCAGGGGTCTTCTCAGCATCCCTGGGGTCTGCAGGAACAGCTGCCCTGGGGCTCCTGAATTTGGGGCAGACTTGGGGAGACGGTGGTCTGGGGCTGGAAGAGGAGCAGAGGGATGGGTAGGGATCCTGCCATCTGTGAGGGGGCAGGGGCAGAGAGCTGTGGGGGCTGAGAGCTGTGAGTGAGGCTGTGTTAGCAACGGGGCGCATGACAGGTGTGTGTGTGTGTCTGTGTATGTGTGTGTGCGCGCACACGTGTGCACGCACGCACCACCCCTGGGTGAGCCTCCATCTACATCAGCGTTCCTCGGCCTTGTTTTCATTATATTCCACTAGGGCACAATTTTAGAGCTCTCTTTCCTAATCCCATCCCACCGTGAAATTTTACGACCACAGACGTACAGTGTATGTGTTTATGAACTGTGGGCCTTCAGAGAGTCACAGCTCACCCTAACAGCTAAGACAAGAACCAGTCTTTGCCCCCATTACAAACAGGTGGTTTTCCCGCTTGCATCCCAGGTGTGCCCAGACCCTGTAACCGGCCCTCCTGGGGGGCCCCATCCTTTCCTGTCACAGTGTGTCCATCGCCTGCATCCGGGTGGGTCTGTCCTCGGCCACCCCCTTGGTGTGTGTGTGTGTGCGGGTCTGTGCGTCTTTGTGAGCACGTGTCTGCCGGCGTGCCCACGTCATCCCCGCGGTGTGGGGGTGGGAGGCAGGGCAGTGGGGGGGTGCCTCCGGACTGTGTGTGGGGGGCAGTCTGTGGGTGCAGGGGGCTCGCTGCCCTGCCCGGGTATGTGCCTGTGTCGCTGTTGTGTGAGCCTGTTCCTTCTGGTTGGGTCTAGATCTGTCACATTTCAGACCGGTATTTGCATGTGTCTGACTGTGCATGCGTCCGTGTCCGTGGGAAGAGGGCGGTGAAGGCCAGGCAAGGCAGCCACTTGAAACCATGGCTTTGACCCTGGGGCGACCCACAGAGCAGCCGGGTGCCAGTGACTCACAAACTCCCAACCCCAGGGTCCTTCCTGGCCCTGCTCCGAGCCCAGCCAGGACCACCCGACTCTCCTTTCATCCCACCTACCTCTAGAAGCCCCCCAGGATGAGGCACCCTGACCCTGAGGGAACAGGGCTCTTTTGTACCAGGCCCTGGCCTCTGCTGAGGGTGGGGACAGCAGGGGCCATCTGTGGGGTGGGAGAGGGCGGCAGGAATTCCCGCGGCATGTTGGGAATGCTGATGCTGTGAAACCCAGTCATTGATGGGCCGGGTCCCTGCCCGCCACCCCCAGCCCTCAGCCGTGGGACATCTGCTCCCTCACCCCACTCACCACACGGGCTGCTTCACCCCCCACCCCAACACGCTGCTGCTCCCCCTTCCTCCCCAAAGTTCTTCACCATCACAACTTGGGGCGGGCGGGCCATGACTACAGAGTAGCTTCCAGGCTGTGTGGGAGCATCCCCAGCATCCCCAGGCAGCAGAGACCACGTGGGCAGCCTCACAGCAGGCCACCACTCAGAGTGGACGCAGAGAGAGGGCGGCTGGCCGGGGCTACACCTGTCTGGCTCTCATTCCAGGTCGGCTGGCTGACAGCTTCAAGTGAGACCCGAAGGCGTTCCCAACTCAGGGAGACTGAGGTGAGGGGCAGGGTTCCAACTTCTCTTTCCCCCTGGTTTCCCCTGCTTCCTACAGCCGGTCCAGCCCTGGCTCTGTCCTTACTTTCTGGAGATGCCCCGGGGCGGGGGGAGGCACGATGACGATGAAGATAATTATCTGCATGTCATTATGAAGTGGTGGTGAAGTGTGCAGACCTGGAGCTTGGCAGATGGGGTTTGAATCCCAACTCTGCCACTTACCAGCTGTGTGGCCTTGGGCAAATTCCTTAACCTCTCTGGACTGCAGCTATAAAATGCGGGTTCTAACTGCCACTATCTCAAAGAGACTGAATGAATAATACAGCGGAGTCAAGCATTAGGGCCTGGGGCATGGTCAATACATTAGAAATGTTTGTAATTCCGAATAATGATACCAGCAGTAGCCAACTTCTGAACAGGCCCCCTCCTGAATGAAGCCTTACCAGGGGCACCCTTCACTTCTTCCCCGCACCTTTAGTGCTCTCCTCTCCCCTCTCCAGCTATTGCTCACTTGCTGGACAAAATGATTTTCCTCACGACCCTGCCTCTGTTTTGGATTATGATTTCAGGTAAGGACTAGGGGTGCAGGGGATCCTGGGGTCTTGGCCTCTGAGTGGGCTGGGGCTGTTTTTGTGGGTCCCTGCAGCCTCCAGGGGGGTGGTGGAAGGTGATAGGAGTTGTGTGCATTGAGGGGTGGGGCGTGATGACCCAGGAAGGACATGTCACTCCACCTCAGTGGTCCTGCATGCCCACAGCCTCTCGCGGTGGTCACTGGGGTGCCTGGATGCCCTCATCCATCTCTGCCTTCGAGGGCACGTGTGTCTCCATCCCCTGCCGCTTCGACTTCCCCGATGAGCTGCGGCCGGCCGTGGTGCATGGCGTCTGGTACTTCAACAGCCCCTACCCAAAAAACTACCCCCCGGTGGTCTTCAAGTCTCGAACCCAAGTCGTGCACGAGAGTTTCCAGGGCCGCAGCCGCCTCCTGGGGGACCTTGGCCTGCGTAACTGCACCCTTCTGCTCAGCAGCCTCAGCCCGGAGCTGGGTGGCAAGTACTACTTCCGCGGGGACCTAGGGGGCTACAACCAGTACACCTTCTCGGAGCACAGTGTTCTGGATATCATCAGTGAGTCCGCAGAGCGCATGCGTGGAGGGCGGGGGTGGCACCAAGTCTTTGCCGCCTTTCCAGGGAGGTTGGGGATGGCCAGGCCCGGGGTTTCTCAGGCTGGCTGGGAGTGCACACCCCCCACACCCACACAGAGGAGGAAGATGAGAGAAGCAGACAAAGGAGGGCCCCCAAACAGTCTTGCTGCCCTCAGAGGAAAAAATGAGGGTTCTTCCTCTTCTTCTAAAAACAACTGGAAGGAAAGCAGTGGGACCCAGGGGTTAGAGGTAAGGCCTCTGGAGCCCTGGGTTGTCTGGGTGACTATGAGCATGTTACTTAATGTCGCTGGACCTTGTTTTCCTCCTCTGTGAGATGGGGTTAAGACTAGCACTTACAGCTCAATGAGTGAATCCTTGTGGGGTGCTCCGAGCTGCGCCTAGCTCTGGGTGGCCAGTGCTGGGGGACAGCACGGACATACTGCTCTCAGTCTGAATTTTTAAGAGAAACCAGAACTGCATGTTTTTCTGTGCAGTCTCCTAATTTCTAAACATTGGCTGCTGATTCTGATTTTTAAAAACAAATCCTAAATTTAGGCCAAAGAGCATGCAGTTCTGGGCCAGATTTAGCAATCAGAGCAGGGCACGCCGCCCAATTTCCAAGAGGCCCATAGCATGGAGCCCCTAGATTCGGGTTCCCCATCTGCATGGAGTCCTCATGAGCCAGATCACAGCCCCAGTGCAGAAAGAGACCCCACTGGCACAGCCAGACATAGATCTCCAAGACATCACACACACACACACACACACACACACACATGCACACACACACGCACACTCACATATGTGACAGGAAAATAAACCAAAGCAGACATGGGAAAGGAGAGAAATTTCTTGAGGATGAAGCCGGAGTGAGTTTGAAGCTCAGTTCTACTCCACACTAGCTGTGGCCCCAGTTTCATCATCTAAAAACTGAGCAAACTAACGTTACCCACCTTCTAGCTTGGCGGAAGGACTGGCAAAGGAACTACTGTCAAGTATTCAGCCCATTATACTGTGATTTTCATTATTACACGTCTGTGGTCGGATGAGGAGGGCCTCCGGGTGAAGGGTATCCAGGAAGAGAGAAGGTTGTAGGGAATTCTTTTGGGGAGGGGACCGTGAACCAAGAACGTTTCCTCGACCCTTCTGTTCCCTGCCCCTCATCTAGACACCCCCAACATCATGGTTCCCCCGGAGGTGGTGGCAGGCTCTGAAGTGGAGGTGAGCTGCATGGTGCCGGACAACTGCCCGGAGCTGAGCCCGGAGCTGAGCTGGCTGGGCCACGAAGGGCTGGGGGAGCCCACCGTGCTGGGTCGGCTGCGTGAGGACGAGGGCACCTGGGTGCAGGTGTCGCTGCTACACTTCGTGCCCACTAGGGAGGCCAACGGCCACCGGCTGGGCTGCCAGGCCTCCTTCCCCAACACCACCCTGCAGTTCGAGGGCTACGCCAGCCTAGACGTCAAGTGTGAGCCTGGGGACGGGGCGGGGGGCAGGGCGGGGGCGCGGTCTGCGGCCCGAGCTTGCTGACCTCCGCCCCCTCCTCTTGTCTCTGGCCTTAGACCCCCCGGTGATCGTGGAAATGAACGCCTCGGTGGAGGCCATCGAGGGCTCACACGTCAGCCTGCTCTGCGGGGCGGACAGCAACCCGCTGCCGCTGCTGACCTGGATGAGGGACGGCACGGTGCTCCGGGAGGCCGTGGCCGAAAGCCTGTTCCTGGATCTGGAAGAGGTGACCGCCGCGGAGGACGGTGTCTACGCCTGCCTGGCAGAGAACGCCTATGGCCAGGACAACGGCACCGTGGGGCTCAGCGTCATGTGTGAGTGGCCCCCGCGTCCGGCACTGGCTGGACAGAAGAGGGGAAGGACAGAGGAGGGGAAACCCACGCCTCGCCTGCCGAGCTGGGCGGGGGCGGGGCCGGGAGCGGGGGCGGGGGTGGGCCCACCCGAGCACCACCAAGGTGGAGGCCAAGGTGGAGTGGAGGGCTGCAGGTCAAGGCGTTCCCTCCTGCGTCCCACAAGCATCTGATGAACACCTACTGCGCACCACTCTTCTCCCCCCGGGTGAGGTGGGAAGACAGATGGGTCCCTGCCGCGCAGGAATGCCGGTGAAACTCCGACCAGCCTTGCCTGGTCTGGGAGTGGATCTGGGCCCTGGAAATCCGCATTTCCCAATGATCCCCGTTGCAGTTGCAGGCAAAGGGACAAGGGACCCCAGATCTCACCCAGCCCCTTGCCGGCACTGTGTTATGTTCTGGAGTCCCCCGCTGGTCAGATAGGGTTCTTTGTTAGGAACCAAGGAGAGGTCATCATTCATTCACTCATTCACAAATATTTATTGAGGCAAAATGCCCAGGCCTGTGGATAATAATAATGAGAGCTGCCGCCAGCATCCATTCAGCAGTTTCTGAGTGCCTTCCACAAATACTCTTCCCCCGGACATCCCCACGGCTAGCCCTGACCCTCCTCTTCTCTTCTCGGGGAAGCCTTCCCTCACCGTCCTAGTTAAAACTCCAACTACCCTGATTTCTCATCACCATGTTTGTTTTTCTCCAAAGCCCATATCCCCATCTTGCCAACTACATTTATTTACTAACACAGTGTCCACTCACGCGGTTGGGAATCTTCATCTCACCTTGCTCAGGCTAACACGGCTCCTGTCATTTAGGTTCTCCGTGACTCCTGTGAGGTTGGGACTATTATTAAGCTCCTTTTGCAGATAAGAGAAATGAGGCCCGGAGAGGTTAGGACATGGGTCCACGCATAGCTGGGAAGGGGTGGAGCTGGGATTTGAGCACAGCGGGCTGGCCACAGAGCCTCTGTTCTTATAAATAGGATAGCCAGACAGGGATTATCTGAACCATCGGAGCCGGTGTGCTCATATTGGGATATATGGGGTCACATCGGGGATGGGAGTTGGCTGGCAGAAGAGGCACCCTTGGCTTCTGACCATTGCTCCCCCCGCCGTCCTGCCTCTCCCAGATGCACCCCGGAAGCCGATGGTGAACGGGACGATGGTGGCTGTGGAGGGAGAGACGGTCTCCATCTTGTGCTCCACACAGAGCAACCCGGATCCTATTCTCACCATCTTCAAGGAGAAGCAGATTCTGGCCACGGTCATCTACGAGAGCGAGCTGCAGCTTGAGCTGCCTGCCGTCACTCCCGAGGATGACGGAGAGTACTGGTGTGTGGCTGAGAACCAGTATGGCCAGAGGGCCACCACCTTCAACCTGTCTGTGGAGTGTGAGTACCCCCGCTCCTCTCCCCTTGTCCTGCCGGAAGCGGGCTGGACTTCATGTCGTTCCTCATTCCCCGCCTCGGTGGGTGGTTCAGTGGGGGCGCCTGGTTTGCTGGGAAGCATCCATGCATTCCAGCCAAGGGTCAGCTTTCCCCCAGCAGATGAGAATGGGCAAGGTAGGGAAGCTGAATCCACAGCAACAAACTGAAAGTCCCACCTGAGAGTACTGTGTTTCCACATCCTGGGGTGCGCTTTTGACCAAGGAGATTTCTGGTTCCTGTGGCCTCTGCCCCCTTTGCAATCACCAGTAACCAGGACATCCAACCCTTGTGTTGCATTGCTACGTACCAGGCATTGCTGGAAGCTTTGTACGGGGAAACATTCATTTCAACCACATGACATTCCCAGGAGGGAGGTGCTGTTACTGTCTCCAGTTTCCAGAGAAGCAAACGGAGGCCCAGAGAGGTTATGCCATTACCCAAGGTCACACAGCCAGAGAACGGTTCACATCCAGACAGTCTGGCTCCACTGTTCCGCTGTAGTTGACCTCATCCTGTTGTTACATCAGAATACACTGATTGAGCTGTTGCTATGTGCCAAGGGCAGTGTGACTGTGGGGAACGTGGGGGAGAGGACCAAGAGGACACCAAGCTGACAAACAGGTGGAGTTTAGCCAGAGAAATGGGATGGGAGGGATGCATGTAGAAAGCTTGGAAGTCTTGGAAATGAAGCTTATCATTCCACTGGCAACCAGCAGCTGTCCCAACCTCTTCACCGGAGACACCGCCAGCACCCCCACTCCACCCCCACCCTCCACTGCCCTGCAGGGCTGTAGCCCCCAGCGAGTGGTTTCCACTCCCTCTCCTGCAGCAACTCCCTCTGGAATGTCACCCCCATGTGGCCATCTCCTCTTCTTCCTCTTCAGCTCCTGCCTGGTTTCTGGCATAGTTTCCAGACCTGACCAGTCCCTGCCTCCGTTATTCTACCTCCAGTGGTCCCCACCCCCCAGGTTTGCCAGAAGGTAGTGAGCACCACCTAGACTCAGTACTCTGAATGTGGCGATAATCAGTAGGTGACAGAGACAGGCTATTTCGAATGCCACTTTCCAAGGCAAAGGGATGGCCATGCACCGCTGTGCTAACCTTTCACTCTGGGGCACGCTCCCTCCCAGCTCCTGCTCGCTCGCAGTACCCAAGGCGATCATGCGTCGTGGGGTGCTCTGCTTTCTCCATCCTCGCCCTCCTGGGCTAGCTTCCTCCTTCTGCTACACCCCTTTTCCCTGTCACACCCCAAGCCAGTGGTCTCATAAGTCTGAGGGTCAGAGAGCCCCCTGAGAATCGGGTGGAAACCCCTGAGCCTGAACACCATAGGGTCTCACGTACATTGGAGTCACAGGCTCTCCTGGACAGTGAGAGGGGCGGCAGCAAACGGTCATTCATGGTCTCCTCTGGGCAGGACCCCGAGCCCTGCAGTGTTCTTCTCCTGAGCCCGTGTGGTCACCCTGTGAGGCAGGTACACGTTATCATCATCCCCTCTTTGACGGAGCAGAAGACAAAGGTCAGAATCCCCCAAGACCATGCAGCTCGGAGGGTCGGTCAGAGCCAGGAGTCTTCTGGACTTTTCTCTGGCCCAGCTCTTAAACCTCTGGCTGCTTTGCTGCTCTGCAGCCCGCGGCGCCCAAGGACTTACTTAATCAGGCTTCTTTTTGGAAACAAACCAACGGATTTGGAGTGGAAGGCCTTCAGCCTGCTGGAGCCGAGGAGCAGCTGTGCCCCACCGCCACCAGCCCTCGCCCCCGCTGCTGAGCCCTGGCAGGGCAGCCTCAGGCTTCTGGCCACGGCATCCCTCAGGCTCCTCTCTGTCCCTGAAGTCCATGTCCCCTCTCACCAGGGATTTGGTGCCCACTGACAATGGCAGGTGCTCCTAGAGTGGGGCGTCCTTCTGACCCATTAAGCTGGGGCCCAGCATGGTGAGGGACATGCGGCAAGGCTCTCACCTCTACTGAGTGCTCGCACGCAGGGGACTAGTCTGAGCCCTCTGCACACGCTGACCTATTTTGGTCTCATCACAACATGATTGTGAGGGACTGTTCTTCATCCCAGTTTAAGAAGGAAACCGAAGTGTGAGCTGGTGTCCAGCACCAGACAGAGCTGAACCCACCTGGGTCAGAATCCCTGCTCTGTCTCCATCGTGTGGTAGCATGATCCCAGACAAGTGACTTCACTTTTGCGGAGCCTCTCCACTGAAAAACGGGTATATGATAACCATAACTGACCCCAAAGAAGGCTGTGAAGAGTCTGGAAGTTATGCTGAATGCCCACAGTGCCTGACACCATTTGCTCCGAAAATCATTTCCCACTAATCTCTCCCTTGGACTCCAGGCTCCTGGCCCTCCCGGAGTTCCTGCGGCCAAGGCTTTGCTCACGTGCTCCCCCTGCTGGAATGGTTCCATTTATCTCATCCTGAATCCTTGGGAAGGATGTTAAGCCTTTAGAACACACTTGTGAGCCAACCTTGGAAGTTCTCATAGTCCCTTGAGAGAAAGGACCAATACTCCTATTTGCACAGATGAAAACTCCACCTTGGAGGCCCAGCGAAGCCAAGTGGCCTGATCAGGGCCAGTAAATGGCAGAGCTAGGCTCTGCCAAAGCTGTCCCATCCCAAACTCCCCATTCTTTGTGGGACTGGGGGTTTGTATAGCGTCAGTCAGGGTTCCCCAGGTCTCCCTGGCTGCCTGGAAAGCTGCGGAGGTACTGAGCAACATGGAGGCAGGGTGGTGGCAAGGGGTTGAGGGCAGACGCTGTCCCTGGAGCAGAGGGGTGCGGTCTTGAATGAAAGGGTTTCTAAAAAAATGTAACAGCTGTTGGTTCGGGTTTGTCATTATTCTGCGGGGTGTTAATTCGTTAACACTACAATAAGACATAGCGCATGTTTGCCTGTACAGATTTCGGGCTATATATTTTTAAATTACTAGATTTAGATGCAAGTACACATTGAGGTTCCAGCTGGAACCATCTTGAGCTCGAATTGGGTCATGTGACTTCCTGGCCCATCACTGTTACTTGCATATTCTTTTTTTACCGGAAATTGGAAGTAAGTGGGGGTAGGTGGCCCGAGGGTCTTTTGGCCATGTGCAGGGGGGTTCTGGTCAGAACTGAGAACCAGAGCTCAGTCTAGAGTGAGCAGACTCCAGTGCTGGATTCTTCAGGAGGGGAGAGAACATAGTTTTGAAAAGCAACATTCGATGTTCTATTATATTATCATATTTTAGAAAATGAAAGAAATCAACCCCCCCCAAAAAAACCCCACAAAACCCAGACCAGTACCATTTTTGTAATACAAACAGCAGCAAAGGAAAGCTCAGCACAATGACCTTGGATGGAGGGTGGGGCTTGGTGTCAGTGGCAGTGGAAGAGCCCAGGACGGAGGGACAGTCAGGGTGCAAGGGGGCTTGAGGGAGTCAGCAGGGGCATCTGCAGGTGGCCAGGGAGGGGAGCCGGCAGGATTCAGTAGCCCATGCCAGTCTTTGCAGAACTCCGCTATGTGAAAGGCGGGTTCTAAGGATGGGGATGGAGAGTAGGCAGAGCGAGAACCGGTCTTGACAGCAGCAAGAGCCCAGCCATGTGGGTATCTCACATGGGTAGGGATAAGTGCTGGGGAGCAAAACCCAAACAGGACGGGGAGTGAATGGTTAGTGAAGCGAGGCACAATTTCCGTGAGTGGTCAGAGAAGATATCACCTGAGTAGAGCCCCGGGCAGAGAGGGAGGGACTGAGTTCAACAGGTGTTAGGGGAGTGTTCCAGGGTGAGGGAGAATCTCCAAGACCCTGAGCTGGGAAGAAGCTCCATGAGCTTTAGAAAGACCGAGGAGGCCAGTGTGACAGGTCAGGAGCCATGGCAAGAGAAGACCCGTGCGGCTGGGTCCCGTGGGGCCTTGCCAAGCCAGGGAAAGAATTTGGATATCATTGTCAGTGACCTGGGGGCAACGGAAGGAGGGTTTTGAGCAGGGAGCCTCGTGATTTCACTTGTTTGACAAGGTGAACAAAGAGAGGGGGCCAGAGGTAGCGCGAAGGGGGAAATGCAGCTCGTCTCTGAGACAGCTACCACCTGCTCCACCACAGAGTCCCCCGAGGCTCAGCCTCCGGTTGGTGCCAGTCCCCTGAGTCCTGGTCCTTCTTGCTCCTGCAGTTGCCCCCATGATCCTCCTGGAGTCCCACTGTGCAGCAGCCCGGGACACGGTGCAGTGCCTATGCGTGGTGAAATCCAACCCGGAGCCATCCGTGGCCTTCGAGCTGCCCTCACGCAACGTGACTGTGAACGAGACAGAGCGGGAGTTTGTGTACTCGGAGCGCAGTGGCCTCTTGCTCACCAGCATCCTCACGCTGCGGGGGCAGGCCCAGGCCCCACCCCGGGTCATTTGCACGGCCCACAACCTCTATGGCACCAAGAGTCTGGAGCTGCCCTTTCAGGGAGCCCGTGAGTGCTGTGGTCGGGGGGCGGGGAGCCACAGGGGTGGAGGGGGCTTCTCTTGGATCCAGGCTTCCCTCCCCGAGGCTGACCATCAGCCACCCAGCTCGGGTCGGGCGACACAGGTGGAGCAAGTGGTAAAGATGCCCTTTCCAGTTGGTAAGAAGAGGCTGCCCTGGGTTTGCCTGTGCTTCATGGGCCCTCTCCTGGACCCTCTGGCCACTAAGCCCTCTGGGCCAGTCAGGCAGTGCAAGGCTGTGCCAGCTCTGGAAACGTTTCACCATCATCTCTGCCCCAGCCCATCTCCCAAGACCCCGAGTGTCCTCACTACCACCAGCATTCCTGAGGGTGCCTGGATCTTCTGTCCTCAGACCGCCTGATGTGGGCCAAGATCGGCCCCGTGGGAGCTGTGGTAGCCTTTGCCATCCTAATTGCCATCGTCTGCTACATCACCCAGACACGCAGAAAGTGAGTGGCTTGCCATGGCTCATCTGGGGGGTTGGGGACTCTCCCAGGGCTGGGGAGGTGGGGAGATCAGTTAGAGGTAGCAGGTGGCCAAGCGAGGGCAGCCCTGTCTGTGTTCGGGAGGGTGAATCTGCTCTGTGCATGTTTGGCTGCATGGAGGAGAGGGGCTCCTGCTAACATTTCGGGGTGGGCCAGTTCCCGGGCCGGGCACTTTCCCCTGTTGGTTACCCAGTCCCCACGTTCTGTGGCCACAGCCGCTTGCCCTGTAGGAACCCTCCTGCACACACTCCAGTGCAGTGGGGGAGAGCCAGCGACCCCTGGCTCATAGCCACGGGGCCGGTCACCGTCGGTTCCAGGGCCTGGGTGATTACACACATCATCTCTGGCAAAAGGACACTCCCCAGCCCCAGACCACCCCCGACAGCAACTCTGCTATTCTCCCTCCTTGTGGCACACACATCAGCTTCCCTGAAAACAAATTCATCCCTTTGCTCCATGTCCTGGAGCAAGAGGGGAGGACAGAGCCAGAGCACATGAGAAGAACCCCAAGAAACTAAGCTGGGGTCCCCAAAAGTTGCAGAGGCCAAGAACCTGATGGAGGGATGGGCACAGGGGACAGGAAGAGGCTGGTCATTCTGAAGGGCCATCTATGCCGTCTTAGAGAGATGGGTGGGAACTGTCCTGGGGTCCGCTGAGCCAAACTCCTCAGGTAGATGGGGTGCAGAAAGGGAGCGGAGAGGGAGGCCTGGGACTCCTGCTGGGGCTGATGTGTCCTGCCCTGCAGAAAGAACGTGACAGAGAGCCCCAGCTTCTCGGCGGGGGACAACCCCCCGGTTCTGTTCAGCAGCGACTTCCGCATCTCTGGGGCACCAGAGAAATATGAGGTGAGGACCGGAGCCCTGTGGCTCCAGACTAGCTGGAAAACCTGGGTGCTGGGGACCCTGAGGGCTTGGGAGGGCCTGGGGGGCCAAGGGACAGTGGGGAGGCTGGCCCCTTCAGAAGGGAAAGGGAGAAAGCATGGAGGGCGGGCTGCACCGGGGCTGGGAGGGGTGTTCAGGCTGAGGCTGGGATGGGGGCTGAGGGGCTCAGCAGAGGGCAGCCCCCTCCTCCCCACCCGGGTCTATGACTGCATTTCCTTCTCCAATAGTCCAGAGAGGTCTCTACCCTGGAATGAGCGCCCCAGGAGGTAGGATCCAGGGACCTCAGTGTGCCCGCCTCTGGGCCCTTGTGGGCCTCGGGGTTGGCGTGCATGTGTGTGCGTTCTCGTCAGGTGTCCAGGATGTTCCCTGGCTAAGTCTGGCCCTGCCCAGCTCTCCTGGCCTTGTCTATTCTGTCCTGTTGCTGCTCCCTTCTGTCTGTGGCCACTGTCCCATGTCTGTGTCCAAAGGCCCCATGTAGGGGTGGGGGCGGGGTGGAGCACAGGACAGGGAAGCTGAAGTCACCCCTGCAGGATCTCCCAGACTGAGGAAGGAAATCACCCCAAACCTAAACATGGGGGAAGGTCATATGGAACCAGGCACTTACACATTTGGAAAGGCGGGATCCCAACCAGGTGACTTTAATCTGACAAGAGGCTATGGGTTGAATCGCCTGTGCCCCAAATCCTTATGTTGAAGAGGTCTTCCTGGACACACTGAATTTGTGGGTGACTCTCAGGCTTAGCAATGAAGAGGCTGTCGTGCGTGGGGGCACCAGCATGGGCAAAGGCCCCAGGCTGCACTGGCGGGCCTTGAGAAAGGAGGTCTACACGGAGCTTTGGGACTTGACTTTGGAGCTGTGGGGGTGAATGTGATTGCAGCTGTTGGCCCTGGAAAAGGTGGAACAAGACCCTTCTATTGGGCTCTTTCTGTTTGCAGAGCGAGAGGCGACTGGGATCTGAGAGGAGGCTGCTGGGCCTTCGCGGGGAGCCCCCAGAGCTGGACTTGAGCTATTCTCACTCGGACCTGGGCAAACGACCCACCAAGGACAGCTACACCCTGACGGAGGAGCTGGCCGAGTATGCTGAAATCCGTGTCAAGTGAGGGAGCTGGGGGCTGCCTGTGCGGCCACCCCTCCCTCAGGACCCTCACTGGCCCCTACTGGTTATGGGCTCCCTTGCTCCCCAGAGTGGTGGGGGCTGGGCCGTAAAGGAAGGGGGCAGGTGACAGTGAGGTCCTGGGGGCCTGGCCTCCCCTCCTTCCCAGCTGTCCCCGGCCCTGCCAGCACCCACCCCACACTGTGGCTCCTCTCTAACCTCCTTTAACCTCATCTGTCTGGAGGGGAGCTCTGTCTGTCCGTCCATGTTATTTATTGCTACCCCCTGCCTGGTCTCCTGTCCCCACACCCGGCCCCAGGGCCTGTACAGAGGGACGCGAAATAAATGCCATAAAGCCAACCACTTGTCTAGATCCTGATCCATCCTAGCAAAGCCTGCCACCCCTCTCCTCGCCCTCTGCGAGGTCCTGTGCAGGGACGAAGGCCCAGGAATTCTAGCCCCGAGTCCAAGGCCACCACCCTGACTGGCAGCTGTGGGCTGGGTCTGGCCCCTTCACTCACTCACATCCCCTCACGCCCCCGCCGGTCGGGGTGTTTCGTGAGCCTGTGCTGATTTGACCGCCATCCCTCACATTCACGCCATATTTCACAGCCTCAGCCTGCCCAACTTTACTTTTTTTGGTTTAAGAAACATTAAGTAGGCACCAGCTGTGTACGGAGCCCCTTCAGGAAGCTCAGGCCATCTGGGGTAAGGAAAGGGACAAGGCCGCGAAGATGACACTGGGGCTCAGAGAAGCTAGGGGATTTTCCTAGGGCCTCAGAGCTAGGAAATAAAGTGGCCAGGCCCTAGACTCCATTCTTCTCTTTTCCCTAACCCCTGTTGGCAATCTGAAGAGGGCCAGACTCTCTGGTATGGATGATATTAATAACTAAGAGTTGTTATGTGCCCCATGGTTCTACCTGATCTACATTATCAATCTCCCCTTCCCTTCCCTAACTAGCATGACAATGGCTCTCAAAGTGGGGTCCCACACCAGCAGCATCCATATCAACTGGGAACTCGTTAGAAAGGCACATTCTTGGGCACCTGGGTGGCTCAGTCGGTTAAGCGTCTGCCTTCAGCTCAGGTCATGATCTCAGAGTCCTGGAATTGAGCCCCACGTTGGGCTCCCTGCTCGGTGAGGAGTCTGCTTCTCCCTCTTCCTCTCCCCACCACCGCCCGCCGCTCATGGGTGCTCTCTCTCAAATAAATAAATAAATTAAGAAAGGCCCATTCTTAAGGTCCCATGCCAGACGGCAGGAACCCAAAACTTGTTTTGACAAGTCCTCCAGGTGATTCTGATGCACGGATGTTTGAGAACCTAGAGAAGCTGAGGTCCCCCAGGTGGTAACTGCACAGCCCTGACTTGAGCCCAGAGCTCTCCCACCATGCGCCCCGCCATCTTGGTGAGAAACACCTGAGCTCACTGGCCCGAGAGCACTGAGGGATCCCTGAGAGTAGAGTTGCCATGTGGGAGTGGTTCCTCAACAGGGCTGTTTTCCCCTGGGTTTTGAAGAGGGCAGAGGATACCACAGAGGCCACAGTGGAGACTGAGGACAGGACTCACCAAACCACATGGGCAGGGAAGGCGGTGAGGCCATCTTGGCTAGAATGGGAGGTCGACTTGCAGGACAAGAGCTGTGGGTGCTAGCGGGGCTGGGAGTGGCCAGGAGGGGACCGACCCCAAGGCCTGCCCGGGCTCTTTCCTGGCGGGACTCTATCCTATAGAGAGGAAGACATTGAATCAAGGACTTCATGCACAACGCCAGACTGCAACCCGTGACACCTGCTCCCGGGACCAGGGCAAGGGGGGCTTTCAGAGCACAGAATGGAGGTGTGTCTGGGGGGTCTCAGGAGCCAGGGAGGTGTCCCACTGACAGGAAATCCCACAGGGACACTGTGTGTGAAGGCTCTCAGTGGGAACATATTTGGCAAAATTTCAGGCGCTGAAAATAAGGCCAAGCAGTGGTCCAGGATTGGGCAGAGCCTAGTAGGGGCTGCCCAGCAGCTGCGGGAGTAGTCCCCACCAGATCTCCTGCGCACACGCACGGGGACCCCGCCCTGACACACCTGTCTTCTGACAACAGACCCTGGCTCCAGCAGGTCTGGCCTGGGAGGAATGCTCCTAAGGACTTCGCCCTGAGGAGCAGAGCAGTGTCAATAATGAGAGACTCCGGTAACCCTGTGCTGCCCAAAGCGCCACCTAAGCACCATGCTGATGAGCCCGCTGATCCCAGGAGGAGGGCAGAGCAACTTTTACCTGAATATGTATGTTCAACTCAGCACTTACCAGAACAAAAGGACACCAGCATGCCAAACGGGTGATTTTTTTTTTTTTTTTAAATAAAAGCTTAGGAGGAGACTAAGCTTAAAAATCAGTCAAGTGATTGATTTAAAGAGATGTATGAAATAAAGTTTCACAGACAGGACAAAAGTCCTGAAGGTCATAGGCAAACCTCTAAAGTTTAGGAAAAATGAAGTGATCTGAGGCAAAGACCATCTCATAGGAGGGATGAACTTTTGGTGATGACACACAAGGAGGACCAAAATTCAGGAGTATCACATTCCACCCCTCTCCTGGACTCCCCCAGAATTCATCTGTTCCAGCAAAACATGTTTACTGAGCACCTACTCTGTGCCAGGACTATGCTGGGCTCTAGGGTTATCACAGGGACCAAGAAGAAACACTCTCTGACCTTGTAGAGCTGACATTCTGTGGAACAGACAGATGACAATCAAATAAACAAGTGTTGGTCAGATAGTGAGAGTGCTAAGAAGGAAATTAAGCAGGCAAGAACGGAAAGCGCTGGGCAAGGCTGCTGTTTTAGAAAGAGTTGAGAGCATTTGAGTAGAGAGCAGAAGGAAGCAAGGGAGGGAATTCTGTCCCTTTCTGGGGAATGTAGATCCAGGGAAAAGCCAAGATCAGGTGCAAAGGCCCATGATGGGAAGGTACTTGATATGCTCAGGAACAAGGAGGGAACCAGCATGCCTGGAGGTGGCTGGTAAACAGAGCAGTTGCCCAAGGGTGCCTGATCACAGAAGGCCCTGTAGGTTAGGACTCAGGCTTTTACTCAGAGTGAACTGGGCTGTCAGGGAGGATGATATGCGCAGGAATGTTTCGGAGGGGCTGAGGTTTCTAGGACCCTGCTTGTAGCTGTGGGGATAATGAGCTCAGCAGGTGCAGGCAGAGGGCTCAGAAGGCCAAGAGAGAGGAAGTGGAGATGGTGAGAGGGGACAGGTCAGGACCTCTTTCGTAAGAGGAACTGATGGAGCTTGCTAAAGCTGGAGAGAGGGAAAGAAGGAGTCCAAGATAGCCACTTCCTCAGCTGCCAAAGATGGTGGAAAGAACAAGATGGTGGAGAATACAAGTGTGCTCTACTCCAGCCCCGTCAATAGGAAAAGTTGGCTGGCACCTCTCCCTTGGGAAATGATGAGCTGAGGAAGAGTCAGAACCCATGGTACAGTGCTTCAGAGAGATGGGGACAGGTGCACGAGAAGACATCTGTCTGGGCTCGAGTAGAGGTGAGCAGGTCTTGTGTTGGCAGGGACAGGCCACCCTGTGTAGGAAGGAGGATGCCCGGGCACCAGGCCAGGGTCATGACAACATGGATCTCCTTTCCCTCTTCTCCCGCCAACCTCCCAGGTGCCCCCTGGCTGAGACAAGCCATTGGTGGCCCCCAATCCCGTCCTGAGGACAGTGTCTGGGGCAGGCAGCTCTCTTATCCTCATGATGAAAGGGCTCCAGGCCAGGGCGGGCTATTCCAAAGCCTCCCCCTGGGCCAGAGCAGGGGACTCACAGCACTGCTCAGGAGCAGCCAAGCCTCTCTCTATCCCACCCTCCTGGTTTCCAACTCCTGCCTGCTCCCTGGACAGGAGACAAGCTCAGCCTTACCGGCCTCACAGACAAGGTGGCAGACAAGCAGAAGATCCCACCGCAGAGGCTGGTCTTCCTGGAATATCTTCCCTGGGGAATGGGAGGGAAACAATAGGGTCTCTCCATCAAGTCCAGGCTAGGGCCGAGAAACCAGAGGTGTGTGACTCAAAGCCACCATGGAGTGTTGGTCAAGCCGAACAAGGGATGATATCCATAATACTAATAGCTCACTGTGACAGAGCACACATTCCACGACAGCCACCATGCAAAGGACTTGCTGTGCTCATGATTTCTCATGGCATACCCACCAGGTCAATCCTGCCAATATCCAATCCCATCATCTCTCTTAGAAGAGAAACTAAGGGATGTCATGGCTGTTACTGGCAGGACTGGGATTTGAACCCATCTCCTGGGTTCAAATTGTGTCCTGGGGAGGGGGCTTAGAGGGGTCACATGGCTCACAGGGGGTACCTAGTTGCCTGGTTCCACTGCTTCCCCGGTGCGAGGGGATGTCACCCAAAATGGTAGTCACCCACCACAGAAGAGTAGGCATACCACCCAATGTCAATTACAGGAAGAATTGTCAATTACAGGCCTCAGTGGAAGAATCATCAACAGGAAGGAATCACCGGTTGCAGAAAGTATTTTAGAACGCTTGGTCACCCAAAATGGAGACCATCTACGTCTTTGGAGGAAAAGATGGAAGGATGAGTAAAGGCACCAAAGTTACAGAGTCCTGCTTCCACCCTGGCCTCTTCCATTAGCCCTTGGTCTCCAGAAATCAAGGCACATCTGTGAGCCTATTGCCCAGTTTCCTCTTGTTAGAAGACTGAGCAATGCCTGGAGTATGCCAGCGGAGGCCTCAGGCCCTCCTTCTAGGTGATGATCAGGGATTTAAGTCCCAAGTGGGTCTCCTGTCAGAGACCTTTGGAACCCTGTTCCCCAGCTGGAGTCCCCATTGAGATTGCTGGGGATTTTAACTATTGATTTTGAAATAATTATAGAATCACAGGAAGTTGCAAAAATAGTACTTTTAATTTCGAAATAATTATAGATTCACAGGAAGTTGCACAGATAGAATAGAGTTCCTGTGTGTCCATGTCTTACACAATGATGGTACAGTATGAAAACCAGGAGTGTGGCATTAGTACAGTGTGGGTACAGTTCCAAGTCCTTTGATCACATATCTAGATGTATGTGACTACCACAACCAGCAAGATCCAGAATTTGTCCCTTACTACAAGGCTTTTCCTTGTAGTCAAACCTACTTCCTTTTGCCCCTGGCAACCAGCAATCTGTTTTCTATCTCTATCATTTTGTCATTTCAGGAATGTTACATAAAAGGAATCATATGGTGCATGACCCTTTGAGGTTGACTTTTTTTTTCTTAGTATAATGCCCTTCAGAATCATTATCAATATTATGCCCTGCTCTCGCTACTCCATGGTATGGACGGATCACAATTTAACTCTTCACTTACTAAGAGACGTGCTGGTTATTGCCAGTTTTTGGCTATTACAAATAAAGCTGCTGTGAACAATTGTGTAAAGGTTTGTATGTGGACATAAGTTTTCATTTTGGGGGGATAAATGCCTAGGAATGCAATTGATGAGTCATATGGTAGATGTATTTTGTTCATTTTTCAAAAACCCCACAACCTAATGTTTTGGAGTGGCTGTACCATTTATATTCTTAGCAGCAATGTATAAATGATCCAGTTTCACTGTATCTGTCACTGATACATGGTATTGTTGCTAGTTTTTTATTTTGGCTGTTCTAATAGCTATGTAGTGATATCTTACCACGGTCTTGATTTGCATTTCACTGATGGCTAGTGATGTTGATCATCTCTTTATGTATTTATTAGCCATCTGTGTATCCCCTTTGGTGAAATGTCTCTTCAAGACTTTAGCCCGTTTTCTAATTGCCCATACAATCCACTTACTTACAGTGCACACTTCAGCGGTTTTATGCTCACAGTGGTTTATATTCACAAAGTTGTGCAAGCATAAACACAATCAATTTTAAAATGTTTTATTTTAAATAAACGCCAAGCCACACATGGGGCTCAAACTCATGAGCTGGAGAGCAAGAGTCTCATATTCTACTGACTGAGACAGTCAGGCACCTCCAACCATAATCAATTTTAAAACATTTCATCACCCCCAAAATAAACCCATGCGCATTAGCAGTCACCTCCCATTTCCTCCCAGGACCCCCACCCCAGCTCTAGGCAATCATTAAATCTACTTTGCATCTCTATAGATTTTCCTTTTCTAGACATTTCATATAAATGGAATCGCACAATATGTGGCCTTTTGTGATCAGCTTCTTCCACTTAATGTTTCCATGTTCAGCTGTGTGGTAGTATCTATCAGTACTTTATTTCTTTTTCTTGACAAAAATTTTATTATGTGGATTTACCACGTTTTCTTTACCCATTCAGCATTTGAAGGACACCTGGGCTGTTCCTACTTTTTGCCTTTTATGAATAACGCCACTATGCACATTTGTGTTCAGATTTCTGGATGGTTATGTTTTTCTCTTGGGCATATACCTAGGAGTGGAAGTGCAGAGTTATACGGTAATTCTACATTTAACCTTCTGAGGAACTGTTTTGAGATTGTTTTCCAAAGTGGGTGGAGAATTTTACACTCCTACCAGCAATATATAAAAGATTCAGTTACTGCACATCCTTTCCAGCATTTTATATTGCCACTGTTTTTTATTTTAGCTGTCTAACAATAATAGGTGGGTGGTACTCTTACCTCATTGTGGTCATAATTTGCATTTCTCTAAAGGCTAGTGACTGTTGAACATCTTTTTATTTTATTTATTTACTTTTTATTATTAGTTTCAGGGGTAGAATTCAGTGATTCATCAGTCGCATTCAATACCCAGTGTGAACATCTTTTTATATGATTATTTTCCATCTATATATATCATCTTCATGGAAATGTTTCCTCATGTCTTTTGCCCATTGTGAAAATTATTGAAGAAAAACCTCACTAAAACAGAGCAGGGAGGCTAGAAGGGGAAATTGAAAGGGGGAGCCATACAACTCAATGTCAATTACACAAAGCGTGGTTAACTACAAACCCCAAAAGAAGAATTCTCAACAGGTAAGAATCCTCAATTTACAGGCCCCAAGTGGAGAAAAGATGTGCATTTCACCTCCTACAAGAAATCAACTACCACTGCAACTCATCCAATGAGAAACGTTTATCACCCTGGACGTGTGTTTTTCTTCAACAGACTTTTGTTCCCAACAACTCCTTTTAACTTCTTCCTTGTCCATAAAATAACGTTCCTCTCCTTTGTTTGTTGCATTTGCCTGTGGTTTTACCATAACTTGCTTGTACACTGCAATTCTGTTATTCCCGAATAAACTAATTTTTGCTGGTAAAGCAACTTACTGGTTTATTTTTAGGATTAACACCATCTTCTAATTTGATTGATTTTTTTTTTAATGTTTTGAGAGTTCTTTATATATATGCATTCTAGATATGCACATATTCTCTTCCAGTCTGTAGTTGGTCTTTCATTGTCTTAACAAGGTCTTTTACAGAGCAAAACAAAACAAAACAAAACAAAAACCGAACAAATTTTTAATTTTGATGAAGTTCAATTTATAGATTTTTGGGGTTATGCTTTTGGTGTCGTGTCTAGGAATGCTTCATCAGGCCCTATTCCCAAAGATTTCTCCCCATGTTACCTTCTAAAAGTTTTATAGTTTGATGTTTTGTACACAAATCTGTGATCCATACTTTGAACTCCTTTTTGTATAAAGTGTGAGGTTTGGGTTGAGGTTCATGTTTTGCTTATGGATATAGCCAATTGCTCCAGCAACATTTGTTGAAAAGACTTACATTTCTTCCACTGGATTCCTTTTGCTTCTTTATAAAAAATTAGTTGGCCACATGTGTGTTCTCTAGTTCATTCAGCTGACCTATGTATTTATTCCCCCCACCAGTACCACACAGTTTTAATTACTGGCTTTACTTTAAAATAAGCTTTGAAATCAGGGTAGAGTGACCACCCCATTATTCTTCTTCAGAAATGTTCTATCTAGGGGTGCTTCGGTGGCTCAGTCAGTTGAATGACTGACTCTTGATTTCAGCTCAAGTCATGATCTCAGGGTCCTGGGATCGAGCCCCCTATCAGGCTCCATGCTCAGCAGTGAGTCTGCTTGAGGGTTCTCTCCCTCTGCCTCTCCCCTGCTCATGCACATGTTCTTTCTCTAAAATAAATAAATAAATCTTTTAAAAAATAATCTATTCTAGTTCTCTTTCTATATAAACTTCAGAGTAATCTTGTCTATAGCTACACAAATGTTTTCTGGGATTTTGAAAGTAGTTGCATGAAATCTGCTTGTCAACTTTGGGAGAATTGACATCTTTATTGTATTTAGTCTTCCAGTTCATGAATCTGGTATTTATTTAGGTCTTCTTTTATTGTTTCAGCATTGCTTTGTCATTTTCAGTATACAAGTCTTATATAGGTTTTGTTAAATTTATTACATCTAATTATTTCTTTTTAAAAAGACATTATAAATGGGATTGTATTTTACATTTCAGCTTTCATGTGCTCATTGTCAATATTTAAAAAGTGACTAATTTTTGTGTTGATCGTGTATTCTGTAACTTGGCTAAACTTCCAGTACTATACTGAGTAGAGTGGTGACAGTGGGCATCCTTGCCTTGTTCCTAATCTGAGGGGGGAATGTATTCAGTCTTTCAGTGTTGACATATCACCCTTGGTTTTTTTTTTTTTTTTTTTTTAAGGTTAGTTATAGATGGTCAAGTTGAGGATCTCTATTCCTGGTTTCCAGAAGTTCTTTTCATAAACGGGTGTTGAATTTTGTCAAATTTTTTTTCCTACAACAATTTATATGAGCATCTGATTTTTCTTCTTTATCCTATTAACATATTACATTGTTTGATTTTCAAATAGTGAATCAGCCTTGCATCCCTGGAATAATAGTCACTTGGTCATAGTGTATAATTCTTTTCATATATTGCTGAATTCTATCTGCTAGTATTTTGGTAAAATTTTTTGTCCCCCATATTCATGAGGAATATTGGTCTGTAGTTTTCCTTTATACTGTTTTATCTTTTATATTTGTTTATTTGTTTGTATCAGGGTAATCCTGGCTTCAGAGAATGAGTTAAGAAGTGTTCCCTCTCCTATTTTCTGGAAGAGTTATGTTGAATTGGTGTTATTTCTTCAAACATTAGCCTGAATTCTCCAGTAAAGCCATATGTGCCTGGAGATTTTTTTCACGTTTTAAATTATCTTAGTAGTTATAGGGCTATTCAAATTACCTGAGGGGCACCTGGCTGGCTCTGTTGGTAATGCCTTTGGCTCAGGTCATGATCCTGGGGTCCTGGGATCAAGCCCCACATTAGGTTTTCTGCTCAGCTGGGAATCTGCTTGTTCCTCTCCCTCTGCCCTGCTTGTGCTTTTTCTCTCTCAAATAAATAAATAAAATATTTAAAAAACACAAAAATTACCTAATTGACATTTGGTGAGTTGTGGTAGTTTTTATTTTTTGAGGAATTGATCCATTTAATCTTTATTTTAGAATTTATGTGCATAGCTTGTTCATAGTATTCCCTTAGTACCTTTTTGATGTCTGCAGGACCTATCATGACGAATTGATGTTAACAATTTGTCTTCTCTCTTTTTTTTGTCAGCCTTACTAGAGATTTGTCAGTTTTATTGATCTTTTCATGAAATAGACATTTAATTATCTCTATTATTTCTCTGTTTTCTGTTTCATTGATTTCTGCCTTTGTAGTTATTATTTCCTTCCTTATGCTTGCTTTGGGTTTATTTTTCTCTTATTTCCTAGCTTCTAGAGATGGAACCTTATATTGTTCATTTGAGGCTTTTCTTCTTCTTTTTTAAAAAGATTTATTTATTTGAGAGAGAGAGCATGCGAGCTAGAGGAGGGGCAAAGGGAGAGGTAGAGAGAGAATCTGAACCAAACTCCCTGCTGAGTGTGGAGCCTGACGTAGGTTCAATACCATGACCCTGAGATCATGACTTGAAATGATATCAAGATTCAGAAGCTTAACCTACTGAGCCTACTTAAGCAGGTGCCCCTGAAGCTTTTCGTCTTTTAATGTAAGCATTCGATGCTATAAATTTCCCTCCTGAATTTAGCTGTGCCTCACAAAATTTGATAAGTTCTATTTTCGTTTTCTTTCAGTTCAATGTATTTTTTTCTTACATTTCTCTTGAGATTTCCTCTTTGACCCATAGATTATTTAGAATTGTGCTGTTTAGTTTCCAACTCTTTGGAGATTTTCCTCTTATTGATTTCTAGTTTGATTCCATTGTAGTTAAAGAATATACTCTACAAGATTTTAATTATTTCAAAATTTTTAAATTTTTGTTTCTATCCCTACATACATATTGACTATTATGTGTCTTGTCATAGATTTCTTGGGTTTATCTTGTTTGAGATTAATTCAGCTTCTTGAATCTGATGTATGGGTTTGTTTGTTTGTTTGTTTCATCAAATGAGGGATATTAGTTCTTCAAATGTTTTCTCAGCCTCACCCTCTTTCTCCTCTCCTTCTGAGATTCCAATGACTTTAATGTTAGATCTTCTGTCATACTAGCCACACATGCCCCTGAGGCTCTGTTCATTTATTTTTTTTTTTTTTAGTTTATTTTCTCTCTCCTGTTCAAATTGGTTAAATCCTATTGTTCTATGTCCCATTTCACTGATGTTATTTCTATAATCCCCATTCTGCTGAAGAGCCCATTCGTTAAGGTTTTAATTTCACTCGTATTTTTTTAGTTCTAAAATTTCCTTTTGATTCTTCTTTATATCTTCTTTCTTTGCTGACTCTCTTTCACTTGTTTCAAGTATGTTTGTAATTGCTCACTGAAGCATTTTTATAATGGCTGCTTTAAAATCTTTGTCAGATAATTCCAACATCTGTGTCATCTTGGTGTTTGTGTCTGTTGATTATATTCCCACATTCAGTTTGAGAACTTCCTGGTTCTTAGTGTGCCAAGTGATTTACAATTGAAACCTGGACATTTGGGGTATTATTTATGGGACTGGATCTTATTTAAATTTGTGCTATTTAGGGGCGCCTGGGTGGCTCAGTTGTTAAGCGTCTGCCTTTGGCTCGGGTCATGATCCCAGGGTCCTGGGATCGAGCCCCACATTGGGCTCCCTGCTCGGCAGGAAGCCTAGTTCTCCCTCTCCCACTTCCTGTGCTAGTGTTCCCTCTCTCGCTGTGTCTCTGTCAAATAAAAAAATAAAATCTTTAAAAAAACAACAACAACTATGCTTTAGTTTTTCACTGCTCCAATGAAATGAATGGGGCACTGCCTCATTATTGCCAAGTCCGAGTAGAAGTTCAGGTTCACCACTCAGCCCCTCCTGACATCTGGTGTGTGTGTGTGTGTGTGTGTGTGTGTGTGTAACTTTCTTATCATTGCTAGGCAGGGATAGAAGAACAGGTTCCCCATTATGCATTCACTAATACCACCCTGGCTGGGAGAGGGAGGGTCAATCCGTTGCTGTTTTCCACACTGCTTCCATGTAGATTCCACAGTAGGAGGTGGGCTTATGACCACTGAGTGACGGTGAAAGCGCTGACCCTCCTCCAGACCTCCTCTTACACCACTCTAGTAAGGAAATGGTGCCTCATCACTACTGGGGTGTGTGTGTGTGTGGATGTTCAGGCTCCCCATGTGGTCTCCACTGACCCTGTGGGGAGGAATAGTTCAGTGGGGATGGAGGGCCCAGCTTCACACTCACTCAGCCTTCTCTGGCACCACTCAGATGTGGTATGGGGGACTGGCCTGGGTTCATTACAGCCTAGCAAAGTTGGAAGTCTAGGGTCCCACACAGCCTTTGCTCTCAGGGGTGGGAGTGAAGCAGAAGGTTTTTCTGTGATATTTAGCTGAGGCAGAGCAGTTACTGCCTGAAAGACTTCTGTCTTTCTGGGTTTCCCCTTTCTTGGTTCTTTGGCTAGAAGATCAGAGTTTTGCTGAACTCTTTTTGTCTGTGCCCATTGGCATTTCTAGTTTCTTTCTTCTTTAGTATCCAGTGAAAGCCTGGGAATTCACCATCCTATCATTCCTCAGGTCCCAAGGTTCCTAACCAGTGTGTCTTCTCTCAAACTTTCAATGTTTTCTTATGCTTGTTTTATAAAATCCAGAGTTTTAGTTTTTCTGAGCAAAAGAAATAGGGAAGAACACACCTTCCTAGAACATTACTGTTTTTTGAACAAGCTGTCCTTTCCCTTTTCCTTCTCAATGGCGGCAGTCAGTAGAGCTTGGTGATGTCAGGATGCAGATTCCTCAGAGACTTACCTATTCAAATCCCTATAGGATCTGGACGGCTCTGCCTGATGTCTGGTTCTGGTCTCAAGACACTGACTAGAAGCCTGACCACATAGAAAAGTTCCAGTCTCATGACTTGCCCATTCACTAACACTTCATGTAAGTTACCTTTCTTCTTCCTGATATTTGTGTGCTCTTCCCTCAACCCTTGGGAGCTGCTGAAGCACCCAGATAAGTGACCAGATGCCCCACCATTCTTGCCTTTGGAGGAAAAGCATGGGAATGAGAATAACTGGATGGTAGCACTAAACTACAAATATTTTCAGATTGCCCTGTGCCTTTTAGGAGCAGGCTGGCAGTTCTGACGGCCTGGCTTGAATTATCAGCGTTTCCTGAGAACTGGATGGGGAGGAAGTTGTGGAGGAACTAGCTCTAACTATCTGATGTAGAAACTCCATATACTGAAACTAAATACTGACCGTGGGTACTCAAGTGTTCCCTCCAATCTGCCTCTGACCCCACATGGCCCTCATTCCCTCTTTTCCCACCTCTCTACTTCGCCATGCCTCTTGGTTGGCCTGCGAGTCACTGAAGGGCAGGGGGTGTGGCCGAGGAGGCTGAAAAACCTTCACTGTGCTTCCCCTTTCACTCTCAGATGCGCCCAGGGTCCCCGAAGAAGGAGGACACGAGGAAACAGGTAAAAACCATTTTTGCTGTCCTTTGCATTCGGCAAGCCAGTGTGGAGCAGCTGCTGTGTGCCAGGCCTGGGAGCACAGTGGCTAGTTGTCCTCCCTCTTGCCTGTGTTCTAACAGGACACAGACCCCTGTCTTTGAGCATGGCCCCTGATGGGCTTGATGGTCTTCTGAGAGTAAGATGGGTCACCAGATTCCCTGGGAGGGAAGAATGGCCTTGGGGAGGCTAGCTCTGAGATCCGGCAAGGCCCTCAACTGGCCTGTTTTATGAGACCAGGGGTCTGGGTAGTGTGACCTTATGCTGAGCCTTTGTGCCTAATGCCTATCCCCCCCCACCCCCGGCCTCCAGCCTAGTCTCAGCAGCCTTCCAGTTCCAGGCCTGTGGTCCCATTTCTTATGGCCCAGAGACGGCCTGGAGCTGCTGGGGGTGAGCACACAGCCCTGCTCTGAGGCGTGCCCTCTCCCACTTGTCCTGGTGTCCTCAAGCCATTCCCCCATGAGGGCGGCTGGTGGCAGAGGGGGCGCAAGGATCCAGCTACTGGAGGCTAGTCTTTGTCACAGAGAAGGGAATCTAGCCCTTGCCACAGCTCTTGCGGAAACACAAAGGGACTTCCAGCACATCCCTCAAAACACTGACCCTGCGACCTTGCCAAGTTTTTCACAGGAAAAGTAAAATCAGTCCCGTGGCTAAAGAAGTGTGGGCAATGGACTGTACTCTGGCCCCCATGCTGGGAGACATATGATGTGCACCCAGCTGATGAAAGGGACCAAAAGACCCACATTTGGGAATCAATTTACCTTTTTAACCCAAGTTTTCTCAAGTGGATGTGGCCTTGAAGAAGTTTTTGTGTGTAGCACTGTTAGCGCCCGCACCGCTGGCATCTGTTCTGCCTGGAGAATCTGCCCCCGTTCACAGTCCTCACTCCTAACCTAGGCCCAGCCCAGGCTGGCACAGCCTCTACTCCTGGGGACAGGCCTCCTTCCTGCTCGGCAAGCGGCCTCGCTTTCTCCATGCCAGGTACTGGGCCCCCAACAGCAGCTGGCACGAGCCATGCAGCCTGAGAAGATGAACAGCCCGAGGGGGTGAGGGGCCCTTGATGCGTGGGAAATGTTGGTTGCGCGGGTGGGACGGGTGCAGGTCTGTACTGAGGCCGGAGACACACTCTGTCACACATCCTGCTAACTCCAGAGGGACCAGCACAGAGGGGCCCAGCCATGCAAATTGGCACATAAATTTAACTCTCTGTAATTGTAACTCTATGTAAAAGTCTAGTAAGGTGGTGGAGAAGCTCACTAGTGTCTCAAAGAGAGACAGACGGGTCGTGGCTGCAAACTGGGGGCCCTTGACTGCCTCCAGCCCACAGATAGGTTGGGTTTGGCGAGCACCGTGTTTGCTTGTTTATTTCTGAAAGCAGGACATTTCACATGAAAATCTGGCTTCTTACTTCTCTTAAAACAGTGGAAGGTCAGGCAGTGCTGAGCTCATGTTCCCAACTGGCAACAATTGGCTGGGACTAGCGTGTCATTGTCTTAACCCAAAGCATGACCTCTGTCCCCACCTGGTTGATTTATGTTTTCTTCCCAGCCACCAGGCTTCTCTGAGTGGGACCCTTGGACCACATTCTCCTAAGTTCTTTCAGTCCCCTCTAAATGTTCTCCTGGAATCACACTTAATTATTAGTTTTAGAGTAATTTTGTTCTTGGTCTTTAAAATCAAGTTTTGAGCATGGTTCTGCCCTACAGAAAACCCTCCACTACTTGCCTCAAGGGGAGCTTCAAGTTACCCAGGGCCTGGGATTCAAGGCGACCAGTGGTCTGGTGCCACTCAAAGACTGAGAGCTGGGCAAGAAGTTTGTAAAATAATGAATGGATGGACAGATGGAAGAATGGAAGGAAGGATGGATGCCTGGATAGATGGATGGATAGATGGACGGATGGATGGAAAGAAGGAAGGAAGGATAGATAAGTGGATGGATGGTTGGTTGGTTGGATGGAAGAAAGGAAGGAAGGCTAGGAAGGAAGGCAGGCTCGCTGTACAGAGTAGTTAGGCTGACACAATAGACATGGCATGCCCACAAAAGGCCCCATGAACATCCAGAATTCAGTTCCTGCCATACAACCAAATGTGGCCCTCCTGGGATCAGGGAAGAGGGGTTGGAGCTTGGTGGGTGAGCAAGAAAGTCATCTGAAAGAAGTAAGTGACCAGACGGCTCAAAGACAAATTCTTCCCAGCCCAGGTTCCTGCCTAGACACAACACCATGCATCTCCTCGGCCCCTCGCTCCTGCTCCTTGGTAAGGACTGTGGTCTAGGCTCGGGTTCTGGGATGTCTGTGGGAGCTGGAGGAGGAGAGGAGTTGGGGAGGGTGGGGACAGACAGGGTGTGTGTGTGTGTGTGTGTGTGTGTGTGTACACTTCTCTCTTTGTGTACCTTCCTCTCTCCCTCTATCTTCAGAGGGGATTATTCATTTGAAAGCTCTTTATGTCCCTCAATAATGCTTTTTGATCACTGTGGTGGGTTCCAGAATACTTGGCCTTCTCTGACTCATCTAAATGGAGGTTTGAGCACCCCCACACTCTCTACAGCTGGGAGGGGGCCTGCGTCTGGATTCCCTGTACCTACACAGTTCGCTACACGAGTAAAGATGAGCTAGAAGAACTGATCGTGTACAGAAACTATAAATATGATGAAGCCACCAAGAACTTCGAGGGGCTCATTCTGTATAATGACACAAAGCCTTGGAAGCGTCCTGATCCCCTGGAGAGGGTTCAGTTCCTGGGAGACCAAAGATCCAACTGCACCATACACATCAACCCTGTACTGGAAGAAGACAATGGCTGGCTGGGGCTGAGGATGATAAAGAAGAATTCCAAATGGATGGAGAAAATAGACCTCAATGTCTCTAGTAAGGCCCTGGGAGATGGGGGCCTCTGCCTTCGGTTTCGGGCAAGGAGGGAGGTGGGAAACCCCCAACTCCTGGGACAGGGGATGCAAACCAGGCTGCCTGTGGAGGCCAGGCAGGAGCTGCCAGTGAGTGACCCGGGTAGCCTGAGACAATGGAGCCCGAAGCCTGAGCACCTGTCTCTCCTCAAACATTGAACCTGGCCCTCAGCTCCCACCCATGCTAGAATCTGGGTTCCAGTTTGCCTGATTTTTCTTTCTTTCTTTCTTTCTTTCTTTCTTTCTTTCTTTCTTTTTTTAAGACTTTATTTATTTATTAGAGGGAGAGAGACAAGAGGACAAACAGGGGTGGGTGGTAGGCAGAAGGAGAAGGAGAAGCAGGCTTCCCGCTGAGCAGGAAGCCTGATGCGGGGCTCGATCCTAAGACCTCGGGATCATAACCTGAGCCAAAGGCAGATACTTAAGCCAACTGAGCAACCCAGGTGCTCCTGCTTGCCTGATTTTTCAAGGGAGGATGGAAATCTGGTTTGAGTGAATTCTCCCAGTGCCTTAATATTGGCAATTCATTCTAATCAGGCCTCCATGTCTAGAAGAGACACAGGTAGGGGATGAGTAAAACCTAGGCCTGAGACCTCCGACCCACAGCCTGTTTCTTCAAGTGCAGGGGCTGGAGGGGTCTAAGCCGAGCAGCCCTACACTGCGATGAGAGATGTAGCTTCAGACCGTCAGTCCTAGGGGTGGCTGAGCCGGGGGGTTCCCTAAAGGAATGCCATGCTGGATGCCTCCCAGCACTGAGGCCATTACAAATGCAGGTCTGTCATCAGAGCCAGGAAAGGCATGGTGACCGAATCTGGTAAAATTGTCCCTGGGCAGGGGAGCGATCTTGAAAATGTTTAGAGAGCAAACATCAGGGAAGGAGAACGAGGTTAAGTATAAAATATAAAACAGGATTCCTAAGGAGAAGCAGGGATCACGGGACCTTGAGCAAAAGTGATGCAAAGCAGAGAAAGGCGGGCCTGAAGAGAGAGGTGGAAGGGACTGGCAAGGGGGCCTGAGGGCTTATTTGGGGCAGGGCATCTATAGCCAGGGGCGAGAGGCCGGCAGGAAGGCACCTGGTCTCCCAGGCCTCCAGCTTGGCCCCTACTCTCTTGCAGAGACCCCGCTTCCACTTCGAATTCAGCTCCCTCCAGAAATCCAGGAGTTCCGGGAAGTCACTCTGACCTGCTTGCTGAATTTCTCCTGCCCTGGGTACAATATCCAGCTGCAGTGGTCCCTGGAAGGGGACCCTGGAGGGTCCTTGAAGGAGCGTGCCATCACCTTGACCTCCCTGACCACCAAGACTATCTCCACCCAGAGCAAGCTCACCTTCCAGCCGCAGTGGATGCACCACGGCAAGAATCTGACGTGCCAGCTCTGGGACCGCAAAGCAGAGCAGATGCTCTCCAAGGAAACGGTGTTGCTAGATGTGAAGCGTGAGTGCCCCCCAGGGCCCCAGGGGAAGGATGAGATTCTTGTCTCTTCTCCTCCACCTCAGAGTGTGCCAAGGGTATTGGGTACCGACACGGAAGGATGCGTAATGCGTCCGTGGACATCCATGGCTGGGAAAGGTCCCGCCAGGGCTACGTCCCTCCATCACCCCTGTTCTTAGGCCCAGCATTTTGGGGAACAGCTTTGTCTTAGCATCTGGTTTGGTCTAAGAGAATAACATAATATCCTTGAGCTCTGGTGTGAATTTGAGATCATGTGGTTAGGTTTTTTACTTCCCCTGGGTGGAGGGGGCGCGGGGTAAGAAATGTCTTCACATCATTGTTTGTGCCTCATTCATTCATTCAGTAATATTTACTACGAGCCTCCTAGGTGCCAGGCCTCTTCTTGCCCACTGAGGAGCTAGCGCTGCAGCTGGGGAAGACAGACAATGACTAGATTAACAAAGAGATGCCGATCTTAAGGGTGGGCAGTGATAAGTGTATTGGGGGGAAGCAAAGCTGGGCTCGGACAAAGAGAGGGAGGGACAGAGGCCTCTCTGAGGACAGTGAGCTTGGGTGGAGGGAAAGATTGAGGCAGGTAGCTATTTGCCACAAGATCCCAGGAAGAGAAAAGAGGAAGGACAAAGGCCTGGGGGTGGGAGCTTGGTGCACCTGTGTCAGAGTGAGGGGCTGGAGAGCCTCAGCCCTGTGTCCAAGGGGCCAAGTGGTAGGAAAGGAGGGCCAACACCAGACCTCGTGGGCGGCAGTGCAGTTTTGGATTTTATTCTGCATGGGGAATCCACTGAGCAGTTTCAAGCAGGGGAGTGGCCAAGTCTGACTGACAGGATCAGGAAGACAGCTGACTGCTGGTGGAGACCAGAACTCTGGGAACGGGTTATAGGGTGGCGCACAGAGCAGAGACTGGTTAGGAGTCTGGTGACGGTCACCAGGTGCTTGGACCAGCCCACCCTTGTTGACAAGGGGGACAGCAAGTTCCGCCCACCCTCACCCACTGTGTATAGGCCGCTGCTTTATCTGAATCAAAGCCCTGCAACGTCCCCACTACGTGGCACCCTCTGAGGAGTCTCCGCCCCCCTCTCCCGCTGCCCCTCTGCTCCTCCAGATGTCCCAAAGTTGAAGATTGAGGGCAGTCCCGAAGGAGCCAATGTAACAGAGGGAGAGTCTGTGACCATGACGTGCCAGGTCATTAGCAGCAACCCAGAGGCCCGGAACATAGCCTGGCTCAAAGACGGCACCCAGCTGAGGAAGCAGACGACATCTACGCTCACTCTGTTCTCTGTGACCAAGAAGATGAGTGGAAAGTACCAGTGTGAGGCCTTCAATGATGTAGGCTCAGGACGGTCGGATGCAGTGGTCCTCCAAGTATATTGTGAGCCTCCTGGGAGCTGGGAGCGGGGGGAGGGGGGCAGGCAGGGAGTTAGCAGGGCGTGGAACCGAGGCCCTGGAGAGGTGAGCAACAGGGGCCTCTGTTCACCTCCCTCTTCTGCCTCTGCAGATGCTCCAGAACCTTCCAGGGTTGAGATCTTCTCCTCGCCAGCTAAGGAGGGGGATAAAGTAGAGATGACTTGTATGTCACTGGCCAATCCTCCTCCAACCAATTACACCTGGTATCACAACGGAGTGGCAGTGCCGGGAAGCACAAGCAAGAGCTTCCAGATCCCAGCGGTCCTCCTCAGCCAAGCTGGGAAGTACTCATGCATGGCAGAAAACAGACTCGGTCCTAGTCAAATTGGCCAGGAGACTGAGTTAGACGTCCAGTGTGAGTAGTCACAGGGCCTCTGGGTTCTAGCGGGAGGAGGAGGCAGGCCGATGGGGTGAAGGAGAGTCCTGGACCCCCCTGGCAAGCAGGGGGTCTCCCGACACGTACGCTCCTTGGGCAGGTGCCTCACTACTGTTCCGAGTTGTATACCCAGCACCAGAACAGGGTCTGGCTCGTAACAGGTGTTCAGTAGATGTTTGTTGAATGAATGAACAGCAAGATGCCAGGGCCCGTGAGTGACGCGGAGAACTTGGTGTCACTTAGTGCTGGAGCTCCAGAAGGGGGCCTGAAGTTTTCGAGAACTGGAGCAAAATGTCTCACCGCCTTTCATCAGAGGTCAGACCGGATCAGAGTCTCATCCGTCAGTCGAGCCCGTGACCAAGAGAATCCCTAAGTTTGAGCCTTGGACCCTGAGATGTCAGAGTCTGAGTCAGATACTCACTCTGATGGGGATGTTCGAACCCTGAACATCTAGACAGTGGGTGTGTGAAGCAGCAGCAGCAGCCACGTTTCCAGAGTGTTTACTCCTCTCTGAGGGCTTCATCCCAGTTCCTCCTGGCAGGGACTCTACCAGGTCAGGTGGTCTTAGGACCCCATCTAATGGAGAGCACACTGAGTCCCACAGCCCACCATCACTCAGCTCGCAGCCCATCCGGCTCCAGGGCCGTGCTTTTCCCTTTCTCCCCACCCAGGGAATGCCTGCACTACAGCGGACTAGCACTGTGCCCCAGGCCCCCGTGGAGACCCACAGACGGGGCGCCTCTACCTTGCACACGCCATGCATTCTCTGCTTGAGCTCTGCTCTAGTCACCATGCCTCAGACCACAGCCAGGGCTCCGGTCCTCATACAGACCCAGGAGGGAAGCACAAGCCTTCCTTTGGTAGATTTAGGAATTGTGTGAATGCAGGGGATATGCTGGGGCGGGGGGTGGCGGAGAAGGCACTGGGAAAGGTAGCCTGGACAGCAGACTTTTCCTTGCCCATCTGTCTGGTTTTCTCCCAGATGCTCCCAAGGAGGTAACCACGGTGATTGAAAACCCCACGCGGATTCAAGAAGGAGATACTGTGACCCTGTCCTGTAACTACAGTTCCAGCAATCCCAGAGTTACCCAATATGTATGGGACTTCCAAGGCTCTCAGATGAAACAACCATACGAGGTGCTGATAATTCAAAAAGTTGCCTGGGACACCAGGCCAATCACCTGTGCAGCCTGTAACCAGTGGTGTTCGTGGGCTCCCATTGTCAACCTGGATGTCCAGTGTGAGTGACCGGGCAAGGGGACCCAAGAGGTAGCCCAGCTGTGATATGGGCTCTCAGGGCGAGGGGCCTGGGGCCTGGGCCGGAACCTTCACAGAGAATTAAGGGCTGAGAGTCTGGCCTCAGGGCCAAGGGGAGAGGAAATCATGGGGACAGGAAGAGGGAAAGGGACCCAAGAGGCCAGCCTGAGGCCCTTGCTCTCCAGATGCACCCAAGGATGTCAGGGTCCAGCAGATCATCCCCTCCTCTGAGATTCACTCCGGAAACCGAGTCCGCCTTGAATGTAACTTCTCAAGTAGCCGCCCCAGAGACGTCCGCTTCTTCTGGAAGAAAAATGGAATCTTTCTGAAGGAAGGAAAAGAACTGAGCTTCGACTCTGTCTCTCCAGAAGATGCTGGCAATTACAACTGCTTTGTCAACAACTCCATAGGTCAGACCATGTCTGAGGCCAGGACGCTCCAAGTGCTGTGTGAGTGCATGGCTGGGGCTGGAGACAGGCCGAAGAGCCCGTGACCAGCTACCTGGATCCTGATTTTGCTTCTCCTTATAGATGCACCAAGGATGCTGCATGTGGTCATCAGCCCAAAGGACCAAGTGATGGAGGGGAAGAAGGCCATCCTGACATGTGAGAGCGACGCCAACCCTCCGGTCCGCCTGTACACCTGGTTTGACTGGAAGAACCAAAATCTCCACCATTATGATCAGATGCTGAGACTGGATCCCGTGAAGATCCAGCACTCAGGTGCCTACCGGTGCGAGGCCACCAACCAGCTGGGCAGGGTCCAGTCGCCCCCCAGTACCCTCACTGTCTACTGTAAGTCTCCTCCTGGCCCCTCCTCCCCTTACCCCTCCCCTGCCGTCCTGTGGGGTGGCCCAGCAGGTCACTTCCTGCTCCGCACAGGCTCACCTGTCTGCCTCCTTCTCTCGAGACTTCTCCCGACCTCTCTAGGAGGGTTCCCTCTAGGCCTGCCCCTGCCTGCCAGACATCCTGGGCTCTTTCTCTGTCTCACCCCTGATAGACTGCTCATCTTTATCTTGAGATTTCAGTATTTTTTTTAAGATAAGGTAAAATAAAATAGCATGAAAAAGTAAATAATAGAAAGACACCTCTCCTTTCTTTCTCCCTGAGGACTCTACCCCCTCCCTAAAGGCCTTCAGCACTGGCTGCTGGTTGCATCCCCTTACAGAGCTATTCTGTACACGCACAATACCATATAAGTTGGTCTATGTCTGTACACCCTCCATCACGTGCACACTTTGTCCTGGACGTTCTTTTTTTCCCATGTAACAATGCCACTCGGAGACTGTGCTATATCCATGTGTGTACAGAGTGTATGAAGAGTCTGGAAACAATAGGGAAGATATTTAATTGACTTTTTCAGATTAAACTTGGAGCTATGGCTTTAGATTTAGAGGGTGGTGGCCTGCCAAGCTGGATGCCTGAACGGGTTCTTTGGAAATGCGACATATTGTATAAACACCCGTGTCTGGGGTCTCCACTTTGCAGACACCCTAGAGACCTGCCTTTTCCCCTCAGGGCTGCATTGTCATTGTCTTCCCGGGCACAGAAGCGACAAACGCTATCCACCCCGTGCCTTTCCCCACAGCCCTGCGCTGTCTCCAGCTCTGGTCCCACTGAAAGACAGTTGCAGGAGAAGTTCTGATAAGTATGGCCAAGCAGCCGCTAAAGAAGTTGTAGCTTGTACTGCGTGTCCTATGTGTGCCTGTGTCTGTCACAAAACAGATGCTCTCCTGAGAGTCAGACCTTCCCCCACCCAGGCCCCAGTAGGCAGGGGCCAGCTTCTCCCTTTTTCTATATCTTGGCCCCTGCATATGGAGAAGTTGCCCGGGCAAGGACAGTGGCCACGCAGAGAAGCTGAGGATGCCTCCTGGGCAAATGCTGCAAAGCAGAGCTGGCCATGATCCGAGAGAGGCAGGATCCCCAACTCATGGTCGCTCCTTCCCCCACCAGACAGCCCGGAGACCATCGGCAGGCGAGTGGCCGTCGGAGTGGGGTTCTGCCTGGCCACCCTCCTCCTGGCGTTCTGGGGAGTCAAGCTTCAGCGAAGGTAAGCTCCTCCCAAGGCCCACATCCTGGGCTCTCCCTGATACCTTTCCCTGAGTGACTCTGGTTGGCCATCCTGGAGCCCCCCCAGCATGCCCACTGCAAGGGGTCCTGTCCCCACTCCCCGATCCTCACAGAGCGGGGCTTTATTTATTAGCTGGAAGAGGATACGGAGCCAGCAGGGGCTCCAGGAAAGTTCCAGTGGCCAGAGCTTCTTTGTGAGGAAGCAAAAGGTAAGAAATGGAAAAAGATGACCAGGAGGGCAGACTCAGAAGTCAAGGGGAGACAAAGGGAAGGGGGGATGCAGAGCATGGTGGGGGGGAGGTCAGAGGTCAGAGGCCAGGGGAGGGGGACTCTGGTGAAGAAAGGAGTGGCAAAAGCTGAGGCCTTGTCTCTCTCCCAGGTTAGAAGGGCTCCGCTCTCCGAAGAGCCCCACTCCCTGGGGTGCTACAATCCTGTGATGGAAGATGCCGTCAGTTATGCTGCCTTGCGCTTTCCTGTCAGCGACAATGACACACCAAGAACTGGGTACCGAGTGAGGGTCCCGGGATGGGGACACGTGAACCCAGGGAGGGCTGTGGGAGGAACAGCTCGGCTCGTGTCCTGCCTGCCCTCTTTGCGGCAGGCCCATGAGTCAGGCTCCGCTCTGGGGTGCTCTCAGGGGCTAGGGGAGGTGGAAACAGGAAGAGTTCACGCAAAAGTCTTCATCTGCGGCCATCCACCCACCCTCCTTCAGAGATGCAAGGACCCTGGAGACAGAGGGACCTTCTCCAAACACGGATGACACCGTCACTTACTCTGTCTTGAAGAAGTGTCGAGTGGTAAGGGGACTGGGCTGGGGAAGGAGGGGGTGCCCCAGATGGGAAGGACTTGGCGGCCTCTGCGGTGGCAAGGGCTGGTGGGGGGCGGGGGGTTGCTCAGACACAGGTGTGGTGGGAGCCAGGGCGGACGGCCAGTCCGAGATGCTGACTGCAGCCAGCGTGGGGGCAAGAGGACTTCCGCTCGGGCTCCTGGACCCTCAGGAGGAGCCAGGGAGGGACGAGGCCGGGAACGCAGATTGGGAGGCTGGCGGCCGTGAGGCCCACCTCACACCGTGTGGCTTTCTCAGGGCGACTATGAAAACGTGCTTCCGGACAGTCCAGAAGATGAGGGGATACACTACTCGGAGCTGGTTCATCTCGGGGTCGGGGAGCGGCCTTTGGCCCAGGAAGCCGTGGAATACGTGACCCTCAAGCACTGAGGGGCCACACCCACTGGAGCAGAGGCACCGAGGGAGAGACCAGAGGGAGAGACCAGGGACCAAGGAGCTGGCCCCACCCCTGCCGCTCAGCTGCAAAGCCACACAACCTCCCTTCCACAACCAAGCACACGCACGCGCACACGCACACCATCACTGATGCCCCGGTCAGCGCCCAGAACTTCGTATGTGGCCCAGGGATGGGCTTCCTTCTCCACGCTGGTGACCCTGACCTTCCCAAAGACCTTCCTTGTCCGCTCTCCTTCCCACTAGGAAAGTCGTCTAAACCCCGATCCTGCACTGCACACATCCCCCTGCCCCTTCCTGGCCACCTGCTGCTTACCCCCACCCCCACCCCCAAACCCCATCCCCAGCGGGCCGGCGTCCCTGCTGGGGTCAGCTTGTGACTGTATTTTTTCCTTTCCCTCTCCATCCGTTTGGACCTCTCACCCCTGCTCTGAAAGCCCCACTCACTGGTCCTGTGCCTAATTTCTGCCTCTGGGGCAAAGCACAGGGATAGAGCGGCTGTCCTGAGCTGGGTTCTCCTCCACAGGTCAGCGAGGCATTCCATTACGCTGCTGCAGCCCCTCCCCATGGGGGTCTGGTGGGCTGAGACACACACTGGTGTGGACAGACTGTGTAACACACACAGAGCTGCACAATAAAGATGGCTCAGATACCACCTCAAAGAATCCATGAACGATTCCCATCTGTGGGGTCAGAGTGAGAAGGGGGAGATGCAGGAGGGCCTCGTGGGACCTGGGGAGAAGGGAAAGCGGTCGAGGCAACCTCAAGGTCAAATCAGCAGCCTGGGGAGTCCGTTGTCGTGTTGCAAAGGGTGCACTGACCCTGCAGGCAGACCAGCACAAGTCCAAGTCCTGACACTTCTGCTAACAAGCTCAGTGATCTTGGGCAAGCTCACCAGCCCATCTGAGCCTCAGTTTCTTCATCCGCAAAATGGAGATGCCGCCACTTATGGGGCAGGCGGCTCAAGACAGGAAGTGAGGACATATATACTGGAGTCACTTTTCAGAAACCTAACACAACAGCCCAACGTCCCTAAAAACCAGATTGCCATCTTGTTTGCCACTCTTGAAGAATGCAAGAAGGAGAACCCGATTCATCTCTCGCAGCTCTTCTCAAAAGTCCTGCTGCCGAGTTTGGTCACACCCCCCAGTTGCCCAAGAACTTCTCGAAAGCCAGCTGCCTTGAGAAATCTCATCGCTTTCCTCTTGACCCACTGTCACCATTACCTGTTCCCTGCCAGGTTCGCTAATTCGGACTTTCCACTTCGGTCCTCCCAGTTTCCCCACCATGTACAGGTTTGACCTTTCTCCACTTATTCTTAAAAGCAGAAACACGTGGGTAATCCATCATCAAGGGGACGCAAGTTCCTGGCCCGTGGTGGGCGCTGCACAAATTCCACCTTTCTCCCCTGTGCTCCCTTCCCGTCTGCTCGAGACCAGAATCTGCTCTCTGAGAAGACGACGTTCTGGTCATTCTTGGAATTGTACCAGAACAAGGCACTCATTTCCCCACCAATCCACTTTGTCGCCAGTGTGAGTTAGCATTTCTGGAGGAAGGGGGGACAGCCAGAACTGTCTCAGGCAGAAGGTAAGGGTTTAGGTTTTCTGTCTCTAGAATGAGGTCCAGGATCATTCGCCCACTCAACCGTGTATTCAGCAAACATTTACCGAACACCTGTCAGCGCATCCAGTATAGAGCAGTTGTTGGGGGTATAAAAAAGAAACGACATCAGCCTCATCGTGGGAACCTCTAGTCTAGGGTACCCATAAGGTTTTAGGGCATGATCCCCTCTAAGGAGCTAGAGGCAGCCCTGAACCTGGTGAGGCCTGGCACGGGCTCCCTGGCAACCAGCAGGTGCCCTGCCTTCCTGTTCAAGCCCAGCTGCCAACATTAACCTACTCCGTGACCAACTGACCGAGAGATGTGGCTGTCAACAGGCCAACAGAATTCAGACAGCTCCGAAGCCAGGGCTTCCAGAATTCAGGCAGCAATCCACACGGCCCCAGATTTCCCTGTCCTCTCAGGGCCCAGACAACCAGCCATTCATTCACTTACTGAGTCCTACTATGGCCAACAAGCAGGGGATAAAGCAGACAGAAATCTTGGGCCTCACTGACCAACATCCCAGCAGAGGAGCCAGCAAATATGATATCACAGGCTCATGAATGCTAGGAATAAACACAGCGTAAGATGAAGATAGACTGGAGGGGGGAGGGACCCATCTGGAGAGGGTTTAAGGAAGGCCCTCCGCGGAGGTGACACTGGGCAGAGACCTGAGCCGGCAGAGGCATGGTGCTGAGGCAGAGATCTTGAAGATCCAGGGTCTCCCCTCACACCCTGCTTTTTTCTTCTTCCAAATGCTTGTTACAGGAGGTGAAATGGCCCTTCTTTTGACTTTTCCTGTGTTCTGTCAGTTTCCGAAGATAAAATACTAAACACAGATGGCAAGTTCTTCTACAGCCCAGGGGAGGTGCTGGACCACCTATGTAGGACAGGGAAGGGAGGCAACCAAGACTCAGTTGAGCAAATGAAGTAGAAAACGGGGATCCAATCATGTCTTTGGAGGCCGTGGTTGGTATGCTGAGAATCCCTTGCTGCCTCCACCAGAAGCCTGGTGGGGAGCACTTCGGGAAACCACTAGCGAATCTCGTTCTAGGTGACGTGGAATCTGGGAGAATGTGGCGGCCTGATGACTGACACACACACCCAAAAAAAGTCCAGAGAGAGGCTGTATTGTCCATTTGAGGGAGAGACAGACAGGCAGAGAGAGAGAGAGAGAGACACAGGCATAGTCAGAGACAGACAGAATCATAGAGACAGGCTGTGGCCACTTTAAATCCCAGTCGGGTCTTTCTAGAGAGGCAGGGTGACCCCAGTAGGGGGTAAACAGCTAAATTCTGAGAGGCTGAGAAGAAATCTAAGCAGGCAGCTGGAGTCTCACACCATGTATGCTTTACTGAGAGCCACTCAGTGTCCCTCCATGTGCCCCAGAGAGAAGCCTGGCACCTTAGTGCCATCAAAGGAAACCCATCCTTGGTCTGTCCTCCTCCCCATTCCTGTCAGCACCAGAAGGCAGGGTCAGAAACTACTGTCACTGAGCCAGAGGGCAGAGGAGAGGGAAAACCTTCTCCTCCCAAAACGTGCCCACAGCCTGTCGCAGAGGCAACACCTTGGAATGATGACTTCAGCATCCCCACATCAGTCACCAGATGGATATGGTGCAGGTCATCCAAGCTTGTTACCTATGAGTGAGTGCTGCCCACTAGCCAGGGCCTGCCCATGGGCTCATCCGGGAGGAGAGAAGACAGTGCCAGAGCAGGTCTGAACGGGCTGGGGTGGGGTGGGATTGAGCTGTGCTCTGGTCGTACCCCGACAACCCTGCTCCTTTAAGGGACTAGCTACACACTCCTCCTGCTGCCTAGGGGAAGAACCCTCGTTGCCACTCTGTCCCCTTCCTGTGTTTGCATCATCTGTTTGGACCCTCACCTCCTTGCCGCAGCTCCTGCTCGAGATGCCCCATTAGCTGCTCACCCAGGCTGCTGATGCCTTGGGCTAATGGCCTGCCGCCCCGCCCTCCTCTCCCTTCCGGCTCACTGCCTATCCTGGACACCCTCCCTCAGCCTGGCCAGGGGGACTCCTGAGCCTCAGAGACATCTGGCAATGCCAAGAGGTAAGTCCCTCTTTCTGTGGCTCCTCTCTCCATGGCGATTATTCCCCCACACTCCTCCATTTACCCATTTAGGGTGCCCCCGAAGTTGGCTAAGCTCATTCCCTTTGGCACTGATGGGACCTGGCTTCCCCTCTGGCTCTGCTCTGCCACCCCCTGTGCCTGCCCTTGGCCACAGCCTCTACCTTACCCAAATCCTGACATTCCCTCCACACCCCACCCCAACTAGGAGTTGCCTGCAACCCTCATTGGCTGCTATGCAGACTCTCAGCCATCCCTTTTGGGAGGACAGGGGCAGCTGCTTCCCTTCCCAGGGAATTGGGGGAGGGGAGTGGACACAGGACTCTAACTTCCTGTCCTAGGAAAAACACACACCCCGTGGGGCCCAACTATGTACTAATTTTCTACCCTTTCTCTACCCAGTCTCAGAAATCAGGAGGCTTTTCCTCTAATGGGACGTGCACGCTTTCCATTGTGTTTTAAGAGAGGACATGGTGGAAAGGAAGTAGAGGACTGAGGTCGAGCCGTCCTCACTTCGAATCCAGACTCACCGTCGTACTGGCACCATCTCCCTCATGGGCCTCTCTGCTTGAGATAGTTGTCATCCCATTAGATGACTTCTAACACCCTGAGCAGTGTGTGACCCCCAGGAACCCCTGAGCACCACCCCTCACCTCGCCCCAGGCCTATCCAAGGGTGGGGAGGAAGTAGAGCTCAGGAGCGTGGAGGCCAGCCCTGGCCCCATGGACCTGCCTCCGCAGCTCTCTTTTGCCCTCTATGCGGCCGCCTTTGCGCTGGGCTTCCCACTCAACGCCCTGGCCATTGGGGGTGCTGTGTCCCACGCCCGGCTCCGCCTCACCCCTAGCCTTGTCTATGCCCTCCATCTGGGCTGCTCTGACCTCTTGCTGGCAGCCTCTCTGCCCCTGAAGGCAGTGGAGGCCCTGGCCTTGGGTGCCTGGCCTCTGCCGGCCCCACTCTGTCCTGCCTTTGCTCTTGCCCACTTTGCTCCACTCTATGCTGGTGGGGGCTTCCTGGCTGCCCTGAGCGTCGGCCGCTACCTAGGGGCTGCTTTCCCCCTGGGCTACCAAGCTGCCCGGAGACCGTGCTACTCCTGGGGGGTGTGTGCGGCCATATGGGCCCTTGTCCTCTGTCACCTGGGGCTGGTGTTTGGGTTGGAGGCTCCGGGAGGCTGGATGGACAATACCACCAGCTCCCTGGGCATCAACACACCAGTCAATGGCTCTCCAGTCTGCTTGGAGGCCTGGGACCCAGCCTCAGCAGGCCCCGCTCGCCTCAGCCTCTCTCTCCTGCTCTTCTTCCTGCCCCTGAGCATTACAGCCTTCTGTTACGTGGGTTGCCTTCGGGCACTGGTCCGCTCAGGCCTGAGCCACAGACGGAAGCTAAGGGCAGCCTGGGTGGCTGGCGGGGCGCTGCTCACACTGCTGCTCTGCTTAGGACCTTACAATGCCTCCAATGTGGCTGGCTTCCTGCGACCCAACATGGGAGGCTGCTGGCGGAAACTGGGGCTCATCACAGGGGCTTGGAGTGTGGTGCTCAACCCGCTGGTGACTGGCTACTTGGGAGGGGCTACCGGGAGGGTGACAAGTGTGGCAAGAACAAAAGGAGGGACATCCCAGAAGTAGTAGCCCCTGCTGGGGAGAAAGGGCATGGAAGAGAGCTGGTTGCTTGTCTGGGCCCCTGGAGCCCAGAGCAAAAGAAACTGCAGGGCAGCGTGGCCTGCTTATGGAAAGAACTGAGCCTGCCAGAAGACTGCATCCCAGCTGGAGGGCAGAACGGAGGTCCGGAGCTAGGTCACAGCAAGAAGGTAAGCTTGCCTCTGTACACATCAGCATGATTCCCTACCTCTGCCTGTCCCTTTTCTCCTCGTGCCCCACCTGCCAGTGCTACGGAAGTTTTCTTCCAATATAGAGGAAATGCCACTCTGATGACACACTTTGGGAGACGCTACTCGCAAAATATTTCCTTGGAAAGAACAGTTTAATTTCCCAATAAGAGACGACGCAGGAGCAAGATACTGATGCTGTTATACCATCTGGAACTCACAAGAGGGCACCATTCGAACTGTGAATGGGAAGTTGGTAGGAAAAGCTGCCTCAGCAGGGAGAAAAAATACTAGCAACACCAGAAATAGTCATGAACAAACACAGAGTCTCTGAGACTTGACAGTCACCATATCGAGCACTTTAAAAGTGTCCCATTTCACACAACCCTTTGATATGGCCATGCAGCTGCTGTACACATGGGCAGGTGGTTCACTGCACAAGCGTGCCAGACAGAGGGGCAAACATTGATCAAACTCTAACCTGAGCTTTGCTCACCAAGCCATGTGCCTGGCATGGGGCTGTTTCCATCCGAAGGAAAGAATATGTTATTCTAATCTGAACAAAGGTACCTCTTACTCCTCAAGCAGTGCACCCTGGTGGAGGGTGCTGCCACCTGGGGGGGGGCGCCTTTTCCTCATTTGTACAGAGGCACTATGTAAGTTAGCTACAGTCCTGGAACAAGTATTACCACCATCTTCATTTTGCAGGTTAAGAAATGTTCCCAATGACAAACCATAAGAGACTCTTACTGTCACAAAACAAAGTGAAGGTGACGGGGGAGGGGGTTAGGGAGAGGGTGGTGGGGTTATGGACATTGGGGAGGGTATGTGATATGGGGAGTGCTATGAAGTGTGTAAACCTGGTGATTCGCAGACCTGTACCCCTGGGGCTAATAATACATTATATGTTTATTTAAAAAATTAAAAAAAAAAAAGAAATGTTCCCAAGGCCCTACAGCAAGGAAAGGGTGGATGTGGGATGCGATACTTCAAGGCAGGACCTCCAAAGGGCAGGGACATTTGAAAAACTGGGTATCAGGGTAAACGCCTGTCCTTGTGGTCCACTTTGCAAAGGTGAACGGTGGCACCCTCAACCTGTGAGAGAGTGGGTAGAGGAGAGCGGCCATGGAGGAGACAAACATCTGGGCATCTGCTCTGATGAGGCGAGGTGCAGGAAACAGACTTGTTCCTTTAAAGACGATAATGCCACGGACATATAAGACACAGGAAGGCTAGTTATGTACCCGGCATGCACGAACCGGTTTATACAAGCTATTTCTTTTTATGCATAGATGTCCATGAGGGCAAGGCATTTTATTTGCTGATATATTCCCAGCACCTAGAGGGGAGCCTGGCACATAGCAGGCTTTCATTCAATGTTTACTGCATGAATGAATGTTCACAATAACCTTCCAAGGAAAACGTTATTTCCTGTTGTATAACTAAAACAGACCAGAGAAGTTATGAAACTTGCCTGAGGCTCTGCAGAAGTGAGAAACAAGTTTATTCCCTGCACAGTGGTGAGACCAACGAATTTCAGTGTAAGCTGACCTCTAGCCCAAGTGGCCTCACTCCCCTCCTCCCAGAAAGCCAGGGACCGCTCTCTCTCCCACTGCTCAGGAGCACCTGCTGCTTCTGGACCACTTCTTCTGGAGAATTGTACCTGCTGCTTCTAAGGGTGGAATTTAGGGTCCCTGAAGCCCCATGTGATCTGCCACCAGCACCCTCATGACCCTTGTTCTTTAAGCCCGAAGGCTCCTACGTGTTCTCCAAGCAGGTCAGCCCATGCACCTGTCATACTGTTTGCCTTAAGTGCTTCCACCATGGCTCTCTGCCTTTGTGCCACTGAGGTTTTATTACCCTCTGACCACTCCATTCCCCGAGATCTCACTCCCATGAAACCCACGACAGCAAAAACTATTTTCAACTTATTTGAGATAAAATCGATACCTCATAAAATTCACCCATTTTAAGTGTACAAGTCAATGCTTTTCAGCAAATTTACTAAGGTAGGCAACTCTCACTTTCATCCAGTTTAGAACATTTTCATCTGCCCAGTAAGACCCCGTCCTGGTCATTTATAGTAAATCCCCCTAAGTCCCCAGGACAACGAGTAATCTATTTTCTACAGATACAAATTGGCCCATTCTGGACATTTCATATACATGGAAACATACAGTGTATGGCCCTTTATGTCTCACTTGTTTCACTTTGCACGTTTTTGCGGTTATAGTACTCATAGGTATTTCATTCCATCTTACAGGCAAACAGTATCCCATCGTAGGGACAGGGACAGGCCACGATACATCCTTTCAGCAGCTGATAGACCACCGGTGGCAGGGGGGGTGGTTTCCTACTTTCTGGCTAATATGAATAATGCTATTGTGAACACTGCTGAAGCAGATATGGATGGTGGAGCTGGATCACACAGTAAACTGATATTAACTGTTTTAAGAAACTGCTTTCCAAGGTCACTCTACCATTTCATATTCTTACCAGCAACGTATGAGAGGATTCCCACTCCTTAACCTCCTGCCAACCATCTGGCCTTGTCCGATTTTTTGCCTATAGCCATTCCAGCGGGCATAAAAGGGTTATCTCACTGTACTCCATAAATATTTGAATGAATAAACCCATAATCTCTGAAGTCAGACAGAAGTGGGGTTTGAACCCCAGGGGTGATCCTTAACAAGCTGCGTTGCCTGGAGTGAGTCACTTCCCCACCGAGGAGCCCGAAGACAGAACGGCGATGCCCTCAAGGGCATTGTGTCTGCTACTGATTATGTGACCCCTAAATCATCATTACCGTCATTAGTCTTCTCGTTATTACCATCACCCCGGAGACAAGCCCACACTAGTGACCAGGATGATGGCAGCCACCATCTGTTAGGTACCTACCACCACACGCCAGGTTCCCTTCTCAGCCCTTGACATATTAATGCTCTCATCTAATGACAACCCTATGAAATTGGTACTGGGATGGTCCCTCCTTTGCAGATGGAGAAGCAGAGACAGAGTTTAGGTCACTTGCCCGAAATCACAGAGTCAGTGACAGAGCCGACAGCACAGCCAGGCCACTGGCTCCAGATCCTCAGGCTCTCCATCACTGCCTTAGGCTGCCTGTCCTTATAAGGCAAATTAGATGGCTGCCGTTCCAGAGAAGCAGATAAGAATCAAGTGGGGGATCCGAGAGGGGAAGATGAGATTGGCTCAGGGTCGTCTCAGGCATCCCGTCTGAGACAGCGCGAGAGCAAGGCACAGAGTAGTGGAATTTGCTCCTCATTTTGCATATTGGCTGGAGCTGATAAAGGAGCTAAATGCATCTTTTGTGCGATTGCTCAATGGTGAATGATGTCATGGGTCTTTATCAGTTCTGCCAGATAATAGCTAACTTACACTGTTCTCCAGAAGCTGGCAAAGAGCTGGGCGCAGAGCAGCTGAGTTCTCAAATAAGCAGGTAAGCATGGGGCCCTGCGGGGCTTGAGAGGGGGCCCCTTGGTGGAAAGGGACAGGAAATAGGGTACGACCAAGAAGACAGGCAGGCTGACCATTTTGGAGAAAGCATCAGAGGGCACGAAGGGGCTGCGTGGAGGGGCGGGGGACAGTGTTCCCTGCCAATGGTTGAGATGCTGCTGGCATGAGGCATGAAGTCCCCCCACCCCCGAGCCTGTCCCCTCCATCTAGCTGTCTCTTTCTCCAGTGGCCATCACCATGGGCACAAGTCCGAAATGGTCCTTCTTCCCCGGTGATCACTGGCTCTACTTCTCCGTGTACCTCTTCACCTTCATCGTGGGGCTCCCCCTCAACATAATGGCCCTGGTGATCTTCGTGGGCAAGCTGCGGCGGCGCCCGGTGGCTGTGGACGTGCTTTTGCTCAACCTGACCCTCTCCGACCTGCTCCTGCTTCTCTTCCTGCCATTCCGCATGGTGGAGGCCGCCAGTGCCATGCACTGGCCCCTGCCCTTAGTCTTCTGCCCCCTCTCTGGATTCCTCTTCTTCACCACCATCTACCTGACCTCCCTCTTCCTCACAACTGTAAGCATTGAGCGCTTCCTGAGCGTGGCCTACCCACTATGGTACAAGGCCCGGCCCAGGCCTGGACAGGCCAGCCTGGTCAGCGGGGTCTGCTGGCTCCTGGCCAGCGCTCACTGCAGCGTGGTCTATGTCACTGAATTCTCAGGGAACTCCTCCCACAGCCAGACTACAAACAGCACCTGCTACTTGGAATTCGAGGAGGCCCAGCTGGCTGTCCTCCTCCCCGTCAGGCTGGAGATGGCTGTGGTCCTTTTTGGGGTGCCCCTGCTCATCACCAGCTACTGCTACGGCCGCCTGGTGTGGGTGCTCAGGAGGGGAACCAACCACCGACTGAAGCGGCGGGTGATTGGGCTTGTGGCAGCCACCCTGCTCAACTTCCTTGTCTGCTTCGGGCCCTACAACGTGTCTCATGTCGTGGGCTACATCAAGGGTGAAAGCCCGGTGTGGCGAAGTTATGTGCTGCTTCTTAGCACCCTGAATTCCTGTGTTGACCCCCTTGTCTACTACTTCTCATCATCCGGATTCCAGGCTGACTTTCACGAGCTGCTGAGAAGGCTGACGGGGGGACAGGGGCCCTTGGAAGCTGGAGGGCAGCATGAAGCTAAAGAAGGGTGAGGAGGGGGGCAGCCATGGGAGCTGTCCAACGTAGGGAACAGGAAGCGGACTCTGGCAGTGGCCAGGCAGTTCCTAGCTGGAGTCAGGCAGGACTGGGGAGTGAGATGGGGGAGCCAGGAGTTGATGCAGCTGGGGCGGAGCAGGCACCCAGCCTCCCCAAGGATGCTCACCCAAGCCTAGCTCTCGGCCTTACCCAACTGCCCTCCTTTTCCATTCCCCCTCTGCCCCCCCCCACCCCTGAAGCTGTGGATTGAGCCCTGGGAGACAGTCAGGATGAGAGCATGCTCTGGAGAAAAATGACCTCCCATGGCAGCAGGGCGGCTCCCGTGCTTTTTGGAAGGTAAAGGAGGAGTTGAGAGCAGTGACCAGGGACTGAGGGAGCTGCCTGGTGGCTTGGGACAGGAGGGGGAAGAAGCCACCCTCCAGAGCTGCTCCTACCTTCAGGTCAAGAGTGGGTACACAAAACCCCAGGCTTGAGGGAGCATCCTGCTCTCATGCGGATTTTTCCAGAAAGTTTCCATTGTTCAGTAAATTCAGATTTTCGGGGACATTTATGAAAAATAATAGAAGAAAAATTACCTAAATAAATCTGGCAGTAAGTAAAGGAGAATGGTCTTCCTTATTTTTTTTTTTTTTTTTTTGAGAGAGAGAGAACAGGCATACATGTGCAGGTGGGGTTTGGGGGGATGCAGAGAGAGAGAGAGAATCTCAAGCAGGCTCTATACCCAGTGCAGAGCCTGACACAGGGCTTGAACTCACAACCCTGAGATCATGACCTGAGCTGAAATCAAGAAATCAAGAGTTGGATGCTCAACCGCCACCCAAGGGCCCCTGTCTTTTTCTTATGGTATATCTAGGCCAAATGGTATTGGTGCATGGAAGCATAAAACACCTAGACTCTGAAGGAAAAGAGCTAAAATCCCTAGATGTCAGGAGAGGATCTGTGTCGGAGGAATAAAAGTAACAGCTACTCTATGGGAAGGACTTGGCCTCACCCACTAGCTTCTTCCATCCTCTCACCAACTACAGAAGATACTATGATTATTCCTACTTTGCAGGTGAAGGGATGGGCCAAGAAGCTGAAATCTCCTACCTGAGATCCTACAGTCCATAAGTGATTGCAGCAGGCCTGGAGGCCAGAATTAGCTGACCCCGACTCCCATGTCCCTCACCCACTCTCCTCTTCTGCCTCCAGCTGTGTGTCATCTGCAGAGAGGGGGCTGAGTCTGGCTTCCAGAGCCAGCGAGACAGTCTGCCCAGGACAGATGTAAACAGGCCATGAGGACAACTGGAACGACATGCAAAGCAGCTCGGCTGTTGCTAAGTCCTCTTCCCTCATTATTAGAAACCCACTCGAAAAAACAAAGCTTATCAGTCAGCACAGTTGACTTAAAAGACAGATGTATGTTCTTAAGAGCTATTTTTATCAAGATGGGACCATTTAGTAAGCTTTACTTTCCTACTGAGGGGTGGTGCATGAGAAAGTGTGTGTTAGAGCCTCCTCTACCAGCAAGGCGACCAGAGCAACATGGGCACCTGTTTGTACTCACTCTGCTCTAGTTCAAAAACATTTGTTGTGCACCTACTGTGTGCAGCTGGCTGGGCTGAGAACTGCAAGGGCTTTTAATATGAACGTCTTTAGCATCTGCTTTTCTCCTGGGGTGAAGGTCACTGGAGAACCACGGCTGGCTGTGGGTGCAGGGCTGGGTTTCAGATGGAAGGGGAGAGACATCATCTCAGCGCTGAGATGGAGGCATGCGCTGTCTCTCTGACTGTGACTCATCTTCTGTCCCAAGGCACTCAGCCCTGGTGACAGCTAAGAACTTAATAAAAACATGAGTCTACATGGTTCAGATAGGGAACAAAGGTTGACATGGAGTCCTGTGACTCCAGAATTGGTAACAAGGACCCAACTCAGAACAAAAAGGAATTGGAAATCCCGTGTTCTAGAGAGAGCCACGAAGAACAGGAACCTGACTCCTCTCCCAGGGTTTACAGTGAGGAAGAAGACGCAGCTTTGAGGGCTTTAGGGCTTCCAACTATCCCCCAGCATTAACCCCTTCCCAGTCTGTATAAGCAAAAGGCTAGGGGTGGGGAGAGTGAAAAGTCATCAGAGGCTGGGTAGTTGTCTGGGCCATGGTTAGGGGACTGTGGTGGCATTTTCCATATCTTGCGGAAGCCAAGGGACAGGGGTGCTCAGGGAATGGCAGGTGTCTTCTGCGACTGTTGCCCTGTGCCTGTCCAGGCAGAGAAATGAGACAACAGACAGGTGGCATGGGAGCATCTATGTGCGTGACGAGCACTGTGCTCTCTCACCAGCTGGCCGAGCAAGCAGGTGAGAGCTCCCCATGGGTGAAGTGGAAATTCTACATGCTGGAAGAGGTCAAACCAGGTTGGCTCTCTGAAGACAGAGGTCAGAAGAACTCAATTCTAGCTACAACAGAAAGCCAGTAAGCGGGCATCCAATGCACAGTGGACACCAAAAGCTACTCGGTATTTAGCTAAAGCACTGTTGCCCAAACTTTTTTGTGTCTCCATCCCCTCAAGGAGCCTTGTTGGGTATTTTTTCCTATTCATCACCTTCTTCTGCACTGCCCATGAAATTTTAATACAACACACACACTAGATACCTGTTTATGGGTACGGCCGTTTGGAAGGCCACAAACCATTGCTCCCCTGCGGTTCATTTTCCCCTCTTTGGGGGACAGTGTTGGCCCTGCTGAGAATGCACGAGCTAGAGAAGTGGTTTTGCCTCACAGAGTGATAAGGCCCATCTCACGCAACTGTAGCCCAATGAAGTGACGTTTACTAGGCTGCCGGAGCAAAGGAGACCACATTCCAGAGGAAGCATGGGCGCCTCACCAGAGAAGAGACAGGGGTATTTTAGGATTTGGGGTGAGGGGAATATTTGGGTGAACTTTCAGTGAAGCAGTGCTTGACAAGCTCAACGCAAAGACACCTGTTTGCAAAGAGCTCAATGTCAGGTCCGGGCTGAGAAGTGGACTCTGGGTCCTGTTCTTCTGGAAAATATGAAGAAAAGGTAAAAGCAGAATTCTGTGTCTGAAAACCCTTGTTCTGAAGCTCTGGGAGTTGAAAAGCTGGACTGCTTCTCGGTGTCACACGCTCCCGCTCAGACTCTCGGAGCAGCAAGGGGGATGTTCAGTTCTTCACTGACTGGATTTCAAACAGCCAATTTTCTGACAGCGGGATTTTAGGAAGTAAGGGTTATCAGCAATATAATTTTGTTAATTAAAAAAACAAGTTCTTCAAGGTTTACAAAAGGAACTCATTGATGGCCATGATGGAGGAGGAGATTTCCTTTCCTAGTAGGAAGGGTGCCCCTGCAGCACAACCCAGAAGGAGGAGAGGAAGGACAGACATGACCCATCCCTGCCACAGGTTCTCTGGGCCACAGGTCAGGTCTCAGCATATAGGGAACAGAGAGGAAGCCAGAAGTTTTAAATTTCCAAGTGCACCAGGAACCGAGGGAGGCTATTCACAAAGTCATTAAGAAACTGGCAGAGAGGGGAGCTGGGGTGGCTCAGTCGGCTAAGTAATTGCCTTCGACTCAGGTCATGATCTCAGGGTTCTGGGATCGAGTCCCACATCAGGCTCCTTGCTCAGCGGGGAGTCTGCTTCTCCCTCTCCCTCTGCCTGCCACTCCCCCTGCTGTGCTCGTGCTTTCTCTCTCTCCCTCTCAAATAACTAACTAACTAACTAACTAATCTTTAAAGAAAAAAAGAGAGAGAGAAGGGCAGAGGCAGTTAAGTACAGCTTGGCTGATGGCCGTGAGTGTTGCAGGGTTGTGCTACAAGTTCAAACTCTCTGTAGACCAGTGCCCATCAGAGGAGGGCAGGGGGCAGGCAGGAAAGCAGAGGGAAAATGGTATGGTGAGGCAGGCTGACTTGCTGTCTTTTCCTAAGTTGAAGACACCACCTGTGACCAGAGCCTTTCGCTGTTCTAGCAAGCAGCCTCTCAGCCAGTGAACGTGCCTGGCAGGGTAAAAGGAAGCTGTGATACAGGGCCGAGAGGTCAGTCTGCCTCAGCTGGGTGCTGGTCAGGGTTGGGGGAGCAAGAAAGGAGGTGAAGGACAGACGGGGGTGAGCAAGAAGCTTTGGACTGGTTGCAAAACTCATCCCAAAGCAGGAAACAGAGCAGCAATAAAGGTAAGAGAATGTGGAAGACCTCGGGCCATGTATTCCGGGAGATGAGCAATAAGTGGGACACAGAGTCTGCTGTGGAGGAAAAAAATAAAGTGAAATAGTGTGAGAAAGTGCTCAACTTTTTACCTTCCTCTCTCTGATATGACCTCTCCCGTTAAAAAAAAAAAAAAAAAAAAAGAACCTAAGGCAATATAGGTAGTTGCAGCCCTTAAAACTGCAGAGTCTATGAGAAGCCTGCTGACTTCCCTTTAAGGCCAGTTCTGAAAAACCATTTGAATGGAGGGAGATCAAGGCACCAATATGCCGGCCAGCAATCTGGGAAAAGGATGCTGGGATCACATTCCAGAAAAGAATGGGAGAGAAGAAATGAAGTCTGAGAAAGTGGGTGGGCATGGGATGGTGCACAGAGCTCACCGCCCCCCTCCCAACCATGGAAGCATGGAGCAAGGGGAGAGAAAATGTTGCAGAAGAGGAAATGGGGTCCAGAAATGTTTTTGGAAGGGAGGTGATTTCGCTGAATTTAGACTCATTTCACTGAATTTAGACAACCAAATCAACCAACCGTCCCCTGGTGCAGAACCCCCAGTTCCAGCATTAAATTGTAATTGGCACTAATCACGATGATATCATTCCCCTTTATTGGTGACTGCTCTCAGAATGTACACACAGTGACCCAATTCTAGACGGCAAAAGATAAGAAGTCTGCAGGGAAAGGAGGATGTCTGGGAAAGATTTTTCTCCATACTGAAAGAGATAGCTGTGTAAGGAGCTGCCCTCCCCCTTCCTGGTTTGGAAACTTTTACATGAAGATGTGATACTTGGAGCTATGGCAGCTATTAGGGGGCCATAAGGCCATAAACTTGAGAAAGGAAGCTAACAAGCTAAGGGTGGCGAAAGAGAAGGATAAAAAGGCCTTGTTGAGCCGGGACCCCTACCTCCACACTCATTGTCAATAAACACTCCTATAGCTGATTCACTATTAGCCAGAGAGTCTCTCTAACTCGTGGCAAATGCATCTTAACTGTAACAGATAAGCTTCTCTCTAAACCAGACTCTATCTATCCTATGTCCTACTAGAATCCACTTGGTGACGTCTTCTCATCTTCTAACTTGTTTAACGATCCTGGAATTTCTAAATCCTGACTATTTACTTTGGAGGAACTATGAAATCCTAGTGTTTATCTTACCTATCAGAGCTGGACTCAAGGGAGATTTCTTATGGATCCCAACAAGCAGCTCTGGTACCACGATGTTGGGACTCCCCTCATTCGAAGGCTTATGAGAGCTGATTGGCTGGGTCTGTGAGGACACAGCATTACAAGACAAAAAACCCAAACCTACTGAATGGGACCTTTTTTTGAGGCTGAATATCATCTGACTGATAGTCTGGGTTGCAAGCAGCTCTCCTTTTATTGATAAAAATTCCCATGCTTGTTATGGGACACAGATTGCCATGGAAACAAGAGAGGGTTGCATGGGGTGGGGGGATCATAAACGATATCCTCAGTGTTCTTAGAAACAGGAGAGCTATGCAGTCTTCTTGCCTGTGGAGTCACTGTCACACACATAATGGCTACATGACGATGACAAGGTGTCTTCCTGGATCCCTAATTCACCACTTAACAATGTGTGTGCATGGTTAGGAGTTTGTGGCTTACCTTGTCCCTGCCCCCCCTTCTAATAATTGTTGCCTAGTGGTTCTCAGTGCTCAGAGCACAACCCGCATCTTTCTGACACCCTAGAAACCTCTTTCGGAATAACTCCTTATTTGCTCATCCTCTGGAAAACCATCAAATTATATGCTGTGACTCAAAAGGTCAGCTGGAGAACACATAAACGGAAAGGTTCACTGCAGAGTGGACTGAACAAACAGGCCAGCAAGCTTGGGCCCTGGCTGAGGGTGCTGACAGTGTTCCTGCTGTTGTGTGCCCTCCCACCATACCCTAGCCAGCCTGATAAGGCATCAGGCCAGGATCTGGGAGAAGAGAAGAGAAAAACACAAGCTTTGGAGGCATTACTTGTGACCTCACAATGCAGCAATGTCCTCCCAGGTGTTACTCGGGAGGATGAGAGCAACCCTGTGCACACAGACGGGACACAAATATTCATAGCGGCTTTAATCACCATAGCCCCAAATGGAAAATGGTGCAGGTGTCCATCAGGAGAGAATGAATTTAAAAACTGTGATGTAGCCATGCAATGGAATACCTCCAGGCAATAAAAGTAATGAACTGCTGACCTAGGTAACAGTATGTAGCCTCTGACTCTGATACTGCGATTTATAATAACAAATAGATTTGGTCTTCAGCCAAGGGTCTTAGTTGCTCGGCGGCCCATTCCTGCCGTAGAGCTCCTAAAACCCTTGGGATTTTCTAAGTGATGAGAGTGACAAAGGGGTCTTTTGTTATACTGAGGTGACTCTTGGACCCCCACTTAAGGATGGGGACTGGTTGCCAGCGGGACCAGAGGGATCAGAGGGTTGGAGAAGGAACAGGGGCTAGAGGCTGAATCAATCCCAGTGGCTAGTGATTTCATCAATCCTGCCTCGGTAATGAAGCCTCCATATTAACTCAAAAGGGTGGGGTGCAGAACTGCAACTGGGGTGCTTCCAGTTGGTGAGTACATCGAGATTTGGGGAGAGCAGCATGCTAGGAGAGGGCATGGAAGCTCTGCAGCCCTTCCCCATCCCATCGCTTGCCCTGTGTGTCTCTTCCATCCAGCTATTCCTGAGTTATAGCCTTTTACAATAGATAGGTATCTAGCAAGTAAAATGTTTCTGTGAGTTCTGCGAGCCACTCTAGCAAATTAATCGGACCCTAGAAGGGGATCGTGGGAACCTCCAATCTGCAGCCAACGGGTCAGAAGCAGAAGTGGACAAGCTGGACCAGCAATTGGTGTCTTGAGTGATGGTGGGGCATGGGACAGGTGGGATGGTGGGGGAAGGACTGGCAGGGGAGGGTAGTCTTCTAGGACTAAGCCCCCTAACCTGTGGAACGTGACATTACCTCTAGGGAGACAGCGTCAGTATTCAGTCGAATCACAAGACACCCAGCTAGTGTCCAGAGAATTGCTTGGTGGTGTGGGGTGGGGGGCAGTCCCACTCCTGGTTAGAATTGGTACCAGAACCCTACACTGACAGAAAGCAGATGAATGGTTGCCAGGAACCAGGGATGGGAGGGAAGGGGAAGATGCCCGAGTGGTACTTGAGAGGGATGGAAGTATTCTATAACTTGATTGGGATGGGGGTGACACAGATTTCTAAATTTGTCAAAACAAATCCAACTCTATGCTTAAAATGGATGCATTTTACTGTGTGTAAATTTAGCCTTTCTAAAAACAGTTACAAAAGTCACATCACCCTGCCTCTCTGGGTCACTTCATGTTATGTGTGTACATAGTGTCGGCCATACACCCTCCCCCGTTTTGACGAGCCACGCAGGTCTCTGCCTTTGTGGTGCCACTCTGCTGAAGTGACAGCTAGAGGGTGACCCAGATTGCAGGAAAAAGCCCGAAACCATGGTACAAATAGGTGAGAAAATGGCAACCGGCTCTTATCTTGGTGCTGGAGACCCATGGGGTGTAGCAGGGACGAGGCTGACAAGGGAATGCACCACTCGTCACAACTCAACTCCAGTCTTGTTGTGTGGGGCTGCCATACCTTCCCATTCTTCTAGTTGAAAACCCAGCAGCTGCTGCTGGTTTTGAAATCTTATCTTTTTTGAAGCCGATAAAATGTTAACGTTTGTGTTGTGTGTGGTGAACCCGAGACAAACCTGAGGGTTGTGGTCTGGCGCCTGGGCTTGGATTCAGTCTGTGGCCTTGCAGCAGGGGAGGCTGAGGAGGGTTTGTCTACTGGGAATGGGTGGGGAAAGAAGTAGGAGGAAGTGTCGTTTTGCCACAAGTGCAGCTTGGAGATAACTTTGCCCAGATCAGCTGGCAAACAGTTGCAGAGATTTGCTGACTTTCTAAAATCATTCTCAGTATTCCCAAGTACCCCCCCGGCTCCGCGCCCCAGCAGCCTAGCAGCCTGGCTCTGAGAGCTGCGCCTCCTACCCCTCTCCACTCCCTGCCCCCCTCCCATCCCCTATCCCCCTTTCCCACGTTAGAGAGATGTCTCTGAGGAACACAGACAGCAGCAACAGCATCTACCTATCTGCCCATGCCAGAAACCCAGGAATCGCTTTGGTTTTTTTAATTATTATTAAAGGTTTCTTACGTTTTTAAAATGGTCATATAATAAAAAAGGAACTTTTTCAGGGAGGACTCCACAGTTCTGTGAATTTGAACACTCATGGATTCCTGTAACCACCAATGCAGGCAAGATAAAGAACTGCTCTAGTCACATCCTCCCCTGGCTCCTGACCACTTAACAACCACAGACCTATCACGGTTTTATCTTTTCAAAAATGCCACCTAAAGGGAATGAAACAGTTGCTAAACTTTTGACACTGGCTTCTCTTACTGGGCACAATGTCCTTGAAATTCACTTCGATTGCTGTGAGCATCACGGTTTATTCCATTATCTGGCTCTACCATGACGTGCCCATCTTCACACCTGCCAAAGGACATTGGCCTGCTTGCTGGTTAAGGCAGTGATGGATAGAGCTGCTTGAAACATTCACATGCAATGTCTGTGTGGACTCAAGTTTTCATTTCTCGAGGTCAGATATCCAGGAGACAGACGGCTGAGTCATCTGGTAATTGTATGTTTAACTTTTTTTTTTTTTAAAGATTTTATTTATTTATTTGACAGACAGAGATCACAGTAGGCAGAGAGGCAGGCAGAGAGAGAGGGGAAGCAAGCTCCCGATGCGGGGCTTGATCCCAGGACCCTGAGATCATGACCTGAGCCGAAGGCAGAGGCTTAACCCACTGAGCCACCCAGGCGTCCTGTATGTTTAACTTTTAAAGAGACCTTCAGCCTATGTGTTGGTGGCTGTGCCATTCTGCATTCCTTCCAGCAATACGAGAGATCCGGTGGCTGCACAACCTTGCAGCACATGTGGGGTGGTGTTTCTATTTTGGCCATTCAGACAGGTGTCTGGTGGGCAGGCAGCCATCCTTGATGCCTGTTCCTTTACAGCCCACAGGCAATTTATCATCAAGTCCTACTGCTTCTATCTCCAGATCACGTCTTGCATGAATCCGCTCCTCGGCAGAACGCACGGCAACCATTATCTGTCACCTGGACTACAGAAGCTTCCAACCTCGTTTTTCTTCTTGCCCTTAACCCCATTAAGTCCACACCACAGCCAGAGGGCCGGCTGAAGGACACTAATTGGATCAGGTCATTGTCAACTATTCATTCCTCTCCCCTCCCAGGCCCTGTGCCATCCGGCTCCACCTCTCAGCGTTTCTAAGCTCCTGGGGGGCCACCTTCACTGACATTGCTGCGCTGGCCTGGCCTCAATCAAATAGTACCTAGCACTGAGTAGGCATTTGGTATTTGATAAATAAATGAATGAATAATAATAAGTATCTCTGATTTTCTACTAGTATAAATAATGCTATAAGGAACATCCTTTTCCATAAATGCTAGTGCATTTGTACATTTCCTAAGGGGTACTGCAATATTACATAGTATATATATTTGATTGTTTTATGAGTACTGACAAATTACCTTCCCCAGATGAATCAATTCTCTGTTCCTTAACCATCAGTAGGAGACTTCATAACCTTGCCAACAAGGGGAAATACCATTTTTTCATTTTTTTAAGTTGACATTTAATTTTTTAAAATAGGCTCCATACCCAGGGTGGAGCCCAACGTAGGGGCTCAAATTCATAATCCCAAGATCAAGACCTGAGCTGAGATCCAGAGTCAGACAGTTAACCAACTGAGCTACACAGGAGTCCCTTTAAGTTGACATTTAAGATGTAGTAACTCAGTGTATTAGGGTGATCCAGAGAAAGAACCAGTAGAATGTGTGTATACATAGAAAGAGATTTATTTCAGAAATTGGCTCATGTGATTATGGTGATTTGTGAGCCCAAAATCTGATGGAGGAGGCTGGCAGGCTGGAGGCTCAGGTCCAAAGGGTTGTAGTTCAATTCAAGTCCAAAGGCAGTCTTTGCTGAGAGTCAGGAGTCAAGTTTGCAACTGAAATCTGAAAGCAGTCTGCTGGAGAATTACCTCTGACTCAGGGAAGGTCAGCTTTCTATTCAGGTCTTTGACTGATTGGATGAGACCCACCCACATTATGGAGAGAAATCTGCTTTACTCAAAAGTCTAAGAATTTAAATGTAAATCTCATCCAAAAACATCCTCAGAGAAACATCTGGAATAACAGTTGACCAAATATATGGGCACTGCGCCCCAGCCAAGCTGATGCATAAAATTAAACAACCATTCAGAACTAATTTAACTTTAATTTCTTGGATAAAAATTAAGGTAGCCAATATTTGCATATTGAAAACATGCATGTATATTTCTTCATAGAGTTGCCTTTTTCTTACTTACTTTGTGGGATACTTGCATATCTTTGAGTCTGCATACAAACCCTTTATCAGTTATATATGTAGAAAGTATGTCTTTCAGTTTGTTCATAACTTTTTCCATAGCTTTATATATTTTTTTAAGATTTATTTATTTATTTTAGAGAAAGAAAGCATACACACATGGTGCAAACAGGGAGGGGGCAGAGGGAGAGAGAATCCTGATGCAGACTCCCTGCTGAGTGCAGAGCCTGATGTGGGGCTTGATCTCAGGACCCTAGGATCATGACCTGAGCAGAAATCAAGAGTAGGCCACTCAACCAACAGAGCCACCCAGGTACCCCCAGAGCTTTATATTTTGATGTGCTAAAATTTATCATTTCTTCTAAGACTTCTATATTTATGTCATGCTAGAAAAAAAGCCTTCTCATTTACAGGGCTTAAAAATGATCTCATATAATACCTTCTACACAACTTAATTAATACCTTAATATAACTTCTATAGTCTTTAAAGACATAATTGATCTTTAATACACCTGGATTTTACTTTTGTTGTCTAATTGCCACTCTTCCAAACTCTTCCAACTATCCCAGCATAATTAACTGAATAACCAGTCCCTTCCCACTGATTTGAGATGGGTTTTGATCACTTAATTAGAAAGGAGCCTCAAAATACAATCAGTGCAATCCATTACGTTGTAACCAACTGTAATACTTTATAACAGAAAGATATCATCATTTTTACCTATCTCATTAGCAAAGAATATTAAAGATTCAAAACATCCAACATTGGAGAAGGTACACAGAAATGGGTACTTTTATACCCAGTTGGTAAGAATGTAAGTTGCTGAACATTTTCAGGAAGGTAATACAGAAATACCTATCAAAAATTTTATTTTTATTATTTTTTAAAGATTTTGTCTATTTATTTATTTGATAGAGAGAGGGAGAGAGAGAGCACGAGCAGGGGGAGCAGGGGAGGGAGAAGCAGGCTCCCCATTGAGCAGGGAGCCCGATGTGGGGCTCCATGCCAGGACCCCGAAATCATGACCTGAGCCGAAGGCAGATGCGTAAGTGACTGAACCACTCAGGCGTCCCTCTATCAAAAATTTTAAAGAATATCTCTTTGACTCAGTAATGATATCAATTACATATCTAAAAATCCATCTAACCCAAATACTCTCACACATATTTACATAGACAGACAGATAAAAAGACAGACGGATGTACCCATCTTTCATACCCAATATTCACTGCAGCCCTGTTTGTCGTAACAAAAGCACTGGAAACTATGATGACATGGAAGGTCACCAGGCATAGTAAATAGTGAAAAATGAAGTTTCAGAGCAATATGTATGGTATTACTCCATCTATGCACTTTTTAAAACTACATGTTTATATATGTACATATATGGGTATAAACCAATGAGAGATTGCTTCTGGAAAGGAAGAAGTGTCAGGAAGAAGGGAAGTAGCATTTCACATTTCACTTCTGTATTGTTGAATTCTCCTACAGTAAGGATATATTCTCATATTATCATGCCATTTTTTATTAAAGATTTTATTTATTTGACAGACAGAGGTCACAAGTAGGGAGAGAGGCAGGCAGAGAGAGGCAGAGGGGGAAGCAGGCTCCCCACCGAGCAGAGAGCCAGATTCGGGGGTCAATCCCAGGACCCTGAGATCATGACCTGAGCCGAAGGCAGAGGCTTAAGCCACTGAGCCACCCAGGCGCTCCTATTATGTCATTTTTTCAATTAAAAAAAATAATAATAATAGTGGAAGAACACTCACTACCTTGCTTGTGACCAAGTTAGAAGAGAGAATAGGGCACAGAAATTCCAGTTGCCTGAAAACTCACAAGGCCATTGTGAGGTTAGCTGGGATAACAGGGATAAATCATTTCACAGTCAGGCCTCCCTGTCCCCACCCTGGGAGCTGGTAGGGGTTAAATTTTCCCAAACCTCAGGCATTAAAAACAGGTGGAGGGTTTTCTCTAAGAAAACTGAGTGTGTTATCCCTGAGAAATGCAGAAATGTGAGCAAGACTGGCCATTCAGAAATGACCCAGGAGATACCTGTGGGAGTCTCAATGCCTACCCTCCGTGTGGAGCCAGCACGTGCCCCTGGACACTACCACTTTTCCCACTGATAGGAGGTAAACAAGGTGACCCCAAAGGGTGACTACCAGGATAATCACTCCCACAGAGAGCTCTGAGTGATTGCCGATGAACCTGTCACACAGAATCAGCAGCAGTGACTTTTTTTTTTTTAAGATTTTATTTATTTATTTGACACAGAGAGATCGCAAGTAGGCAGAGAGGCAGGCAGAGAGAGAGGAGGAAGCAGGCTCCCTGCTGAGCAGAGAGCTCCATGCAGGGCTCAATCCCAGGACCCTGGGGTCATGACCTGAGCTGAAGGCAGAGGCTTAACCCACTGAGCCACCCAGGCGCCCCAGCAGCAGTGACTTTAACAAGCAATCAGATTGCTTTGTGTCTCCCTGGCCTGGTGTCCAGACACCCCACCCCCACCCCCACCCCCGCAAAAGCAGGCATGGGATTTTCCCCAAATTAGAGGGCTCCTGGGAGCTCTTGGGACATTCGGTAGCAGCCTCTGATGTACAAACAGTGTCACACCCTTTTGGGAAAAGACTCCTACCACAACAGCCAGAGAGAGGAACTTAAAAATGGTAACTTAGGGGTGGGGGGAGGGACAAAATAGGTGAAGGGGAGCAGGAAGTACAGGCTTCTAGTTAGGGAGTGAATAAGTCATGAGGATAAAAGGCACAGGAAAAGGAACACATGGCATCATAACAGTGATGTAGAGTCAATGAGATCGTAACAGTGACATATTGATGTATCGGCACAGGATAGACAGCATCTACGTGTAAACCTGTGGAATCACCATGCTGTATATCCGAAACTAATGTCACATTGTGTGTCAACTATATCCAAGCAAAGTAAATAATAAAATAAAAATTAAAAGGGTAACTTAGAAAAAAGATCAACAGATACCAAGTGCCACTGCATCTTGACCTCATGGAAGGCATTAGGCCATCCCTCTAAAAACTGGTTTTATCAGCACTGGCTCAAGACCCACCTCTAGGCCAAATCTGAGGAGCTGCGAAGTGAAAGGAGAGACAGGAAGGAAATGGGGAGCTCTTCTTGCTCACGAGAACGCACAATAGAGGGACTTGAAGACAGCCACCAGCAGGCTGGACATGTCCCTGAAGTTTAGAGGACACAAGGCCTGGTGCCAGATGCTTGCTGGGAGAAATCAAAATAGGACAGGTGTGAGCTGCTGTCCCACTCACAATGGTATTAATAAAGTCCATGGCCCCCTTGGAGCAAAGCCCACCTAGACAAGCCAGCCTAGAGTCCTTTCATGAATGATCCCACCCAAGAGTCAGCCTGGAGAAGCAGTGTGATCCCACAGAGAGGAGGCCCAGGGAAAGAGACTGGACTGAGTGACCAGGCCGAGGAGGCACTCTGCATCCCAAGGTTCCAGCTGGGGAAGACCAAGGACCCGTAAGAAGTCCCCTCGGGAGAATGAGTCAGCACTAGATGTGTCCACCCGGAGGGCATCCAACCTCAGGTTATAACTGTACCAGGCCACCTAGACATTCCTGGCCCCTCATGCTTCCTCTCTGCCCACAGGGCAGGGCTGAAAGCTGGGGCTAATGAGTGGGAGAGCACGGGAGACAAGGTGGAGCAAAGACAGAGAAATGGCACCATGCCATGTGCCCCCCTCTGCAGGCTGGAAGTCCGAGGCATTGCAGAGCTGGGAGGGAGAAGCTCCTTGGAACAGAATTGGGAATTCTGATATTACACTGGGCTGGAGCTACGTCATGACACCACCGGACTTTTAGGATCTAAGCATACCCAAAGAGGCCATGGCCCTCAAGGAGTCGCACCACCACAGGAAGAAGAAACGGGGTTCACTTGTATCTGCCAAATCCAGTTCACTCCGCAGCAGTTATAGTCCATCTTAGGTGGCCTCAGAGTGTAGTAAGTTACCTCCCTGGCATCCAGCCTCCGCACAAGGTCTAGGGCTGTTCTAGGCTCTTGTATAAGCAGATTTATTTCTGTGCAAGCAGAGGCCGCTGCCCAGGGCAGATCCTGACTCAGAGCAAGGCAGCCCTGGGCCATCTGCTCACACCAGGCTCACCTCAGTGCCTGCCAGCAGGGCATCTGGCCCAGGCCTCACAGTTACTCTCAGGACACGATCCCCAGATAAGGTTAAACATATGGTCACAAAGGTATCTTTCTTTTTCTTTTTTGAAGATTTTATTTATCTATTTGACAGAGAGAGAGAGCACAAGCAGGGGGAGTGACAGGCAGAGGGAAAGGGAGGAGCAGGTTCTCCACTGAGCGCCTGATGCAGAATCCTAGGATCATGACCTATAAGCCGAAGGCAGATGCTCAACCAGCTGAGCCACCCAGGTGCCCCTCACACAGATATCCTGGCGGGACCTAAATTTCAACCCCATGGCTCATTTCTGGTTCTACACTTTAGTGAATTCTGCCAAAAAGTAAATAAATAACATCCTGAAACTATTTTGTGAGTGGTACAACTATACATCATATTTCATGTTAAGAAGCTCCCCTACCATTACAATCCCACTTGGGCATGTCATCCACTTTTCTTTTCTTTTTTTTTTTTTCACATACTGGGAACCTCAAAAAATGGAAGTGGTCTGGGCTGTCCCGACACTGAGTGATCCTGGCGTAAGAACATGGACTGTCCTTATGTTTCCTAGCATCTGAACCCCTTCCCATGCTTGGGGAACTATCCACGTGGGAATCTTTCATCTTGGTGGGAAGCACAGACCGGCTCCCACCAGAGAACTTGTTTTCCCCGCATCCCTCTTATGTTTAGCGAATCAGGTTCGCCTGCCCAAATTCAGAATCATGGGCTTCAAAGTGGTACAGAGAAGGAGGACAGCAGGGAATGACTTTGGGTGGTGGCAGCAGTCATAGCAAACAGAAGAACATGGTTCTCGGGCCCAGTGTTGAGCATGTGTGGGTTTGGGAGGAGGGGCTCCCCTCACTGGACGGGGTCAGTGGCATGACTTTCAATGTGGTCCTGGTTGCATGGCTCCCTTTCTTCTCCAAGCCTGGTTTCCCAGGCTTCCTGGGAGATCTCTGAGCTACCCAACATGTTATCATATGATCCCCAAATTGTCGGAGTTGGCCTCTGGTGCTACAATTAAGAGCCATCACTGAGATATTGTCCAGTACAGTGATTAGGGGCCGAGAAAGCCTGCCTTCTGGTGAGAGATGCAAAACCATTAGTAATCCATAAAGTGTGGCTGCATTAAAACAGCAAAGAGACACCACTTGATATCCACTTGACTGGCAAAAACCCGGAAGCTGGATAACGGCCAAACGTGGGTGGGGATGTGGCTCAGAGATCTAATGCCTGTGAGACCTGTAGCTCTGTCCTTTTTCTTTTATACCTACTTTGGTCCTATCCACTCTTGCAGCTGGGGCAGCCCCACAGAAGAGAAGGCTGAGGTGGGTGGGGTGGGGCCGGGTGGGCTGTGCTCTGGACCCACCTCTGCTTAATCACGAGTGTTCACAGGATGCACAGTCCAGCTTGTGATGAATGCTCAATGAATGTTAGCTGCAAATGTTTCTCTTGCTTTAAATTACTTTTTGAGTAAGATTACACACGCTCAGAAAAAGAATTTTTTTTTTTTAACAGCACAAAAGGATACTGTGGAGAAAAGTAAGTCTCCCTCCCACTGGAACACCCAGTTCTCCCACTCGGAGACAAACCACTGCTACCAGTCCACGGCTGTCCTGTCCACAGTCCATTCCTCACCCAGCATCCAGAGGGGCCCTTTAGAAATGTGAAACATCATGCCTTTGCCCATCATACTCCAGATGTCACGCCACATCCTGACCACGGCCGAAAAGTGGTCGGGGCAGGGGGGCTGCCAACCGCCTGACTTCATTATCACAACTCTGCCCTCACAAGGTCCCCTTGCTGCCACTCTGGCCTCCCTGACCTCTTGCAACAACATACTGGCTCATCTTGGGGCTTGCTGCCCCTGTGTCTGGAGAATCACAACAGTCTCACACCTCATTCTCTTCGTTCCTGCACGTCTCTGCTCAAACCTCACCTCCTTGGAGAGGCTTTCACAGACTGCCCTCGTGCTCTGCCCCTTACTCTGTTTTTCCAGTCTCTGCCTTCCTCCTGAAGCCCAGCCTAGCCCTGGGCTTGCTGTTATGTCCATCTGCTGCTCAGCAGAAGGTCAGCTCCATGAAGCAAGACGCGTTTGCTGCTGATTCTTCCCCAGAGTTTGCAAGTGCTGGACTGTGGGGGCTGCTCAGGAAATCCTCACTGAGCGAGTGTGTGGGTATATGTTCCCTTTTCTTATACAATCTGCTAGTCTTATAACATGCTTTCTTCTTTTGACAATACACCTCAGAGTCTGATCTACGCTGGCCTTTGGAGATCGGCCCCATTATTCATAACACGCATACTATTTCTATTGACTGGATGCCCCATTTTTTTTTTTTTTTAACCAGATCCTTACTGGTGAACATAGGTTGTTCCCAGTCTTTTATTATCACAGAACAAACAAACAACACAGTGAGGAATATACTTCTTCATGCACATGGCAAAGTATATCCATATAATAACTCATCAATGTCAGCTCATGGACCAGATGGTATGGGATTTTGAATATTGAAAAATATAGTCAAATTGCACCCCCTAGAGAAGTGGCCCAAGTAACAAGGGGAGAGAGAGGAGCAGGGGTTGAGGTCAGAGTGACAGGGACAGGAAGCCAACACAGTAGAGCTTGTAGGCCACTGTAAGGACTGTGGCCTCGAAAAGAGATGGGAAGACTGAGGGGTTTTGCACAGAGGAGAGATGTGACCTATTTAGGTTTTAAAAGGACCACTCTGGCTGTTGTGTGGAGAATGGACTGAATAGGGCAACAAGAGAAGCAGCGCAACCAGACGGAACATTGCTCAGAAACACAGGCCAGGTGACGGGAATGACAGCTTGAACCTAGGAGGCGGCAGTGGACCTGTTGAGACATGTTGGTTGGAGATATATTTTGAAATTAGAGCAGAAGACATTTGGTGATGGAATAAATGTCAGAGTAAGAAAGAGTGAAGGATCTCTCTTGGGGTTTTGGTTTGAACAGCTGGAAGGATGCGGTGGCAAAGTCTGTGTAGCCTGGGTCCCACCCCTGACATGTGGGGAGCCAGAGCTGCAGCAGCAGCAGCTGGTGGAGGGGAGGGGGCTGGAAAACGTTAATTTCCTAACAGGTGAGGTTTCTCAATCTAACGCTGTGTGGTTTCAAGGGGTACAGTGGGACTGCAGTGGGCTCAGCCGTATAGCAGTCTAGCTCAAGGGCAAGTGGGATAGTGACTACCTTGAGCCCCACTCCCTGGATGAGCCCGTGTTCCATCTCTTGACTTCCTACGGTGCTGCATGCTGCTGTGTGTGTGGCTGGGCACCTCTGTTCCCTAACCTCTTACAGTGTTTCCCAGTGATCCCATGTTTAGTGTCCTCCTATCTGGCCTTTCCCTGATCAGTGATTGCCGGAGGCTGAAGAGGACAGTGTTGTCAAGATGGCAGGAGGGCTCTGAACATAAGGGGGCTGTCAGACTTTGCCTGGCACAGCAGCTTATCGAGACATGCCAAAGAGCAGGAGAGAGAGAGAGAAGATCAACAGATGAGACAGCTGTCCTCCCAAGTCAAACTACTCCAGATGACAGTCAGCACTCACGAACTCACTCCTGTGTCCTCCCCTCTACTGCAGCCCACAGGCTGAGCAGCCTGACCTGTCTCTTATGCCCAGCCACAACTGGCCTCCTTTCTGTTCCTCTGACAAAGCAAGTCTGTTCCCACCGCAGGGCTCTGGTGCTTGCTGTCCCCTCAACCTGCAGTGCCCTTCACATGACTGCCACCTTGCATCAGTTCAAACATCTCTGCTCAGCCCGGGCCTCTCCTGATGGCTGTCTCCCAAAAAAGCCCCACGAGAAAAGAGGACCCTCCCCTGGCATTTTAGGATGAGAGAAGCTTTATGTGACAATCTTTACCTTTCCAGTAAATTTCTGTTACTCAATGAAAGGCAGACCGCAAAAATGGTACAAATTAACTTGGTGGAGAACAAAATGTTGCCTTTGTCCCATGTGTTTCAAGCATCAAAACCAATTCTTGGGTTCCTGGGTGGCTCAGTGGGTTAAGCCGCTGCCTTCGGCTCAGGTCATGATCTCAGGGTCCTGGGATCGAGTCCCGCATCGGGCTC